>NW_024080713.1:1934933-1968611 GCF_003009895.1 Hyaena hyaena | reverse complement strand
TTTTATTTATTTATAGGAGAGAGAGAGAGAGAGACAGCGGAGCAGGGGAGGGTCAGAGAGAGAGGGAGTCACAGACTGAAACAGGCTCCAGGCTCTGAGCTGGCAGTCAGCACAGAGCCCGACGCGGGGCTCGAACCCACGAACCGCGAGATCATGACCTAAGCGAAAGTCGGACGCTTAACCGACTACGCCACCCAGGCGCCCCTAAAATATTTTTTAATGTTTGTTTATTTTTGAGAGAGAGAGAGAGAAAGACAGTGTGAGCAGACAAGGGACAGAGAGATGGAGACAGAGAATCTGAAGCAGGCTTCAGGCTCCAAACTATTAGCACAGAGCCCGACACTGGGCTCGACCTTGCAAACTATGAGATCATGACCTGAGCTGAAATCGGATGCTCAACCGACTTGATGCTGGGAACCCCCCAGGCATCCCAGAGCCCCTGCATTTTAGATTGATTTGTAATGCACCAATAACAAACTAATACAGAGAGCATCTAGTGTGACATCTTAATTGATCACTTTTGCAGGATCACATAAACTAAACAGCAGAGAGAACAACTTGGCTAAAACTGTGGATCTCCAGGGTAGGTCTATTTCCCCAGAGTCTATTTCAATCTCTTGAAAATCACCCCCAGGGAAAATGATGGGATCCATGGATCCCATGGACAGAAGAATTTACAAACCACTAGACACCCCCCTCCATTAGCATGTACATTAGGAACAGAACTTTACTGCACCTAAAAAAGTGATCACAGACCTGGAGGTCTGGGGAAGGAGCTGGGAAAAATCACTCAGTGGCTGAGGAGGAGTTATGTGAAAACAGACTAAAACGATTAGGGTTCCAGTGTGGAAAGACACATGTTGAGAATCAATATGATTCAAGTCTGTCAAATCTTGAATAGAGTAAATGATCTGAACATAAGTTTGTTCACCAGATTTGGAATTTTATTAAAAAAAATTTTTTTAATGTTTTATTTATTTCTGAGAGCGAGCGAGCGAGCAGGGGAGGGTCAGAGAGAGAGGGAGACACAGAATCTGAAACAGACTCCAGGCTCTGAGCTGGCTGTCAGCACAGAGCCCGACACAGGGCTCGAACCCATGAACCAGTGAGATCATGACCTGAGCCGAAGTCGGACGCTTAACTGACTGAGCCACCCAGGCACCCCTATTATTTTTTTTTTTTTTTTTAAGAAGGAGCACACTCAGAGGCATAAAGAGGGAAACTTCAAGAAAAAAAAAGAGCGGCTCTATTACTTTACCTGGCTGGAAACTATGGTGACCTTGTCCCATTATGTCCAGGACAGTCTCAGTTTCCACTATCATCCCAGGGTAATTTTTAACAGCACCCCCTTTCACGTTCAATACAGTGTACTGTATTAGATGGTAGATTATATGGTTGTACAGCTGGCAGCATGTTGAACAAAACATGGTCAACAGGGTTGAACAAAACAGGTCCAAGTAAGGTTTAGGTAAGTTCTTGAGAAAAGACCAGTCATGGGTTATCAAGGTATTCCAGACTGAGGCATGGAGGACCACTGTGTCCGATTGCAGCAGTGGTGAGAGATGGTCAAGATACCCAGGGCATGACTTGGCGGAGCAGGGTCTTAAAAGCTGGGAAATGATGTTCTTTCAGCCTAGAATGGGGTCCCCTTGGGCAACCCTGGGGCCTCCTCCAGGAACCTTATCTGTACTGCTAGGCACTCTCTTTGTGGGTCCTCAAAAGATCTAAGCACATGCAACATCCCCATTCTGGTTATTACTTCCTTATCAGAGCATGCAAAACAAGGTACATGGTAGAAGAGTGAGGTTCCCTCTTACCCACACAGAGGTCCGTATAGCTTTCTGAGCTCCATTTGGCTTTCCCAGAAACCCTGCAGAAAACAGCACTATAGTAAGTATAAGATTAAACAAAATTTTGAGTATTCAAATTTATTCAGGAAAAAGTCTGGAACTGTGAGAACACAATTATATAAACAATAAAAAAGAATTGAAGTTATATTGCTTTCAAGTACTTTGAAGTATTAGAATAAACTAGTAGCTTTAAAAAAATATATTGCTGAGGAAAAATCTCGGTCGGCTCTGCTTTAATGGACAGAAGAGATCATCTGTACTTAAAGAATTTGTGTATAATTGCTGGTGAAATATTTGAAAACTGTTTGCTTTCTCAACTATGTTAACATTCCCGTCTGCAGTTTGGTTTATATTATTATTAATTTTGGCAAAGCCTCTTTTGACAGCCACTATACGTGTAAATGCCTGCTAAATCTATCCAAATTATCACAAGTTCTGAATTATCATGATCCAAGTCCAATTTTTAACTAAAACCAAGAGTCAAAACATAAGAACCTTAGGGTAACTTGATATAGGAGTAAATATTAGACAAGTTTTGTAGCAGGGAATGAGTATACCTAGAGGTACACATGGAGTGGGGGGTCAGAAGGTGCCAGATGCAATGTGCTATAGGGATGCAGTAGTATAGTAGGGATGGAGTGTGTGTGCAGCTATACACAGAGGAGCCATAGGGGTGAAGGGATGGAGATTGCTCACAGATCCCTGTGTTGTGGGAATGGATACACAGGGAGTCATATGAGGGGTGATGGAGGGGGGTGGAAGAGGTGGATGTCCTTAATGGAAACACATCTCGTTCTTATTACATCAACTTTCACAGTCTAAGCTTGCCATATATCAAAGAAAGCTTCTATGAATATAAAAATAGTCACTGAAATTACTATGTTCTGGGGAGAACTTGGCAAGGTTTGTACATACAAGGATGATGAGCTGAAAAGGAGCATATGTGGAAATTAACCAGAGGCAGGAGCACAGTGTTCTCTTCACATGGACAGTTATACTGTTTTTTTCCCCCCTCAAAATGTTAATACTAAATTACTCAGCTGAATGCAACTGATCATTCCCCCCACCCCACCTCCGAAATATGTGAAATTTATTCAGTTTCCTATCCAGTGTGTTGTTCTATTTTGACACTCAGAAATTTCTTCACACTTGCTTCAAGAACTCACAGGAAACCTTGATGAGATCGCTATTTGTGGGCTTCACATTGTGAACACGCCATCCCCCCACGACAGAGATGAGGAGAAGGTATTTAAAACCCGAGTAAGAGCAGAACAACAACAATAAAGAGTGAAAAGAGAGCGTTGGGCAGAGAACGGGACAAAAAGGAATAGAAAAGAAAGGAGGAGGGAAAGGACAGAAATAGCTATTGTTATCTGTCTCATGCTGAGGGCCAGCCTTTCTGAGGGCAGGGGTGGGGAAATGCTAGAGATGTTAAACAGATATGACCACAATTAGCCCACACTTAGCCCTTCCTGTCTCTGTTAGGCTCAGTGGCTCTTTGCAGGCAGGATCTGTCAGCTCCTGATGTTGGGTCTGGTGGCAGCATGGCCATGAGTTTGCAAGATTAAACATGCGGCTTCTGAGAAACCCCAATGAGGGAAAACAGAATATTCTTAGAAGATAGAGTCCTGGGGGCTGTATCTACAAATGCCTACTGGACGTATCCACTTGTATATCATTCTGGCCAAAGGTATCTCCCTGAACCAGCTGCCTTCCTGACCTTCTATTTCCATCAACTCTTGGCCATTCTCCCTGTTAACCTGGCTCAACACTTAGAGGCACTTCAGCTCATTTACCGTGAATTCTCTACTCCCAATTCATCTCAGGAGTCACTAACTTTGCCCCCAGTGTCCTTCTTCACCTAGACTTAACCTATATCTTCCCCTCTTCAGAGTCACCCTTTACTTCAAGGTCCCTCTCCCGCTCGAAAATGATAGCACACCAGCCAGCAATCCAGCCTGTTACTCTCTCACACTTGCTTCCCCCAATGCTCCCCCATCTTTAGCTTTTAGTAAGTCCAGGCTGCTCATCAAGCTGTGCCCTGGTTTTCATGTAAGTGCACTCACACACATCATTGCTCCCCACCTGGTTTGTGTTCTTGTCCTTGTGACTATTGCTCCTGCAGGATCTCCTTCTCTAGGAAGTCCTCCGGCATGATTCTAGCCCTGACAGATCTTTCTCTCCTCTGAAGGATACCATAACTACCATCTCTCTTGCCCAGTCAAGCCCTAGGGTACATCCTGTCTGGTGTTTAACACCATGATTTTATGCATGCACTCAAGGGCAGAAGTAACTTCTACTTTTTCCATATCCCAGGCCCTGGCACACTGAGACACTCAGTCAGTGGGTTTTGGAGTGAATGGATGAACGAACGGATGATAGGACTCACTACATGTTGATGAGTAATAAGCAATGGATTGTTGTCATCGTATGAGAATTCATTCAAGTAGGGGAAAACTCATCACACAGTGCCTTCACATATAGACCACCCCAGTGTAGGCAACCATGATGGGAGCAGTGTATCATGGGTAATGTTGCCCTGGGCTCAGCATATCTTATGCTGAAAGACAGGTGAAGACTGCCCTTACCTGGCGGAAAAATGTCAAGTTTCCAATAAAAGGAGAAGGCTTGGGATGTCTGATGCCTAGCTTCTCCAGTCTTGAAAATGGTGATGTGGAGTACCTGAGGGGAAGAGCAAATTTTAAAAACCAAGGACCTGAAGTTTGCATCCATACATTGGCCCTGTTAGGAAACAGAATTACTGAGCCCTCCTAAGGGAAGGGTGGGAGGAGAGGTTTCTGGTCGACAGTGTCTAAGGACCAAAGAGGTAGAGACGCAGAGGCGAGTGAGTGGAATAGAGCCCAGGAAATTCCTCCTGATGGAGTGACAGGCTGGAGATTGAGGAATCCTAAAATCTCACAGGCAGAAGACAAGGTGATGCTGTAGTCTAAATGCCTCGTCCCCACCTAAAGTTTCCATCAATACATTGTTTTAAAAAAAAATGTACCTCTCTCCAGTTCAGTTTCTTTGTCTCTACATCTACCATGAACAATTATCAGAAGGCAAAGCAAAAAAAAGTAACAATGGCAAAAATAAGTTCCCTGTGCAAATTTGTGTTTTCCTGGTCAAACTGACCCCTGCACTTAATTTGTCCTTCATCACATTCCATGGGCTAATAGAGAAAAATAAAAATCGGAAGGGAGAGAGCACACCATGGAGAAAAGACCTCATTACCAACTGCTTATAACCTCTTTTTGTCTTTGTTTTCACGTCCTGAAACCATATGGGAAGCATATTTTCTTAACCAAAAATCAGGAAACGTGGCCCGACAGATTTCTGTGCCACTTTCCAGGAGAAAGCAGCAGTCTGAGAAGTGCAGCATAGCTGTCAAAACATTGGAATTACTAGGATATTTCACCAGTTTATGGGAACAGAGGGATAACACAGTTAAAGTCAGAACTGGCTTAGAAAAACCTGGACATATGGCTAAAATCCCTAATCAGCCAGCCAATTAGGTCAAAAGTTCAGTTAGTTCAGAAAAATTAATGAGTCAAACTGGGTGTTTAGCATCATGCAGAGATCAGCCAAATCTCAATTCAAGAGCAAGGAAAAATTTAGTGTATCGTTATAGCCAAGCTTCCTGGGAGTACTAGAATTTAGATGAACAAAATGCTGCTCTAAAAATCATTCACTTATCATTAGAAAGATGGAATGTTCATGATAGTCTTGCCCTTCCCCTTTCCCACCTGTAGTCCAACAAGGAGCACTTAAAATATGAATTTTTCGTCAAATATCCAAAAATTCAGGGAAAGGACAACCTGGCGTAAGTGCTGGTTTGTGTTACTCTGAGCAATGGGTCTACTTTTATTTTTTATTTATTTTTTATTTTTTTAAATAGCTTATTGTCAAGTTGGTTTCCATATAACACTCAGCGCTCATCCCCACAAGTGCCCTCCTCCATGCCTATCACCCCCTTCCCCTCCCCCCCACCCCATCTGCCCTCAGTTTGTTCTCAGCATTCAAGAGTCATGGTTTGCCTCCCTCCTTCTCCCCTACTATGTTTCCCCTTCTCCCCCATGGTCCTCCGTTAAGTTCCTCCTAATCCTCCTATACGTGCAAACATATGATATTTGTCCTTCTCTGTCTGACTTATTTCACTCAGCATAACACCCTCAAGGTCCATCCATGTTGCAACACATGGCCAGATTTCCTTCTTTCTCATTGCCATGTAATATTCCATGGTATAGATAAACCACATCTTCTTGATCCATTCATCAGTTGATGGACACTTAGGTTCTTTCCATGTTTTGGCTATGGTTGAGAGTGCTGATATGAACATTGGGGTACATGTGCCCCTATGCATCAGCATTCCTGTATCCCTTGAAATTCCTAGCAGTGCTATTGCTGGGTCATAGGGGAGTTCTATTGTGGAGATTCCTCAAAAAATTACTTTTAAAGTAGCCACGAGGGAGAACCAAGAATGGGAAGGAGGTTTCCACTGTCTGGCTGCATTACTGGGTTTGAATGAATACCCAGGATCACACATGTTCAAGTGTGATCACAAGCCACACTTGAGAGCCACATGTGAATTACACGGATTAGTCAGGCCAACATTCCTCTTCATTAGCTTGTGTACCGAAGGTTGATAGTATAGTGTGCAAAAGTTATTCATTCAAGTAGACTAGGATATTTTAAATAAATCCCCTCACACCTAAGAGGAAAAACCAAAGAAGACTTACCAGTCCACTTAACACTTCCCTCAGCATCCTTGAATCTGGTTTCTATCTTCATTTCTCTATCAGTTTTTGTGAATTATTTTCTAAATGTGATCTCTAATGGATAGAAAGATATATGTAGATCTTGGGCCACGTAATTACATCTTAATTTTGTAATTAGATGTCTTGATTGTCTAATTAAAGGACAAGAAGTCTGTGCCTAATTACACGTGCTAATTATTATGCAAGTCCATGCCCTAATTATGTAACTCCACTTACAAAAATACTGCTTGTGTGTCTCTGCACAAAATTCAGACATTTTCAAACATATGGCATCGGCAGAGAATGTTCTGGACATAACCATAAGCCTCACTTTGCAACATGTATTCCAAGTATAGAACTTGGGCCTCTTCAGCTGGGAATTGGCCAGTAGTTGCCATCAGTAACCAGAGTCCTTGTACCAGAATCGGTGGGGAAGGATCACTGGCACCAGACTTCTGAGCAAAATTGCAAAATGGGTTTCATTTGTCTTGTTTTTCACTTCCTTCTCTGTACCCTTGTTTCATCTTCCCTGGTCCTAAGGTCCTCATGCTGCCCTCTTTCTGTCTCGGGCTCTCTGGACAATCCATGGACCCCTGATGTTATGGGTTGATTGTGTCACCCAAAAAAAAAGATCATTTGAAGTCCTAACCACTGGTACCTCATAATACAATCTTATTTAGAGATAGAATGGTCGCTGATGTGATTAGTTAAGACGAGATCATACTCAAGTAGACTGGAACCTTAATCCTTATGGCTGGTGTCCTTATAAAAGAACGGCCACATGAAGACATGGAGACACAGGGAGAATTCCATCTGACAGTAAAGGCAGAGATTGGAGTTAACACAGCTACAAGCCAGGGAACACCAAAGATGGTCAGCAAACCACCAGAAACTAGGAAGAGGCCAGGAAGTATTCTCCTTTACAAGTTTCAGAGGAAGGATAGCCCTGCAAAAACCACAATTTCAGGCTCTGGCTTCCAGAACTGTGAGACAATGGATTTCTGGTGTTTTCAGCTCAGTTTGTGGTACTTTGTTATGGCAGCCCTAGGAAACTGATACACCAAGAATACCCATGAATGAGTTTTGGAGAAACAGTGAACAAATATCTTTGAAAAACGTCTCCTCCTGCTACTCTAAAAATTGTCACTATGAAGGAAATTTCTTTTTTATATCAAATTGTGCCATTAGGTCTTGTGCCGTAAAAAAAAGTGCAGGTGACCTGGGATGCTGCTGTGAAAAGCAGGTAGTATGCAACTGTCATGCAGCTGCCGTGGTATTCTTCTCTTTGATGGGAATTAATGCAAATATCCCTTATTATGGTTACAGACATCTATCATTATTTACATTAAGGGTACTTAAGTTGGAAAATGGCATCAAAAAGTATAGAGTAGCCTCAGATACCATCCTTTGGTTTCATTTCACAACTAAAACCATCATTTCTTGCTACAGCACACAAATTCCTGCACTGCCAGTGGTGTGTCTTACTACTGCCCATTCTCAAAATAAATTGAATCATATGAATCATTTTCAAAATAAGATTCAGTTTTTAAAGTCTAGAAGTTCCCTAGTATTTCACTTTCCCCAAGACAAAGCCCTTTCTTGATGGATTCCACAAAAGTGGTCAGCCTTTTGGTTAGCCAAAGAAGTCACTTGCAATACATTGGGGGAATATTTTGATGAATCATGTATGAAAGAGCTGGTCAACCTGATTGAGGTTTGGAGAGAAGATAGTCAAGTGATGGCCTGCCCTCCAGGATTTCCCTCATGGCATATCTTAAGCAGCCATAAAGGATGTGGTTTCTCGCTTGTGTGCTCCTGGGAACACCTAGCTCCTTGGTTTGTCCATTACATTCTCACCATAGCTATTGAAGAATTTCTCCTTGGTGGGATTCAGGTTTGTTGATGTGTTTTTGAAATGCTGAAATAATCCTTTAGCAAATAACATATCTCCTGGGATAAAAATCATGATTCTCCAGTGAAGCCAGGTAACCCCACCTGTCCTGCTCTTTGGAGAAGAAAAGCCTTTGTCATGGTTACTCTACATTTGTGACATGTATAGCCATCAAAGGACTTGTGAGCAATTCCATTAAAAATTGTGGCCACATTGGAAACATTATTAGAAACAAGGCCTTAAAGTGTTGCCTTCGCAAAAGGTTTTAAGACACAGGAGCACAGTGTTTGCTAGCTTTGACAGGAATTTGGGCAAAAATACCACTACAACTATTAGACAAAGCCTACTTTCATTTTACTGTAATTCTAGTTTTTTCTCTGCTTTTGAGGTTACATTCTCTATAAAGTTTTCCTATGCCTATTTCTCTATATTTCTACTTTTTATTTGTTTATTTTTTTATTTATTCTTAGAAGAGAGAGAGACAGCGTGAGCAGGGAGGACCAGAGAGAGGGAGATACAGACTCTGAAATAGGCTCCAGGCTCTGAACTGGCAGTCAGCACAGAGCCCGACATGGGGCTCGAACCCACAAACCGCGAGATCATGACCTAAGTGAAAGTCGGACGCTTAACCGACTAAGCCACCCAGGCGCCCCATATTTCTACTTTTTAAATGATATCAGGGAGAAAAATCTCTGTATTCTTAGTCTTTTATGAGTATTATTTTTTGAAAATTTTATTTATTTATTTTAACGAGAGAGATTGAGAGAGCATGAGCAGGTGAGAGGAGCAGATGGAGAGAGAATCTTAAGTAGGCTCCATGCTCCGTGTGGAGCCCCATGTGGGGCTCAATCTCACGACCCTGAGATCATGACCTGAGCCAGAATCATGACCTGGTCAGATGCCTAACCAACTGAGCCATTCAGATGCCCCTGAATATTATTTTTATGGCTGCATAATATTCCTCTTGTGGACAGATGATAATTTACTAAACTATTCTTATTGTTAAATATTTATAGTGTTCTTGATTTTTTTAGCTAATTTAAAATATGTTACTACAGCGAATATCTCTGAGCATCAAGCTTTTCCAGCACTTTATGCATCAAGGTTTTCTAGACCTGAAATCCATAAGTGACTAGATTCAAATATTTGGTACAGAATGCTTTCCAGGAAGTTTGTTCCAGTGAGCCTCACAATCAGTGTATCCATTTCACCAAGCACTCTCACAAAATTTGCCCCCCTTTTTTAGACACATCATGTATCTTGATGTCTGCATTTCTTGCATTATGAGAGGGAGAGAGAGAGATCATTCTGCCATCTCTTTTTCTCTAATTTCATAAATATTTCCCTACTTTGAAATTATTATTTCTTTCCACCTTCTCCTCATTTCCTACCATAGCTGATCTAGGTGGCAGACATAATTGTACCACACCAATTGGTTAAACAATTAATTGCAAAATGAGCAGTCATTGGTGGGTGACTATAGGCTGACTCCAAGCACACATTTGGTTAGGGAGAGGAAGAAAAGCAGATGAATTCTGAATAGATTTTTTTTTTAAGAAAATAATTCACTACAAACTTGTTAGTTGATTTTATATTCTATTTCCTTCTCCTTCCTTGCCCCATTAATAATACAGAAACTGTAAGTATAGAAATTACATCAGCTGTGCCTCCAGGCAGGCGCTCCTTGGAAATACTGAGTTTCTAGATGAGGTCACCCCAGGTCCCCTGTTAGCACCTCATCTCTGTTCAGCATTCTCATTCTCATTCATGTTTGGTCCCCTCTCCTGGTACCCATTCCCTCAAGATCATGCTTTCAGCTTGTCCTCAGGGCTGGAAACCATCTAGTTACATTCACTCATGTCTCAATTAGTAGTAGTTAGATGATCTACTAAGATACAACCTGCAAACTAGAATGTTCATTCACTCATCTGTCAGAGTGGGTATCCTTTTCCAGGAACAAGAATCTGATGTCCCTCCTCAGAGCCCCTCCTCCCTCAGTACTTGAGAAGCCAAATCAGTCATCAGAGGTTAATGTGTTGAGTCAGGTTCTATAATGAGAGGTGGCTCATTAGAACAGATATGACTCTGGGACCCTAGTAAAATAATCCTGCCCTAATGCCAAGCACATCCCTATAAAGGTTTGACAAAGAGACAGTGTGCTTGCTGTCCCACTCACCTTTCCCCCACTGATTTGTAGTGCTACCTCTACCATACACCCTAGTACTAGAGGTGCCTGGGTCTATTTTGATCCATTTGTCTGGCTTATCGCAATACCTCACTATTTTAACTATTATAATTCTGTAATACTTTGTTGTTGTTGTTTTATTTTATTTTATTTTTACAAATAGTTTATTGTCAAGTTGGTTTCCATATAACACCCAGGGGATGAGCACTGGGTGTTATCTGTAATACTTTTTAATCTTTCTCATATTAGGTTTAGAATTAACTAGTCCAGTTCGATGAAATATTCTGTTGAGATTTTTTTTATTGGAATTGCATTAAATTTAAAAACTAGAGTACCAGCATTATTACAACATTGAGTATTCTCACTATGAATGTGTTATATCTCTCCATTGATTCTGTTCTCTTTGTCCTTAAGTAACTTTATAATTTTATGCACGAGAGTATCTTTTTGCCATTTACATGTGTTGGTTATTGATATTGCTCATGTATGGGAACACCATTTGTTTTTTTATGCTAATCTTCTAATGATTCTTCTAATTTTTTTTGTTACTTCTACTGATTACATGTGGGGTATCTGACTTCTTATGCTGACAATCGTATTTTATGCAAATAATATCAGTTTGTTCTATTTCTTTCTAATTAGTTTGTTTTACTTCATTTTCTTTCCTTATTACATTGGCTGATACCTCTAGTAAAATGTTTAAAAGAAGCAATAAAAGAGAGCATCCTTTTCATATTCCTGATTATGGGAATGTGTCTTATGTTTCAAACTCAAGTGTGAGATTTTGCTGCAGACTTTTTACAGATACCCTTTATTGGGTTAAGGACATTTCTTCTATTCCTAGTTTGCTTAAAGAAGTTTTTCTTAATTAGTCTTGCTACAGGCTTATATATTTTATTAATCTTTTCAAAGCACCAAGTTTTGCTTTTGTTGATCATTTCTAGTTTTTTGTTTGTTTTGTATTTCATTATTTGTTTAGGATTTTTTATTATGGTCTTTCTTCCATTTTCTTTTTCTTTGTTCTTTGTTTCTTTGGGTTTTACCTGTTTTAGTTTCTTAAGTTAATAATTTTAGCTCACTTATTTTCAGTATTTTAAAAAAATAAATTCATTTAAGGCTGTAAAGCCTCCTCTAAATGCTTCTTTACCTGCATCCCACACATTTTGAAATGTAGTGCTTTCATTGTCTGATAGTTACATTCTAATAGGGAACTTCTGAATATAAAATATGCTGTAAGATGTACACAAGCAAAACTCAGAGGGAGATATTTTAGAATTATAAGGCCTTCCTATTGTTTTTCAATCCTGCCCAGCCTTATCCATAAGATTTAGTAAGTAAAATTCCTTATAATTTGTTCCAGAAGACCAGAGAAGGGAACTGCTTAAAATCTTCACTCCTCTTGGGGAAAGGAAAATAAATACATAAGTATCTGACTGATACTTTCCCTAATAATGTAAAAACCATAAAAGCCTACTCATTGCAGTCATTAGCCTGACAACAGCTTTGTCACAACCTAAGAAAAGTGCATTTATACAGACATACAAAAGAGTTATACAGTCATTACTATTATTATAATTTATAATAATTTTTAATGTTTCCCATGCACCAGGCACTGCGCTAAGAACTTTTTATACATTGTTTTACATGAGCCTTCCAATAATTATATAAAGGTAGAAATCAATATTATTTTCCTATTACTGATTAGAAAGTTAAGTCATAAGGAGGCTAAGGAATGTACTTGAGGTGACAGTGCTGCTAAGCGATTGAGTCAGAATGGAAACCAGGTCTGCCACATTTCAAACAGGTGCTGGTATCCACTAACTCCAGTAACCTGTTCCTTTCCATCCTCTAGGCTAGGATGTTGTGGATAAGCCACCACATGAGAACACACAGCAAATATGCTGAGAACAAAGGCAGGTTTATTAGAAACCAAAAGTATAGTAATAACAGATACTAATTAACTGATGATCATGATGAGAGATATTTTGTCTATCTAAAAGCCTCACTTGTGTTTCTTACCCATCTCTTACTCAGAATTCTCAACTATTTCTTCTTTCAGTTGTATTGCTTTCTCCCGTTCTCCTGGATCATTCCTGTCTGCATATAAACATATTGCAAAGTCTTCCATCTTAAAGGAAAAAGGCAGCCCCCTTTGATTCCAGCCATCATCTTATTTTTCTTGCTTCCTTGAGAGTAACAGCCTTTGAAAGCATTATTTAGACTTGCTCTCTCCCCTTCTATACTCCTAGTCTCTTCTTCTCCTGTACCAACTATTTTTTATGTACCCCCACTATACTGGGATTGCCCTTGTCAAGGTCAATCATGATTCTGATCTTGTCAATCCAATGATTTCTTGCCAGTCTTTGTACTTGACCTCTCAGTAGCATTTGACACAGATCAACACTTGCTTCTTCCTGAAACACTTTCCTTCTCTTGCTCCCTGTCGGCACTCCTCGTACCTCAGAGGCTGCTCCCCAGTGTCTTTACTACCTCCTTTCCTTTTAATAGTCTCATCACTTTACATAGCATCTATACATCAATAATTCTACATTTCTGGGGTGCCTCAGTGACTCAGTTGGTTAAGCATCCAACTTCGGCTCAGGGCACGATCTCATGGTTTGTGGGTTTAAGCCCCATGTCCGGCTCTGTGCTGACAGCTCAGAGCCTGGAGCCTGCTTCAGATTCTGTGTCTCCCTCCCTCTCTCTGTCCCTCCCCTGCTGTGCTCTGTCTCTTCTCTCTCAAAAATATATAAGCATTTAAAAAAAATAACTTCCACATTTCTATCTCTAGTTCCATTTTCCATTCTCTCCACTGAACTCATCTTTATACAACTGCCAAATTGGATACACCCTTTTAGTGTCTATTAGGCATTTTAAACTGTACATATCTAAATCTGAGTTCGGTTTTCCCCGTAAATCGCATCTTCCCCAGTTTTCTCTATGTCATGACTGCAACCACAATCCACCCATTGCTCAAGCCGAAAACATTTGAGCCATAGTCAAGTGTGTAATTGTTTAATATATGACTACTCCTTTTAGTTGGAGGATTATACATCTCCACCCCATTTACATTAGGCTTGATTATGTGGCTTTTTTTTTTCCAACTGAGCATGAACAGGTACAACGTGTACCACATCCAAGCAAAAGTCAAGAGAGCAGCACATGGTGAACCATGTATTTTTCTCTCTGCCATGAGACCCCTAGTCTCCCAGGTGAGAGCTTTCCTGAAGCCTAGGTCCTGTAATAAAGATGATGAGGAGTAGAGCTGAAAGTGATCCATGCTGGACATTTAGTGTGAGCAAGAAATAAATATTTGTTGGTGTAAATCATTGAGATGGAAGGCAGTTGCTGTCCATGTGAAACTTACACGAAGGTGACTGATATTAGACCTATTTTATCCTTCTCTTTCATTTTTCATACTTTACAATCTATCAGGAAATCCTTCTAGTTCCATCTTCAAATTAGCTCCTTCTCCCTATCTGCCCACTTCTCTCCATCTCCATTGCTTCTACCCTGATACAAGCCTCATAGAAGGGCTATTTGCTAGTATCTAGCAAATGCATTTACCCTTTGACCCATCAAATTCACTTCTAGGAATTTGTTCTACCCACATATACAAGGGTATTCATTTCAGCATTTTTATAGCATCAAAAGACTGGAAACAACCTAGATGCCTGTCAGTTTGGGGATGTTTAAATAAATCACTCTGCATCCATTTAATAATACACTATGCAACAGAGATGGAAAGTCATTAAGATACAATATTACACATCGTCTGTGTTTAAATTTCCCCAAGTGTCTCATAATTGTTCTTTTTTAGTAGGTTTGTTGAATGAGGATCTAAATAAATTCTATATGTTGTAATTGGGTCAGGTGCCTCTTAAGTATCTTTAAATCTCTAAATTCCCCTCAACCTCCTCCCCCCCACCTACCTTTTCCCTGTTGCATTTTTTTTTAAATAAACAAAACAGGTTGTGTCTTGTAGAGCTTCCCATAGTCTGAATTTCAATAGTTGCATATTCCATGGTGTAGTTTAACATGTTCTTCAGTCCCAGTCTGGTAGTCTGGTCTAAACCATTGGTTCCTAAATTTGTCTGCACTGAGGAGCTTCAGAACATTCTCATGTTTGTGTCCCATTCCTCACCTGCCATGGTGACTTAATTATGTAGGGTGTGACTTGGGCTTTGGAATTTTAAAAAGATCCTCCAGTGATTGCAGTGTTCATAGCCTGATCCAGAGGCTTTTTCTGCAAGATTGCTCTATAAGAGATTGACGATGTCTCTTTCTCTCTTTATTATAATCTTAGGACCTATGAAGGCTGTCACCTAGATCCATTAATTCATTAGGAGCTGCAAAAGGGTGATATTCCTTCTGCATTGTTAGCTGGAATAATTCTGAATTTACCCTCGTATGCTGTGTTATCCTCGGGAACAGTTTATATAAGAAAAGTAGGATCAATGCTTGATTCTTTCCTTTTATTGTTAGTTTTCAAAATAATGGGTTGATTGTATAACATCTTATAGTAGTGACTCATGGTATTTTTGTGTCATTATAAATTCATGGATTTAAGTCTATTTGATATGTTTTAATCCACTGCAATGATTGTTTTATTCATCAAGTTGTCCCATCTTTGGTTTGTGGGACCACATATAAGTTTGCTCCTGAGTACTTTTGATAGAATGTCTTTCTTGCTTTCTTGCGTCTTGACAAGATGCTTCAGGTTCATCTTGTACATTTCTTGCCCCAGACCTAAATTAGCCACTTTCCCAAGAAACCGTGGTTCTGTTTAATGGGAAATGCTATCTAAGGATCATAACAAGAGAAAGATTTTTCATTGTACCTCTTGGTGATACTTCATGATAATATTTTGATACTTCAATCACATGGATACCTATGCAAAAACGTAAATAGATCTTGAAACTTTTTAATTGAACCCTCTGTAATGGGAATTATTTTAAATGTATAGTGACACCTTACAAAAAAGATCAATATGGTGAATACTATCAAAAAGTAAAGGGATTTTTTTTAATTAGGTTCACACCCAGCATGGAGCCCAACATGGGGCTTGAACTCAAGATCAAGACCTGAGGTGAGATCAAGAATCCAACACTTAACCGACTGAAACACCCAGGGACCCCAGGTGAAGGAATTTTTTAAAGTAAGCTTTCCCAACTGCATGAGTTTCCTATTGTCCTTATAACAAATAACCACAAACTTAATGGTTTAAAACAAAATAATGTGTTATCTTACAGTTCTGGAGATCAGCAGTCCAAAATCAATCTCACTAGTCTAAAGTTAAGATGTCAACAGAGCTGGTTCTTTCTGGAGGCTACAGGGGAGTATTGATTCTTTGTTTCCTTGGCTTATGGCCACATCACTCCAGTCTCTACTTTCAGTCACCACATTGACTTCTCTGATTCTGACTCCTCTGCATTCCTCTCAGAAGGGCCCTCATGATTACACTTAGGGCCCACCTATGTAATTCAGAACTCCCTCCCTATCTCAAGATCCTCAATCACATCCTCAGAGTCCCTTTTGCTGTATAAAGTGGCGTTCACAAATTCCAGGGATTAGGACATGGAAATCTTTGGGAGTCATTATTCAGCTACCACACCAACTTATATTTCTATAAATATAACGTATTTGTGTGTACATCCTGACTTTATTTTAGAGTGTGCTTGAAAAGGGGAAGTGTTTAGGTGGGGGCTGTAAGATCATCAGGGCTTCCTGTTTAGAGAACTGGATGGTGCAGCTGCTTGGGGGTGGGAGGAGGCAAGCCCAAGGCTCACATGACAACAAGCCTCTGTCTCAGGCACCAACCCCTGAACTAAGCTTTACTGGCCCTCCTGACTAAACAGCCAACAGGTAAGTATTTTAAAGAAAATACTACAGTTTTTTTAAACAAAGAAGATGCTATCCAGTTGATGGCTATTAGAGCACAGAGCTAACTTTTCCATTTTTATCCCAACTTTTGAGAGCAGGGGAGTCAGCTGAGGAAATAATTCTCAATCACTATAGAGATGTTAATCTTCTAAAAACTCAGTCATTTGTATAACATCTTTACAATTTCTGCCATGTCAGCAAATGTCCTATGCTATTACTCACTTACCAATTTCCTTTAAATAAACATAAGTGCATTTATTTTAAAAGGAAACGTTATGTCATGACCATAAATGAAAACTATTACCACTTCCATAAATAAGAAGTAATGGTAAAAATCCAACACGTTACCGTGGAAAGATTTTTAAGTCTGTGAACCCCACAAAAGTTCACACAGACGGTCTATAGGCCACTGCTGGGAAAACCTGGCTCTTGAAGATGGTCTACGTGGGCCCCATTTTCTAGTGTGCTCTGTCTAGTTTGCCCCAGCTTAGCTGACAGGCTAACACCACAGCCAGAAATGATGAAGGACCTTTCTCAGAGTGCATGTGGAGAATCAGAGCAAACGAATCTTATTGTCCTATATTTCCCTTTCTCAGTACTGAAGAGAGCTAGTCTGCTTTCGCCATTGGATTTATTCTAAACTGTGAGAGTAGTGTCCACTCCCAAAGAGGTGAGGTCCTAGCAGTGAAGTGCTTTGTCACTGTTAGGGCTAATGTTAACCGACATGTTACAAATGAAAAGTATCACTGGGTGGACACAGATTCACTGCGTGTCTCATGCCAGACGCAGTGCTGGGTGCTAGGGCTGCTGCAGGAATGTGGCACTTATAGCCTAGTGGACCAGACACTTTCAACGGCTAATGACAAGCAGTTAATTAAGCATTTACAGTATGATCTTTGCAGCGAAGAAACATCCCGTGCCAGCTGAAACATATGCTTTGTAGTTTGATAACTTAAGAGCACTTCTTCTGTCCAACTACTGGATGGAATTTGTCAAAGCTGAAAATGGATGGGGTGGGGGGAGGAGAAGGGGGGTGATGGGCATGGAGGAGGGCACTTGTGGGGATGAGCACTGGGTGTTATATGGAAACCAACTTGACAATAAACTATTTTAAAAAACATTGATTAAATATTTTTTTTTAAATGGCAAGCAGTCCTTATGGTTACTACTCCCCCTCAAAGCTAGTTTTCAAGCAACAGGGCCCTCCAAAGGGGACCGATCTCCTGAAAACCATTAAACTGAGGACAGAGAGGTCAGCACTGGCATGAATAACAGGAGCTGTGTCACTGTAGCGGGCGAAGGCATGGAAGAGACTGCTGCTTTGGAACAGGAGGCCAGGAAGAGAGAGCAAAGGGGTACACTGAGTGGGCCCTACTGTCTCAGGATGTCCAATGCCCATCCTGCCCCCGGAAAACCAACTAGTGGGGACTAATTGGCATCTCTGGGACGGAGGCAGGAAAGGGCGTGGAATCAGAGTTGGTGGTTCGGAAGGGAGAGGGGCTCGGTGAAGACGCCTCTGCGTCTGTTCCCCGAGTCTCCCCCACATCCCAGTTGGCCACAGACGGATTCTGAGAGCGGGCCTTGCCCTTCTGCGTCAGTGAGAATTCAGGAGAATGATGAGGTAGAACAGAGAAGCTTCACAAGGTGGAAACACGCACAACCTAGCTTTTTATTTTGAAAATAGAGAAAGGCAACTGAATTATGTCATAAAATCGGTTAAGTGATATTTATGAAACACTTCTGGATTTTTTTAAAGTGTTGGCTATTTGACTGAATTTAACTAGACTGAGCCCCCCACCACAGACACGTGAGAAAATACAGTGACAAATATAAATGCAGCATAAAATCTTCCCCTGAAGCCTCTGTTCTAGCCTGGAGAAGGAAAGAGAGACTAATGGCTTAATGCATTTAAGAAACACAACAGATGAACATAAGGGAAGGGAAGGAAAAATATGATAAAAACAGAGAGGGAGGCAAACCATAAGAGACTCTTAAATACAGAGAGAACAAACTGAGGGTTGATGGAGGGGAGGTGGGTGAGGGGATGGGCCCAGTGGGTGATGGGCATTAAGGAGGGCACTTTGGGGATGAGCACTGGATGTTATATGTAAGCGATAAATCACTAAATTCCACTGAAACCATTATTACACTATACATTAACTAACCTGAATTTAAATTGAAAAAAAATATATTCATAATAAATATTTTTAAATAAAATATATTTAAATTTATTATGATATATTAAATTTTATAAATTTTAAATGCAGGTCTGTGTATTTCACATACAAGTTTATGTTTATCTTTTTGAAAATGAAATGCCTCTGGTAGCTGGGCCTTGAATTCCTCATGTGTCCAGGGACCGGAAGCCCAGATGTGGCATCCTATAAAAGCCCCTGCCTCATCTTCCTTCCCCCTAGAAGCTGGAGAAAATGGCTCTTGAGAGGAAAAACGCAAGCCTCCAAATTTCTTACAAACTCCTGTCAAAGAATTCTGCTTCTATGAACTCACCTCTTCTCAGTTCCCCCGCCACTGATTCTGCAGCCCTGCCTCTAAGAATGAGGTTCTCAGTAGAGAGAACACAGGCAGCTCCTAGATCTACAGGCATAAGTCACCCACAATGTATTTTTGAAGTGGCAGAAAAAGAACTAGGTTGTCCCAGCTCAGCGGGAGCATCACGGTGAGACGATTTAAAAGACTCTTGCTCCTCCCAGACAGGTAAGGGTCCAGGCCAGAGCCGAGGGTTCATTTCTATCTCTCCATCTGCCAATTAGTAGACTGGGCCTCACTGATAATTGTGCTCTCAATGTAATGGCTTGTTTAAGTAATTGATGATGTTTGTCCTCACTAGGGAATCTTAGCACATCAAAAGATGTTGAGAAAGCCAAAATTCACCTAGAGTCTGAATTAATCACTTTGTCAAGCACAACAAAGGCTGTCTTGCTTTGCTAATAATCCCAAATGAGGTAGCAACCCTCAGTTAAATAAGGAAACTGTGGTGTCTTTAATTAATATTTCAAAGGGCTCAGACTGGCTTTTTTTACTCTATTTTTATGAGAATGCAGCGAAATGCATGCAGAGCAGGAAGAGCAAGGCCTGACTGGCTTCGTAGAAAAGGATCTGGGGGCTTTTGTTAACCACAGGGTCAGTGTGTATGGCTGAGCCTGGGCCAGAGGAAGTTAGTCCCAGCATCTGCCTGCAACTGCTGCCCGTGGCCTCAGCACTTCCCCTTGCCCGGGTTTGGCTTCTGGAGTGCCCCTGAACACCTCCCTTTACCCCCCAGGTCAGCTGCTTCAGCCTTTCTGGGCTCGCCTCAGGACACCACTGCCCTTCAGCCTACTCTCTGGGCAACTTTCTGACCTCAAATCAGCTCTCTTCACCTGACAACTCAAGCCTCCCCAGCCTCCCCATAGCTCTCACTGCCCTTTGCCTCCCTTCCCCCTCCCCCTACCTCCCAGACCCCCAGGTCTGCCCAGGCCCAGCCCTGGCTGCAGCCCTGACTTGAGATCATGCAGGACATGTCAGAGCCCCAGCCAGGGTCCTGCGGGCCCAGGATGGAAGGCTGAACACATTGCTGTGTTGGCCTGATCCCAGCTGCATGGCCATTTTTAAAAGAACATTGAAATCCCCAAGGCCACTTGTTAGCCAATGAGTAGGATGAGGGGATGGGCTCTGGCAGCCACCCAGTTCAGTTCAGTGATCCTTACCGATTGTGGATACCATACCAGGGGTGAGTAAGACATATCCCAGCCCCCAGAGAGCATATCTTATGGAAAACAAATGGGGGGGGGATCGGATTTCCCTTGGGCTTGGGTAAACCCCGATAACTAAATGCCTTCTAGGTCCTTCTTATCTTACCTACTAACTCCTCAGTTATAAACCTCAGTGTCATCTTTGACTCTTTCCATCAATCTTCATCTGCTACCAAACCTCACATACTGTCAGTTCTGTTTTCAAAGCATCTCAAATGTGTTCTCCTTTCTTCTAATTGGCACCACCCTATTTCAGCCATCATTGTCTCCCTTGGGACTCTTCCTTAGTGTCCTGAACTGGCCTCCCAGCCTCAGGTTTCTCTCTTCATCCAACAATCTGCTGTCTACACCAGTGCCAGAAGAATCTTGCTAATGTGCAAATCTGACCATGTTGTGGCCCAGTTCAGAATTCTCTGTTGGCTTCCTGTCACCAAATACTAAACTCCTTTATTTGGCACATAGGGCCTTGGATGATCTGTCCCTGGCCTGACTCTTCAGCGTCATTCCCAATGGGCCCTTTCCCCGCCTGTAGACTCCAGCAATCTTGCATGACTCGGACATTTCTAGTTATGCCAGCTTGGTTTTATCCTTCCAGGCTTTTACCCATGCTCTTCCCCAAGGCTAGGACTAAGGTGAGGCAAGTGAGGCATCTAGGGTGCAACATTTTTTTTTTTTTTTTTACAAATAGTTTATTGTCAAATTAGTTTCCACATAACACCCAGTGCTCATCCCCACAAGTGCCCTACTCCATGCCCATCCCCCCCCCCCACATCCATCAGTCCTCAGTTTTTGTCAGCATTCTAGGGTGCAACATTTAAGGAGACGCTCACTTTCGGAGATGTGCAAACACCAACCCTGCTCTTGCATGATCCTGAGAGTGAGTGCCTCCTTAAATCTTGTGTTCTAGGTACCTGCTTTCCTCACCCTGGTCCCAGCACACTCTTCTCTCCCTATTGTGTCTGCCCTCTTTCTCTACCTGGAAAGTCCTAATCATTCTTCAGGGTTCAGCTAGAGGGCTACCTCCTCCAGGAGCCCACACAGAATAGAGACGTTCCCCTTGGCCACCAGCTCCCTAATGTGGAAGGATTGCAAATGAAGAACAGGAAAGCTCAGTATATTGTTTGTGGGAATATAATCCTGTCTAAGTTCTTTATTTACTGTACCTGGTTCTGTTTCCATCATGTGGACTTAGTCATCTATAGTTAATCCCTTTGTTTTTATGAAGTCCTTAAAGAACCCTTGAGATGTTGTTGTAAAAAGGAGACGTCTGCCTTGAGTGAACCCTAACAGACAATTAAATTAGAGCCCAGAGAGGGCAGAGGGGGCTACTCTTGTTTCTGTGTCCTGCATAGTAATAGCTAACAATTACGGAATGTTTCCCACGGGCCAGGAGCTGTTCTAAGTGTTTCACATATGTTAACTCATTTATTCCTCTCCACACCCTGTGCAAGACGTACTACTTGGGTCATCTTCATTTTTCAGATAGGAAAACTGAGGCTCAGAGAGATTAAGTACCTCATCCAGGGTCACACAGCCAGTAAGCAGCTGAGCTGTCTTGTTCTGCTTCTGGAGTGTGTGCTTAGCTGGCAGCCTCTATGGTCTCTCATTTTACATTTGCAGAGCAGCAGACTGCCTGGAACCCAACCTGTCTGCAAGACAGGAGATGCAGAAAGCCCTGCCCTGCTCACTTCTGTGGGTTAAGGACTCTGAGACCCCTGCAAAAAGGCAGATGCCCCTGGGATCAAATCAGTTCAGCCACTGAGTCAGCAAGGCCACAGACTTGAAATAAGGACAGGTAAATTTAAAGTGAAGACCAGCCTGTGCAGACTGGAGGCCAGCTGACTTTCGATATGTCTAAGTACCCAAGGTTGATACACAGGCACTTTGGGTATTGGTATACAGAATGATTCTGTTCTTTTGTATTTTGCCTAGTAAGTGTTCAAAAAATATTTGCGAATTGGATGTGATACTATGTCTTCATAAACCCAGCCAATATTCCCATCTTTCTATTGCATTGTGACCTGGTCCAATAGCCTAAAACAGGCCAGGGAAACTCAGTTCTGTCTCCCAGCTTAGCAAATGGCTTAAAATGCTTAGACAGTCGAAATAATAAAAGGATATTGTGAGTGTTTCAAAAATATTTAGAATCTCATTGCATCTTGTTTGTTACTGTAATCCCCAAATCTTTGCACTGACCTCACTCTTAGCAAGTTGACTCTTTGGCATTTGCTCATCTCCTAGCCACAATGATCAAGCGTAGGTCCAACTGGAAATCGCATGAAAAAAAAGTCAGAAGGCAATAACTCCAGGCTAAGATCACCAAGAATCTCCATGCCCTTTGCTCATCAGCTCTTAACCCTCCAAGCCCTGGTTCAGATGTGCAGACCTATAGAATCAGCCTGACCTTCACCATCTGGGGAGCTGGCTGCCACATCACCCATGCCACAGTGTGAATAAATTTAGTTAAAGTACATCCATCTTCCGAAGTTTCACCTTGGGTTTTTCAAGCCAGTTGCTGAGCCTTATAAAATCTGTAAGTGTCCCCTCCTATGATGAGGTATTGAAACAAGATTCGGTTGTTCCATTGTTCATTCCATAAAGATGTATTTAGCAAGCACCATGCCAGACACCATCGTACTGGACCAAGAGAATACATAGGACCTTCTTGGCTTTTACTGAAGAGTAAGATCCTACAGCTAAGGAGGGTGAAAATGGATGGACAACCTTCAGAAAGCACATGGCCAATGATCGCTAACATTTCCTCAGCACTTGCTATGGGTCAGGCTTCATAACAAACACTTTGTAAACATTGTGCCCTTTCATTTCCACCCATATTCTTGTTATGTCTGCTCTGTAGATGGGGAAACTGAGACTTAGAGGCTGGCCCCAGGGGTGCAACTCATGCTTGGTCTGACTGATGGAAGGGCCTGAGCCTCCAGCCAGGCCTCTGATGGGTCTGCTCTGGTCCAACAAGGCTAATAAGACAAAGGAAACTACAAGAGTCCCCTAGGAACAAAGGAAAAGAGAAGCAGCACAAACTGAGGGTTTATACCCATAGAAATGTATTCTCTTGCACTTCTGGAGTCCAGAGTCTAAAATCATGTCGGCAGGGCCATGTTCTCTGAGACTCTAGGAAAGGATCTTCCCTTGCTCTTCTTAGCTTCTGGAATTCCTGGCAGTCCTCAGAGTTCCTGGCTTGCAGCCACTCTCTCCAACTCTGCTTTCATTGTCACATGGCTTCCTCCCTGTATGTCTGAGTCTTCATATCATCTTCGCTCTGCCTGTGTTTGCATCCAGTTCCCTCTTCTTATAAGCACATCAGTAATGGATTAGGGCCCCCTCAAACCCACTGTGACCTCATCTGAACTTCAGTGCATCTGCAAAGACCCCGTTTCCAACTAAGGCCACATGCTAAGGTCTCAAGTAGACATGAATTTTGGGGGGGACGCTACTCAACCCAGTGCAAAGACCATCAGAGCTGCCAGCAGACCTGGAAGAAGCCTAAAGAGAGTAACCCGTATGTGTATATTGGTGGGAGGGGTGTTCCTGGCCATTCTGGGACAGAAAAGATGATATAGAAAGAACCTGACCCTAATGAAAGAAAATAGTAATTCAAAAACTTTTTTTCCCTAGCTTATTCTGAATGCCATGCTTTGTTTTTCACCTACTGGGGTGTGGGGGCTCTGTTGGTATTCATCATTGCATTAACTCATCTATATTTAGTTGTTTTTCCCAGCACACCCATTTTATAGGGAAAAAGGAAATGAAAGTTTGTGGCTGATTATGGATTGCAAGAGCACCCTCTATTCACATTTGCCAGCAACTTCATAGAGGACAGTGTACACAGTATATGACAGGGAGGAGCATGGAAGTGAGTTAAAAGCCTCTTTTTATCTTTGAAAACCCAAGTGAAATTCACCCTGTGTAGCAGGCTTTGCAATACTGGGATACGCCCTTTCTTCTTATATCCACCCGCCAGCATCAAGAAGTAGTTTTTGGAAAGGCAAGAGATAATCCTAAAGCATATATATTTTTTAATAACACAGTAGGCCTTAGCACCCATGAGAATATTTGAAACAATTCTAGAACTATTTATGTTTTCAGCCGTAGCCATTTCTTGGCATAACAGCATCCATAAATTCACTGCCCAGCATAGAACAATACATTTTCCTAAACAACACAGCCCCCAATCTGCAAGGGTGTCCCCTGGTTATAATATATTTCAGGATAGGATGGACACACTAGATTTTCCATATTTAGGCTTCTTCAGGTCTCTGGACGTCACCAGTGCCTCCCTTCCATCTTGCTTTTCCAGACTGGAATTGGGCCCTCAATGTGTCACCTACTCCCTCCCTCCCTTATCCCCTGGATCAATATTTGCTCTTCTCAGCGTATGCTCCAGCTTGGTCTTCAGCCCACCCCTGACCTCCATTATCTCTTCACCTAGAAATTCTTGGTCACATTCCCAGGCTCAGTTCAGATCCAACCTGAGACCCTACCCTGAGCTTGTGACCCAATGGTAATATTCTTGGTGCTAGGTCATCAGCCCACAGCCGAGACCAGCCTCAACCCGCCATGTCAGTGTCTCAACTGGCAGAGTCCTCATTGATGTCCATTCCTTTTCTTTTTTTTAGAAATCATTGTTTTCACTTACAATAAAAACCCAAGTGTCCAATAGCTTTAAGTTTTATTTGTGTGTTCCTCTTTTGTTTTTATTTTTTCTTGTTACTCATGGCCTCTTTCTGCTTCGCCAATGATTAGGACCCAGATGTGAAATCTTGGAGCATATGGTAGATTGAATCATTGCTTCCAGTTTTTCATGCCCTCCTTGTTTCAAAATTCTATATCATTATCCTTTATTTGATGACTTTTAAGTACCTCCCTCCATAGTGGGTGGAGTCTTCTTCCTCCTCATTAACACTAGGCTTGGGCATGTCATTTGCCTTATCCAAAGGAATATGGGCAGAAGTAACATTAAACCACTTCCAGGCTGAGGCCTCAAGAGACATTATTTCCTCTGACATCTTTTGCATTCCTGTCATCTGTCAGGCGTAGAGCTTTTCCCCAAGTGTCCTCTTCATCCGGGGCCCCATTACAAACACGGATGAGGCAGATCTGAACCCCACCCACAGCCTAGAACAGAACCACCCCAGATACCCCAGACTGTGAGAAAAATAAATGATATTGTTTGCCAATGAGTTTAGAGGGGTTTGTCATACGGCACTGAAGCAATGGCTAATACAGGTCAATTCACTTGACTTCTCTACACGTTCATTTCCTCAACTGTAAAATGAAGCCATTGGATTATAATCAAGGTGCTTGACCTTTTTTCTACCCCTGCACTGCTGAGGTCTCTGGAATATACCCAACAGTAACAGAGACAAAACATATCAGAGTAAAATATTACAAATCACTAGAAAAAGATAAGGATGGGGAAATGTGAATTCCTTTTAGGAGTGGCCATGGAGAGAGTCATTTCAGTGGTGCTGAAGAGCAAATGGGAGGTGAGAATATGAGCAACTGTGGGATCCTCTTTCTAGTCTCTTGGCTGGAAAGAGAAGGATGAGTGGAATGGTAGCTGAGTGGAACACACAAAAAAGAGGTGGTTAATTGATGGGCTGGTTGGCTGGCTGGTTTACTTGGATGTACTAAGACAAGAAGGATTTGATTCTTCAGAGAAACATTCATAATGTCATAACTAAGGGATAACAAAGGTAAGGGCTTACACAGGAGTGTGCAGGAAACAAAAGGTCTGGTCTACAAGAGAGAGTGGAGGAAGACATACCAGGATTTATGTACTGATTTGATATGCATCATTGACGCTTCCAGTTCTCAAACTCATGGGTGAGGCAAGTGTCAACCAATGGAGAACTGACACACTGCTGAAGTGCCTGGGAGTCATTTTCTTTCCTAAATGGGTGCCATAGTCACCTTTGCACTGTGATTTTTGTTTAGCAATCCTTCCCTTATAAATAGTGCAGAGATGAGCTTCACCTACACACAGCCCAGGCTAGGGTGAATTATAGAGACATAATCTTTTATTAAGATCCAGAGCTCAGGTGCCTGGATGGCTCAGTCGGTTAAGTGTCTGACTCTTGGTTTCCACTCAGGTAATGATCTCACATTCATGAGTTGTGAGATCAGGCTCTGTGCTGACAGTGTAGAGCCTGCTTGGGATTCTCTTTCTCTCCTTTTCTCTCTGCCCTCCCCTGCTTATACTCTATCTCTCAAAATAAGTAAATAAAGTTAAATAAATCCAGAGTTCAATGATATTTTGTTTTATAACAAATGAGAGTGGTAGCTGGTGGTGGTGGTATGCAGCTAGAAACAAATGGAAATTCTCTATGATAATATTCATAGCAGCAAAGAGCTGCTAGCATGTATTTGGTGTCTATATATGCCAGACCCATGCCATATAATTTTATATATATATATATATATATGTATATATATATATATCGTAGATCTATCTATCTATATATATACATATATATATATATCAGTTTGGTTTGGCTTAACAAAAAATTGAGTGCCTGTTATGCATAGAAATGTATTGAGTGGCCCAGGCACAATGCTGAGCACTTGAGGTGAGAGCTGTGTAAGACCCAGTTGTGCCTCTGGGAGCTCACCTTATTTAAGTGGAAAGTGAGAGGGGACCAGGTGCAGTGGGACCAGGAGCACAGGGAATGCAGAGCCTCTCACTTGAATGAAGGAGGGAAGGACACCCCAGTAGAGAGAAAGAAATGGATGGTAAACAGCATGGTGTGTGGAAGGAAGTGTGAACACCAAAGAGAACAGTGCCAGGTGAGAAGCAATGGCAGATGAACTTGCAGAGGGGGAAGTAACCAGGTCAGAGAGAGCCTGGGGGGGGGGGGAGGTGCCAGGCCAGGGAGACTTCATTCCCTGTGCAGGAAGGGCCGTGGAAGGGTTTTATGCATGACAGTGGTGAGTTCCTGTGGTATTATTCTGGCTGCAGAGTTTCAGACAGATTCAAGGGACACAGGCAGAAGGCAACAAAACAAATTAGGAGGCTATTTCCAGCCAAGGGATTCTCTTGAAATCCTGGACTAAACGGTGCCTGGGTGGCTCAGTAGGTTGAGCATCTGACCCTTGATTTTGGCTCAGGTCATGATCCCAGGGTTGTGAGATCAAGCCCTGCATTGGGCTCTGCAGTGAGCATGGAGCCTGCTTAAGATCCTCTCTCTCTCGGGGCACCTGAGTGGCTCAGTTGGCTAAGTGTCCAGCTTCAGCTCAGGTCATGATCTCCTGGTTTGTGAGTTCGAGCCCCACGTCGGGTTCTGTGCTGACATCTCAGAGGCTGAAGCCTGCTTCAAGTTCTGTGTCTCCCTCTCTCTTGCCCCTCCCCCACTCACACTCTGTCTCTCTGTCTCTGTCTCTCTCTCTCTCTCAAAAAGGAAGGGAGGGAGGGAAGGAGAGAGTGGGAGAGGGAGTCCTGGACTATGGTGGTAGAAGAGCAGAGAGAAGAAAGAGCGATTCAAGGACCACTTAAGAAACCAGCCTGGCAAGAATGTGGATTGACTGGCAGGTAGGGGTGAGTGGGAGACGGCCAAGGTGGCCATTTGGAAAGGTGCCATATGTTGAGAGGCAGGGACTGCCAGCCCTCTCTTATTAATGAGGAAACTAGCGAGGATGGAATGACTTGCCCAAGGTCATCTGAAAGAAAAAGTGTGTCTGTCCTAAAGTATAAAGGCCTAGCTGGGGGTGCCTGGATGGCTCAGTCAGTTAAGCGTCCTACTTTGGCTCAGGTCATGATCTCATGGTTTGTGGGTTCAAGCCCCACGTCAGGCTCTATGCTGACAGCTAGCTCAGAGCCTGGAGCCTGTCTTCAGATTCTGTATCTCCCTCTCTCTCTGACCCTCCCCTGCTCACACTGTCTCTATCTCTCTCTCAAAAATAAATAAAACATTTTTTTAAAAATTTTTAATAAAAAAATAAAATAAAGGCCTAGCTGATTTCCACAGTGCTATAATTCTCCTGAGAACTTCCCAATTACCTTCCTTCACCATCTCTCTTATCATGAGATGATGCTACCAATTGTGGCCACTCTGTGTTTACAAATAGAGTCCAAACCCTTAAATGTATAAGTGACTGTGCTTTACAATGTTTATGGCCTAAAGTTCCCAGATACCTATTGACCTGCCAAGGTAGGAAGGAGGTACATGAGATATTTTCCATCTTTCAAAGGGCCTAATGTAAATCATGCATTTATTGACCATAAGATTGTGCAGGTTACCTACAATATCAAGTTTCTTTGCCTTGGAGTGGAATGATAACTTGGTACACTAATGCTGGTTATCTCATTGATCAGCTGTTCTCATTGGCAGAGCTTCTATCATCGTCTTTGACTGATTAAAATGGGAAAATCAATCATTACTTAAATATGCATTGTTATCTAGACAATGGGACCTATAGGGAAAAATGTAAACAGAGGATGGAGAAAAGTTTAGATAGCACTACTTTAAGCTGTGGGGTTAGTTTTCAGTAGTACAGGGAAAGTGGAAGTGTTTGTCCTTTGATGCCTCTCTGCTGGGGGCTAGATGACTCCTATCCCTCCGCATATTGTCAGGGTACCCCGGTCACACCCCGAGAACTCTATGATCCCCCATATGCCACATCTAGATGGCTACATCCTGCAATCTGTCCCTTCCCTTCCTTTTGTCTCAGAGGATCCTGCTCTTCAATTCCTAATGTGGCAATGACTTTATCTATCTGAATTCATGAGAATGTTATCCACTGCACATCAATGAGGTAGAACCAGCACTCAGCCTTGAAAACCTTCAGCATTCAAGGAGTGTGTGAACTAAGAAGTCATTTATTTACTCTTTCAGTGAGCCCTGTGTAAGGCATTCTGCTCAATAATGGGAACACGGGCCACTAGTGTGCAAGCAAGTCAGAGGGAGATTGATCCTGCCTTCCCCTGTGCTCACACATGTGAAACAGTAACCATTTGGAAGCAGCGTCACCATCTCAGTTACCTGAGGCACGGTGACGATCATTAACATTGACAGAGCACCAACTGTGCACAAGGCACTCACTGGCTTAAGATTCAGCCCTGCCCTTGGGGGCTTAGAGTCAGGCCAGGAAGACAGGACCTGTGCATACACAGGAAGATAATAAAGTGAATGCCAAGATGGCTATAGAGACCAAGGGTGCTACAGGAGTTCAGGGTGGGGGCAGGGCTCCAGAGGGCTGGCCTAGTTAAGGTGACCTTCAAGAAGAGTGACATTTGGCAAGATTTTGGAGGACGGCTGGGATTTAAACAGAGAGAGGAGGGCATTCAGACGACAGGGACTGTGAGGAGTGAGCAAGAGTAGGGAGAAGAACAGGCACATTGTGTGCAGACAGGAGGGAAGTGCGGGGGAGGATTTTAGGGCACCTTTGAGCTGAAATGTGGAGGCAGAGGCCAGTTTGGGTGCAGAGTGCTGGCTCTCCCCAGGGGGTCTACGCATAGTGCTTGGAAAATGGGGTTTCAGTTGAAGCCACTATTCAGTTGAGAGCAGAGATTGGCTCTGCTTTCAGGCCATCTCTGACACCGTCTTTCCAGATACCTTTGAGCAAAGAAAGGGCCATCCTCTCTCTGGGACCTTGTTCAGGAACTGCCATCTGCTGAGATGAAACCCAAGACACCCCTTTGCAAGGACATATGGAGATTGAGGATGGCCCTGCAGTGTGGCCCAGTGCCAGACTCTGCCAGGAGACCAATGAGAACCGAGGACTCTGGGACCTACCAGTCAGCCAACACCCCACCCCTGCCCATCCCAAGGAAGTTGTGAAACATCACATATTTCTGACAAACCAGGAAAAAGGTGGCTCCTAATCATTGAAGCACCAATGCACAGCAGCATGAACAACTATCCCCTGTCCTTTCTCTACCCAAAGTTCCGTCCTCATGTTCAGATATATATGTTTTATATATATATAAGTCCCTGTGACACTGCTAAGGTTCCCAAAGACAGGGCACTTACCCTCAATGGCAAATGGCAGCCTAGGAAGATGGTTGTTATTATGGTATTCAGGAATACAGGGAAGGGTTCATTCAATAGCTCTATTTCTGGAAGAGCCACTGTCCTCCCAGGGAAAGCAGTCCCAAGCGTATACTCATGCACTTCATTAAAGCACCAACATAAATCTGCTGATTTGCTTTGTTTATAGAATGAATGAGATCCTTCTTTCATCTCTCCCCAAAGAGTAGATGCTACCAGAAGCCTGAATTCCTTACACGATAAGAGAAAGTTTGACCACAAGTATTAAGATCATTGCTGTTGTTTTCTTTAAAACAAAACAGACCAAAAAGCGAGCAACAATGCCTATGCGCCAGGAGTGTGGCCGCTTAAATAGAATCCCCAGGCTTCCTGGTTCATAAATCTCTTGAGTAAACAAGAAGCCTTATTGTTTCATAATCACATTTAATTTTGAGTTGAAAAGAACATGACCCAGTCTAATCACCTATTTGCCAAAATTGGGACTGTTTTAAAAAAAATATCAATCCATTCTCAACAAAAATGGGGACTGGTTGCCGTGAGACTTGTCAAAAGACTGAATCTAGACACCAAGGACCATTCCTAAAGGAAAGTGCTAAGAAAGCCTTTTCTGATAGTGGCATCTCTGCAGCAAAGGTTTAGCCTATCAGGAAAATGCTTTTGAAGGTCATAAAATTCATTTGGCTGTATAAGTTCTGGTGTGTATGCTAAAATAATCAGTCACGTTACTTTATAGTCACGCCTCGTACTCTCGTTCTGGAAAATCAATAAAGTGAGGGGAAGGCTAGGGATATTGTGTATAACTATGTAAAGGAGAGAAAACAAAAAAAAAAAATAATAGTCTGTGGAAATGGTCCTTGAGGAAGTACAGACCTAGTTTTCCTAAGCAGGTTCAATTTTATCTCCAAGCTCATCACTGAGTTATTAAACCAAAGTTCCCACCATAGCCTAAATAAAAGTACAAAAAATAAAAAAAGGAGATAGCATGTATCCTTCTCTTGATGCTCTGGGGCACTGGAAATTATCCATGACCTTTAATATGTATTTCTAAAACGTGTCCATTATTCACACCCTTAAGGTTTTGTTCTATAAAACGTTACAAACCCTGATGTTGTGACCTTTCCTCACCTGAAATTTTCCCCCGCCTCTCCTCTGCCACGTCAATTCTTCCTTATGTTTCCAGACCCAGCCCAAGATCCTTCTGCTTCTCAAAGCCACCTCTGAGAGGCTGGGGACCCAGGAAGTCTGAGGAGCAAGGGCTGGAAGGCAGGAAGAGTGTCCTGCATGAAGCCATAATGAGGCCCCGCAAAGCTGCTTTGTGAGAGTGTTTCCAGGCTCTGGGGACACTCTCTCCTCACCATCGAAACTGCTGCTGAGGATGAGTGGGGTGTCCAGGCAGAAGAGGGAGCAGTCACTCATGGGTCACCTGTGTTTCTTCTGGCTTGTCACCAGCGGTAGCTAGGGTCTGTGCAGACCTTCCCATACACTGAATCTAGATGCAGAAAGCACTCAGTGGTCCTCTGTGCCAAGTGCCCACGCCACGTGGGAAGTGCTTTGGCAGCCTTCCTGGTGGATGTTGAAGGATGCTCACCACCTCCCAAGGCAGTGTTCCTGCCATGGCCAAACAGCTGTGATTACTCGTTTACTTTGATGTTGAACTGGAGCCAGCCTGCACGTTGGCCCTCTTTTGCCCTCCAGACTCCAGACCCTCTATGCTCTGAAGTAAACATCGTCAACCTTGGTGCCCCAGAGCTTGCAAAAGGATAGTTTTCATGTTTTATTCCTCTGTTCAGCAGCCCCTCCATTTTTACCAGGCTACACAGCTGCCTGATCACCTACACATCCAACCACTCTTTTCAAGGAAATATCTCAGCTGGTGGAAATTGACCTTCTCTCTGTGACCCTATACAGCATTTCTTTTTTGTTGTTGTTCGCTTGGGTTTTAAAAAAATTATGTATTTATTTAGAGAATGTGAGAGGGGAAGCGGCAGAGAGAGTAGAAGAGAGACCAAGCAGGCTCCACGCTCAGCACAGGGCCCGACATGGAGTTCAATCTCATGAACCATGAGAATCATAACCTGAGCAGAAGTCAAGAGTTGGAGGCTTAACTGACTGAGCCACCCAGGTACCCCCACAGCATTTCTTAATCAAACAAGTTTAGGAAAAACTGGGTGAAATGAAGTTAAACAGATGCCTTTACCGCAGAACCTCTTGGGGACTTTGATGTACTATGATTCTCCAAGAAGGCTTACCTTATACTTAATTTCACAAATTTTGTTAGGAACAGAACTTCGGAAAATGGTAGCCAAACTGAGCTTCAAACACCCACATTCTGCAGCTAGACATCCCTCTCTCTACCTCTGATTATACCAGAGAACACCTACATGGCTTCCTGACTCTGACAAATTCAAGATTTCTCACCTGGGCTCCATATTCCAGCTTAGTGGTGTTTGCTTTTTATATTATTTTTGTAACTTGTTGAGGTATGATTGACAAAGGAAAATTGTTTATATTTAATGTATACATCTTAGTGCTTGATACCAGCATACCTTGTATAATGATTACCACAATTAAGCTAACATATCCATCACCTCACATAGTTACCATTTGTGTGTGTGTGTGTGTGTGTGTGTGTGTGTTAAGAAAACTTAAGATTACTACCTTAGCAAACTTCACGTATTCTACATTATTACTAACTATTGCTACCAGGCTGTATATTAGAGCCCTAGAACTTATTTGTCTCATAACTGAAAGTTTATACCCTTTGACCAATGTCTCCCCTACCTTCCAGCCCCTGGCAACCACAATTCTACTCTCTACTTTCATGAGCAGACATTTTAGATTCCACATATATGTGTGATCATATTATATTTGTCTTTATGTGTCTGGCTTATTTCATGTAGCATAATCTCCTCCATGTCCCTTCATGTTGTCACAAATGGCAGGTCTCCTTTTTTAAAGTTCAAAATAATATGCCATTGTATATATGGACGACATTTTATCCATTTGTGGGTCGATAACATTTAAGTTGTTTCCATGTCTTAGCTATTGATGAATAATGCTGCAACAAACATGGGAGTGCAGATATCCCTTCAAGATGCTGATTTCATTTCCTTTGGATATATACTCAGGAGTAGGAGTGGTGGATCATGTGGTAGCTCTATTTTTAATTTTTTGAGAAACCTCTCAACTGTTTTCACATAGTGGCTGCACCAATTTATGTTCCCACCAACAGTACACAAGGCTTCTCTTTCCTCTGCATCCTGACCAACTCTTATTATCTCTTGTCTTCTTGATGATCATCATTCTTTTTTTTTTAAATAAATATTTTTATTTATTTCTAAGAAAGAGAGAGAGAGAGA
>NW_024080713.1:1653973-1933238 GCF_003009895.1 Hyaena hyaena | reverse complement strand
GTGCAAACATATGGTATTTGTCCTTCTCTGCCTGACTTACTTCGCTCAGCATAACACCCTCAAAGTCCATCCATGTTGCTACACATGGCCAGATTCCATTCTTTCTCGTTGCCATGTATAGATAAACCACATCTTCTTGATCCATTTGTCCGTTGATGGACACTTAGGCTCTTTCCATGTTTTTAGCTCTACCAGCTTTTTGACTGGAGTCTTTAGTATTTTCTATATGTAAGATCATGTCATCTACAAACAGAGACAGTTTTACTTCTTTTCCAATTTAGATGCCTATTATTACATTTTCTTGCCTAATTGCTATGGCTAAGACTTCTGGCTTTATACTGAATAGTAGTAGATCTTGATCTGCTGTTAGAGGAAAAGGTTTTATCTTTTCACTGTCAAGTTTAAGATTAGCTGTGGGCTTGTCATATACAACCTTTATCAAGTTGAAACACATTCCTTTTATACCTAATTCACTGAAAGTTTCTATCATGAAAGGAAGTTGAATTTTGTCAAATGGGTTTTCTGTAACTATTGAGATGATTGTGATTTTTTCCCCTTCAACCTGTTAATATGGTATATCACGTTGATTGATTTGTGGGTATTGAACCTTCCTTCCATCCCAGGGAGCAATGATTTTTTTTAAATATGGTCTAGGACTAGATTATTTAGATTACCAGATACAGTTTGGGCTTACAATTAGAATCTAGTCCTCCCGTATGTAAAGCAAACTCTATCAGAAAGAAACTTCCAGGTACAGTGATTTTCATTATAGTCTTAAATCTTAATAATTGCCAATAACATTTTACCTTAACCTTGTCTTGGAACGAGACTTGATAAGAACTCTAAAGGACCCTGATTCCTATTTTCACAACTAGTTGGTTCATACCTCTGAGTCTTGGGCTCGTGAGCCTTAAATGCAGCCTGGCATTAAAACCCTTCCATCTTTCTAAGACAGCACTTCTCAGCTGCCAGCGTATTCATATAGTTACCTGTTTTCACTCCTTAGCTACTTAATGGAACTGCTACAGTTTACCTTTCACACTGACTTATTATCCAAGAAGCTCCCTCATTACTCTGAATTCCCCTTGTACATTCTACTCTATTGGTGGAAATAGTGAGATTATAGTCCTGAAACCTCCATGCCCATAGCATAAAACTGGTTTCCTCTTCTCTACTAGAGAAGAACAATTTCCTTCTCTTTTTAGTAAAGTTTCTTTTTTTTATTTTGTGTTTTTTGCTCAGTAATTCATACTCATTAAAGAAATGTAGAAGATGTAGAAAGACTGAAAAACGAAATAAAAATCATCCATAATCCCACCAATGAAGAGACTCCACTATTAATATTTGGGTTACTCTTCTTTTTTAAAATTTTTTAATGTTTATTTATTTCTGAGAGAGACAGAGCACCAAGATGAGGAGGGGCACAGAGAGAGGGAGACACAGAATCTAAAGCAGTGTCCAGGATTTGAGCGGTTAATACAGAGCCTGACGTGGGGCTCGAACCCACAAACCGTGAGACCATGACTTGAGCGAAGTCAGATGCTTAACCGACTGAGCCAGCCAGGCACACCCCTCAAACTCTTTTAAAAAATAAAGAAATCTTTACCAACCGGAATCCAGCTGCCAAGTATTAGATGTGCTTGAAAGTTTAAATACACTAGAAGCTAAGGTTGCCTCTAGCAATATTCAACTCATACAACTTATTTCTTGTACCTTGTATCTCTTCCAGGAGTAAGACTTTCAAATAATTTTACAGAGAAAAATGAGTTTTTAAAATGTCTTGTCATGTGTGTTAATTACCTTTGTATGTGCTTCATGTACATTTAGCTAATGTATTCTATATGCCGGCTCCATCTTCTAGCCCCAGTGAAGCAGCCCTGATCTTCTTATACCCCAGTTCACACTATTCAGCCACACACCTGTCACTTTAAATAAGCATTTTTGAAAATTATGTCAAATTCACTTTGAGGAGAACTGCTAAAATATACTTTGCCTATTTTATAATGGTCTCTTTTCAAATGAAATTAACTCTTCTTTCCAAATTCACATATACACTTAACAATTAAGAAGTATTTATAAAGTACATGGCATGGTGTCTGTTCTACAAAAACAGTACACCTGCAGCAATTTTAAAAGGGGTCACCAAGTTAATAAACTGAAGACACAACAGGCTTTCAGGAAAAGGGGTGGCTCATGTGGGCAAAACTCTTAAGATCTGTACTGAACTGTAGAGGCTAAGAGAAGAACTGGCAAGAAAAATACCAGCAGAGATCAGAGGCTGGAATTAGCCTTCAACCGACATTTATCATGCGCTAATGCTACATACTAGGCATTGGGGGAGGGGAGGGGATGAGAGATGATAAAAGCAGCATGGAGTAGGGGGCTCGTAAGTTCCCTGGACAAACAGGAGAAGCTTCCATGAGGACATGCCCCAGAACTTAGCAGTGAAGGAAAGAAAAGGGAATTCCAAGCATGGAGACTAGCAAGGGCAAAGGAAGGATGCATGCAGGAACATGGCCACCCTCAGAACAGGATATGGGGATGGATGAGGGAGATGAGGCCACTGAAGGAGGCAGGACCCAAACCCTAAGTCCTGGGTGCTATACTTCTTAACTTTACCTCCATTAAGCCAAATGCTAGAAGAACATTTGTACCATGGATAGAAATTTCTGGAATTGCAATGAGATATGAGACCTTGCCTCTGCCTTGTAAGAACTCCCAGGCTGCTTGAGGAGGCAAGAAACAATCCTCATAATCCTCATTCTCAGAGTTTAGGCTCTCCATGACAATCTTACCTGGCCCAAAGCCAAAGATAACTCTTAAAGGAAATTCAAAGGAGTTTGGTCAGGACACACCACCCTGCACAGTTTCTTCTTAGGAGCAAGATGGCTATGGGGAGAGGTCTCTCCACCTCAGCTTTCCCTGAGCACCCCTCTTCTCCCACAAGTACCTCTTAAGAGAATGAAGCAGGAGGGAGACCCCACCTCATTCAAGCTGGAGTCCGTTGCTCAGCTACCTAGAGCCCTGCCTGGAAGAGGAGGGTCGAGAGCCTGAGGGTGGTTACCTTGAGCTGGATCAAGGGATGGACCCAGGAGCTCCAGAGCCATGGCCATAGCCATCCCTTCTGCTGCCTGCTCTCCTTCAGCATTATTCCCTCCAGACACCAAGCTTACCCCAGAACCTCCATGTATCCGCCTGCCTTGGGCATCTGATCCAGACCTCCTGTTTCCTGACCTTGTACCAGAGCCTCCACTCTCTGCCTGGCATACATTAACAGATCAACAAATATTTCTGTGATAACAAATGAAAGTCAGCTTTCACTTCCTATTTACCACCCCTGCTTCATGCCTTTATCTAATCTCTGTGTCTTTGACCCAGGTTATTAATATGGCCCCGGGAATAGATTACATACGCAGAGCTACCTTGCTGAATGGTGCAGTGTTATTGTCCGTGACTCCCTGATCTACACTGATTATAAACATCCAGTTACAGCAGCTTATCAGTCAGGACACATGCCCTTTTCCATGACCAGAGCAACATTAACGTATGTAATTCATTCATTCGTTCATCAAACATTTATCAAGGCCATGCTGTAAGTCAGGCACTGAGCTGGGAGCTGAGGATACAGAAATGAAAACACAAACACACACACAGACAATAAAGACAGAAATGTGTAGAAAAGTGTATAATCTAAACATTAATGCTGAGACCACCTGGACGATTCAGGTGGGACACACTTTGAGAACCACAGTCAGAACATAGCTATTGATGGGAAAATATATTCATAATCACATTAATAAGGGATTTCAAATATACCTGAAGCACTAAAGACTTATTTTCCTCTGTAGTTAGGTTACATAAACGGTAGTGAATGATGGTGCAAACATCTATGAAGCACTTGCTGTGTGTTGGCATGGTGGCTTATGTATCACTGAGCACAGAAACACATTGAGATGGAAAATGGGGTGCAGCAGGGTAAGAGGGCTACCATTTGCTCCTGGTTTTGCATGTGGCTGGTTTCAAGGAAGAGAAGCTACACTGAGAACTAAGTTCAAAAGATAATTAAGCCAGTTAAAAAGCAAAAACAGCACTGGGACTGAAGCTGAGTTTCAGAGCCAATTTCCAAGAAGTAATTTCATCATCATAGAACATCAAACGTGAATTCCATTTTCAGCTATGCAAATTCCAAAAGAATAATACCTCGCATTTGCATAATGCTTGATGCTTTTCAAAGCGCTTTCCCAGTTATTAATCTAGGGGAGGCTTTATTATCACCTGAAACATAAATTGAAATTCTGTTCAGACTGAAGTTCTCCATTAATTTTTCCACTTTCCCCTGAAAAACCAGAGCCACCTAAATCCAGGTGCTTTGGGTTGAGTGGGTAACTGTAATAAGTTTAACTGGCAGGGTGAATATGCGTAAATGGAGCATATTGTGGGCCCTTCCATCTACAGACACAGGCCTTTGGCACAGCCAAACTTTGGAAATCCTCCTGTTGAATTAACAAGATAACAGGCAGCTACTCTCAGTTCAAATCTGAGGTCCTTTCAGGGTCTCAAACTTTGTGGGCACTGCATGCACTAACATTCATCAGAATCCATTCTCTTATATTAAATATCAGAAAACTACACAATCAGTTCCGCCACTTTGTCCTTAAACCTGCAGAAATCCCTGTAAATGACCTCCTGCAAAGTAGCCCACAAGCCGGACAGCTCCTATGTCCTTTTTGTTTTTAATGTCCTATGAACCGAGAGGCTGAATCTGCTGTAAATCCAGCAGTGGGAGAGGATCTCAGAAAAGCGAGGTGAGAAGATATGATGAATATGAGGAAATACTTCTCCCCAAACCTTTCCAACTTGTTTCTTTTTCTGTCTTTTGCAAACTTAATTATGTGTAGCGCTCTCAGTCACTGAATCACCAGCCTTTCCTGACACCTCGATCTCATGCATTTTAGCAAAAGATTAACCTGGCTGTTTGCTTTTAATTCTGAGGCTGTGTTAATACTCAACTCCCTCTAGATTAGAAAAGAAGAAAAACACACTCCCACATACCCCGCCCTGGCTGCAGCGAGAGGCTCCTGGGCTGCTGTTTCTGACATTGTCACAGTCATGGGAACCTGCTGGCCGCACTTACCATTTCAGGAAGGCCAAGAAGACCACTGACAGGGCCACTGTCACCATGGGGCCATTTACTTCCCAGTTGAGAAACCCCAAGACTTCCATTGTTCTTCAGAGTCCCTAGAGGGGCGGTCCTCCAGAGGAAAGAGGGAGGCTGAGGCCCCTGCTATTACAGGGATCACGCTGTACAGATGGAAGAAGGAACAGGCAACCGAGAACACATCACACCAAGTGGGTCCCCAAAATGTGCTCTTCGTCAGAATGTCTCCTTATAAAGAGGAAGGAAGAGGAGGGAAGAAACACAGGGTTTCAGTGTAAGGCAATGAATCAGCAACTTTATTTTCTTGAGAACTGCATTGTCAATAAACATTTATGTTAACTTCCCCGGGAATTAGCAGCAGAACTGGTCCTATGTTTGCCAAAAGCTACATGGCTGCAACCAGAGATTTCTACTCTGATGAAAAGTCCAATAGTCTACGAAGAAAGACTCCCCTTCAAAAAAAATTTAATTCAGGGGCGCCTGGGTGGCTCAGTCGGTTAAGCGTCCGACTTCGGCTCAGGTCATGATCTCACGGTTCGTGGGTTCAAGCCCCACATTGGGCTCTGTGCTGACAGCTCAGAGACTGGAGCCTGCTTCAGATTCTGTATCTCCCTCTCTCTCTGACCCTCCCCTGCTCGCTCGCTCTCTCTCTCAGAAATAAATAAAACATTTAAAAAATTAATTCATAATTCAATGAAGATATGGGTCAGGAGACTCCGAATGTCCCAGAAAAAGCTGGGGTCAGCTGATGGAAAATACTGGCTGCATTGAGGACATCCATCCCACTAAGTCCATTGGTTCCTGGAGTCTGAGGGGTCCTTGGTGACTGGATGTTGAAACAGACCAGAGATCTTGCCCTGTGTCACACACGGATACTCTGTGTCAGTATTTTTCAAGCTTCTAAAAACATGTCCATAGGCTCATGCGTCAGTCCTTTGTTCTAGTTCTGGGCTTATCTGACTAAAGTAGACGAATCATTTTTTGCTTATTAGTCAGCATATTACACTTTTAGTAATGGGGAGGGTGTATTAGAGAGTGAGTCATTCACTCACCATGACATTAATCCATTCATTCAGTATGTATGGGGCACCAGGCTCCGAGTTTACAGTGTTTGGAAGATAGAAGTAGTACCAGACTCTGGGAAAATATCTCTGGGGAGAGATAAACAATAAGCAGGTAGACAAAGAAGTAATTGCTGTGAAGGTTATTAACACACAGCTATGACTGAGTACAACTAGGGTGACCCACTAAGAGAGGGTTGTAGGGGAAATCTGTCTAGAAAAGAAAGCTTGAAGCTGAGATTCTCAGTTAAAGGGGAGTCCATCACATAAAGAGCCACAGGCAAAGCCTTCTGGGCAAAAATGGTGACACAGAGAAAGGCTGTAAGGTGTGAAGGAATTCCTGTGTGTGGGAACTGGAAAGAGGCCAATCCTGCTGGAGTTGAGCAGGCCAGCCCAGGGAGGCAGCTGGGAAGACACGGAGATGGTCAACAGAAGCTAGACAGTACAAAGCCACGGTGAGAAGCGTGGGCTTCGTTTTATGGGCCACTTAGGGTTTTAACGTGGTTGTATTTATGTTTGTTAAAATCATTCCAGCTGCACGTGGAGAATCTGTTGGAAAGGAGCAAGAGGAAGAGCAGGGAGGCCACTGAGAAGACTAGGCATTTATCCTGAGATGAGCCTGCTCGGACCAGAGCAGGTATGCAAGTAGAAAAAAGTACATAGATGATCTTGAAATATATTTAGGAGTAGACTGTGGAATTTCCTGGTGGATAGTATGGGAAAGGGAAAGGGAAAGGAGAGACAAGTCTGACTCCTGGGCTCCTGACTTGAGCTGTGGGTATATGTATAGAGGTGACATTTCCTGAGATGGGGAAGATCAAAGATTACTGGTGGGAAAAATGAAAAGCTCAGTTTGGCTTCTGTTTAGTCTGAGATGCCTGGGACACATCTGAGTGGAATTGTCAAGTCAGAGGGGAATCTTGGCTGAAATAATAACTAATAATAATAAATGACAACAATGCCATTTATGTAGGACTTACTATGGGCCAGTTACTTTTCTAAGAACATTCATATGTGTTAACTTATCTCATCCTCATAAACAACACTATGAGGCAAAGCTTTTTATTAACCCCATTTTATTAAAGAAACTAAGGCACGAGACATAGGACTCTCAAGTCTATTCTCTTAATCAAAAGATTGTATTCATACATGGAAGGCATCAATATACAAATGGGATTTAAATCCAGATGAGCCACAGCCACAAATAGCCAACTGCACAAGGACCAAATACCTTCCAAATACTTCCCTTTTCTCTGACCATTTGCCCTGCCTCCCTGTTTTTCATTCCTACTTAGGTGCCCCCAACAGCTGCACCCCGAGTGTCTCATTCTTCAGCCCAGCCCTTTTGGATGTCTCTACCCCTCTCCATATTCTGTATCTCCTTTGTTTCATTTAATCAGGACCTTTTTTTTTAAATTTTTTTGATGTTTTTATTTATTTTTGAGAGAGAGAGAGAGAGAGAAAGACAGTGTGAGCAGGGGAGGGTCAGAGAGAGAGGAAGATACAGAATCCGAAGACAGGCTCCAGGCTCTGAGCTGTCAGCACAGAGCCCGATGTGGGGCTCGAATCCACAAACCGTGAGATCATGACCTGAGCTGAAATCGGACACTCAACCGACTGAGCCACCCAGGCACCCCTCATTTAATCAGGACCTTGATACACAGTGAGGAATCTGTGTATTCCCATTCACAAAACAGAGCTACGCTTCATCAAGGGCCATCTGAGATACGACGCTTTAAGGCACAGGAGCCATGGTATGGGATGTCAGGGCAGAGCAAGCTGGTGTGAAGGAAGCAAGTCATTATGGCTATGGGTTCTGAGAGTTGGAAGGACCTCAGGTATTAATTACTAAGACCAGTGTATGTATCAGCGAGATGCTCATGAAAAAAATTTAAGATTCCGAGGCGACTTAAATGTGAGGAAATGCTGGTGTAAGCATTGATAAGTAAGTTTATTTCCTGAAAGGCCGCTCAGAAACTCGAACTTGCTAATGTGCATTGTGAAGCTCCAAGACTGGCATGCAGAGAGCAGCATTTCCCAAGTGTATTTGGCCACAGAATTCTTGTTAAGGGGCATTTATTAACACATCCCAGATGTAGTGTTCTCAGGAGCATGCTTTGAGAAATGTTGGCCAAATCTAACTCTTATTTACAGAGGAGGAAATAAAAACCCAGAAAGGAAAACCAACCGGTACAAAGTCCTGTAGCTGCCTAGTGATAGAACCTGGGTCTCTCGTCTCTTTTCAGGCTCTTCATTTAGAATACACTCCTCATGTCCCCCCACAGATATGTCACCCATGCACCTGGCACAGGTCCCGCCCTGTTCACTGAGAACCTTTGCATGTTCATGGCTGGCTCAGAGAGGTCTCACTTTATTGAGGGGTTTCTCTTTTCCCCCAAGTGCCTGAGTTCACTCATCCATTCCTCTAACATTTTTGGAGCCCTTTCTATGTGATATGTGATTTGGGGGAGCTGCAAATGCTGTGGAAAGATCACCGCGCCCTTTCCACACTAGCCCCAAAGCAGAGATAACAGTGAACTGTGGACAGTAAATTAACCAAGATGAAGTGGAAGGGTCAGATATGAGAGATAATAAGCATTTCTATCAGAGAGTAACATGATTAAGAATGTATCACAATTTTGAAATCTATGACACAATGCAAGGACACGTTGGGGGTTTTCCACGATGAAGGACAGACTGTCGCCATCATGCTTACCATAATTAAACATCAGTCATTTACTCTCTGAATATTTTCTTTTTAACAGTATGTCTATTAAAAACAATCAACTTTATAGACCTGTATTTAAAAAATATTCTATAATTCCAACTCCAAGAGACAAATTCTTCACAAATTAGTGTATGTCTTCCCACATCCTTTTCTATGCATATACAAACATAGGTGTATTCTCAGTTCTTATAAAAACAAGATCATCCTACCCATTCTGTTCTGCACCTGGTCTTTTTCACTTGCTGTATCATGCATGTATCCTTCTATGTCATACCTGGAGAGATATGTTACTGGCTCCCTAGGATCCCACTGTACAGATGTGTTGTGATTCATTCAGCCTGTCCTTCACTGATTGACATTTGGATTGTTCCCAGGCTTTCCCAACTACAGATGAGGCCACTGTGAACATCCTTGTACATATCGCTATGGCCTTGGGTAAGGCTATCCGAAGCAACATTCTTAGAAATGGAAGCACTATGCCCAAAGATGTGCCTTTCAAAAATGCAGGTGGGTGCTGACCTCCCGAGAGGCAGTTTCCATTCTCCCTGCCTTGAGCTCTGTGTTGAGGTGCCCACTTGCCCCACCGGATAGGACACCCCACAGAGGTTTTCTCTTCAGTCTCAACCCACCCCAAGTCAATCCTTTTTTTCCTCCTCCATCCAGGGAGACATCTCCCCCAGAGTTGAGTCAACTGTTTTGACTTAAGTCTTGTGTTTCTTTTTAAAGCTTTCACTCCATAAATTCTGTGGTATTTCCTCCATGTTCTCTGTGTTTAAAAACTGCCTCTGCAGATGTCTAAGTAGTGGCTGCCTTCTCTGCTGAAAGTTCCCAGCTGGCCTGCCCCAAGCCTGGTGTCTCTGGGAGGTTTGAGGCATGGGGCACGTTCTTCCTGCCAACTACGACCCCTAGTTAAAGGACAATGGGGTTTACCCAGCATCACGGAAGTTAAGAGAATATTAACCTCACTTCAGTCTAGAGCAGCCTTGAGGAGTAGGTGAGTAGGACCTTTCATTCCTGGGCTCTGAGAGGAAGGAACTGAAGCTCAGAGATGTTACATGACTAAAATCATACATGAATAAATTCTAGAGGCCCAGCCCAATCTTCTGCCTTTAAACCTGGTGTTTTTTTCCACTAAATCTAAAGTCACATCTTGGCTTAAAAATGCATAGTTCACCAAGCTAGCCCATGGTTGTGATATACTTTATCTTTATGTTTCCCCTCTGGGGTCCAGAGTTGCTACTGTTAAGGAAGATGGGGGGGATGGCATGTGCCTGCAGGCTGCTTTATCTCCTTGCAGAATATACTAGGGCCCCTTGTGGAAGGGGCAAACAGCAATCTCCTCAACACCATCCAGTATTTTAGAGACTCTCATCTACTTTCTGAGAACAGGAGGTCAGATTAGGAGGGCTCGCCCATTCCTTTAGTCCACAAACATCAATCGAACAATTGCTAGGCACGAGGCACCTGGAAGAGAATCCCAGTGTGTAAGACCTAGGTCTTGCCACCAAAGAACTCTGCTCCCGAGATAGGGAAGCACACATGTAAATACCTAAGTGCCCTGGTGTTATAGGTGCTATGACACAAATAGGTTCAGGGAACACGGGAGGCAAAATGGGAGGAAGGAGATTGGTAAAAAGTTTGAACAGATGACACGTGAGCTTAGACTGGACCGATGACTTCACCAAGCAGATGAGAATAGGACAGATGTGCTTAGCACAGCCCACCCTTGCTCCAAGATATCAGAAGCTCAGTAAGGAGGGAGAATATTCAGAGGCCAGGTCATGCAAGGCATTGTGGGCCATGCCAAAAAGTTTACATGCCATTCCAGGATCCATGGGAAACCAGAGAAAGACCTAAATGAAGCAGTAACATGATTAGATTTGCCATTAAGAATATCCCTCAGGAGGCAGATTGGATGGGTCACATCCAAGATGGGGAGGCCAGCAAAGAGGCTGCTGGCCTTTTAGGTAAGAGAAATGGCCTGAATAAAGCTGTAGAGCTAGAAACGGGGAAGAGAAGACCATGTCTTGAGATTACTAGGAAGGCAGAATCAACATGGGTATTTGGTCATTGATTGAGTGTAGGGGTGAAGATGAAGGGGCTGTCCAGGATAACGCCCCAATGTCTGGCTCCATTGATTGAGCCCATGTGTGCCACACACCATGACAAGGACATGGGAGAAGGAACATGTATAGGGGAATTTCTGGTAAGAACACTGAGCCCGTGGTGGCCACACAAATAAAGATGCTTAGGAAGCAAGGCCAGGAGAGAAATCTGAAGCAGGGAAGTCATTTTAGTTTTGAGTGCCATGGATGGGGTGAAGCCATAAGGATAAAGTGGCCACAGGGAAGAGTAGTGTGTTAAAAAGCAGGCCATGGAAAGAATATCAAGAAAAACAGCTTTGGGAGAAGGATGGGCACGGGAGGTGGTGGGGTGGATGATGATGTGCAAAGGGATGGTGTGCCTAAAAAGACACTGAGGAGGAAGGAATGGTCTCAGAGAGCTGGAAAACCAGCAAAGTGTCCCTATATCAGTGCGTAAGGATGTAGCTTTTTGTTTTCAAATGACCTGGGTTCCTTGGCTCTCTAGCTTGGGAAGTTATGTAACCTCTCTGAGGCCTCAGTTTGTCATCTGTGAAGTGGGGATAACGGTACACCCTTCACAAGGTTGTTGTGAGGAAAACAAGGTGCTCAGCACCTCACTTGCTCAGCAGAGCTCTTGACACATAGTAAGCACGTGTGCATGCGGTCTGGGATTGTTTTCACTAAAGCCACAGGAGAACGGTTGTAAGGAGCAGGAAATGGCCATGGGTGTGAATGTTACAGAAAGGTCAAGTGAGGTGGTTACCAAAGCATCTTTGGATTTGGCACCCAGGTCATTACGGCCACCCCCAGAATGGTTTTGGTGGAGCGGTGGATGTGGCAAGGCAGAACCAGGGATAAGGAGGTTTGGAAAGGGCTGATTCAGCCTTCTCCGTCATCTCTTTGGCTCCGTGGCTGAAATGTGGGAGAAGACGCAGATTTGCGCTGGCTAGAGTAGAATTTCCATGCGCCACTAATGGGGGAGCCACGTGAAGTGAGAACACCTCCTGCATCAGGAGACATGTGGGGACAGCAGCCATCTGTTTGTGTTTCCCCTCCCACAATAAGGACAGAACTCTCTCCTCTCTTCGAGGTTGCTATGGAGACACGGATGGGTTCTATGTCACATCTTGACGTTGTATTGGTTGTGAGGGCAGGGACCATATTTTATGTATCATTGTGCGACCGCACCACCCATCGCACTGCCATTTCATATACTCACTCGGCTTTAATTAACATCCGTGAGCTGATCACTCCCAAATCTATTCTCTCCAGCCCGGTTCTCATTCCTGAGTCTCAGGCTAATATATCCAGCTGCCCAGTGGTTCTCTTCTCGTAGATATTCCACAGATGTTAACAACTCGAAATGCCTAAAGCTAGACTCATTGTCGGAGCCTCCTCCTTCCTCCATTAATCTCATCAACCTCACGCCACGTTCTCCATGTCAGTCAATCATACCTCCTTCCGCTCAGCTCCCAAGTCAGAAACTTGGGCTCATCCTTGACCTTTCCTTCTCTCCCAGGCCCTCACCCCCACATCCAGTCAGTCACCAAGCCCTATTGTTTCTACCTGTGACGTCATGCTTATTTTGGTCACTACTCCCTTTATCCATTCATTCTTTCATGAAGTGAAAGTGGACCTCATCTCATTGGCTCAGTGAACGTGCTGGCATCTAACTGGTGTTAGACAATGGGACTACACTGTTGTGGGAAACAAGCCAGGCTTCCCACCTCATGGAGCTTGTATCTGGAGAGGGACCCACCCAATTCATCGTTCTGTGATCTCTCCCTAGACTGTGGGAGTCTTCTAAGAACCCTTCTGGCCCTCATTCACCCATCAGCATTTGTCTGTCGAGTTGGCGCTAGGTGCCTGGGACTGTGCTGGGTATGCCTGAAGAACATATAGACCAGTTGGTCCATATGAGTGGGAGGCATCGAACAGGGGGAAATGTAAGGCTGGATGATGTAGGAGGATGGCTAGCAGTCAGAACACCTAAGATCTGCTGGGCCCTGTGAAAAATATACTATTTCCTTTCAAAGGGAAAGGGAAGCCATTGAAGAAAAGGCTTCAAGCAGGGAAGTGACATAATGCTATTTAGGCCAACTCAGTCCCATGTGGCTTCATTATTAAATGAGTGTGGAGCTCATTGGATGACAGTCTAACAGCCACATGTCACCATCGCCCAGGTGCCCCAGTCACACAGTTGGGGCACTGAAGCAGTGCTACCATTCAGACCTTGACTGTGTGTTTCATCAGAAGGCGGGAGATGCACTTGACTACAGGCTGCTCTTGATACTGCTAATCAGACGCAGCCCATCCTATCTCCTTCACATCTCAGTTTCTCTATCAATTTATGTCACCCATGATCTCAGCTTGTCAGATGTTAGCACTTTCTAAATTATCATCCAATCCATCCTGGCACTCTGCATGGCTGAGTGTGGCAACATGTTGATGATTAGCCATAGTTGTGCTTGTGAACGTGGAGAGTTAGCAGATGGCTTGACTGCCTTAAGGCAAGTCTTGGAGTTTTCAGGCAAGCCAGTGCCCAGAACAGCCATTTTTCACCTCCTATCAGTGGAGGTGGAGCAGGCATTGTGGAGACAGACTGCATGCCCAGAAAGCAGAATTCATAATCCAGAGTTTGACAGCACACTGCAGTGGTATTCCAGGCAAGTCAGCATGATGAAGTCCCTACGCAGAGTTAAAGAGGGCACTGTGACATATGCATGGGGCCTAATAATGGGGATCCCCAAGCAGAAGATAATCAGAAGTTTTGGCAGCAGCTGCCATCAAGGAAATACATACATGAGCGGGAGGTAGAATCCCAGGCCCCATAACCAGCAGCATAGGAATAAGAATTGCATCCTGGTAGGGATGGGATGGAAAGAGAATGGATAGAATAGGTATTGTAACAAGGAGCCCCCACATCTCAAGGGCTTAACCCTACGAAATTCTAATTCTCATCCACCCAGCAGTCCAAGTGCGGGCGTTCTGTGGGGAGCTTTCCACGCAGTGATTTGGTGGACTTGGGCTCTTTCAGTTTTGTGGCCTTGCCATCCACTATCTGTCAGAAGCCCCTGCTGGATGATCTGCAACCAGCTGCCGGAGGGGAAAAGCAAAGAAAAAAAGCTGAGCTGATGATTTTTACAGGTGGGGCCTGGGAGTGGCGTAAATACTCCCACCCTCATGTCTTTGGCCAGAATTCAGACACGGCCACACCTACCTGCAGAAGGGCCTGGAGAAAAAGAAAGGAAGTGTGGCAAACACGCCGCATTCCTGCCACACGTAGGTCCCATCTTGGGTATGTTCTCAGTCCAAAGCTTCCTGCCTAGGAAGCCAGCTACTAGAACAGGGTGGAAGGTGGCACTGTTGAGGCTCCCAAAAAGCCTAAGCCCAATAGTCAGTTCAGGATCAGGGATAAAGAGCAACCAGCCTCAAAGATAATAGGGTGCCGCCATCTGACCTGGTTTCCCTGCTCTCTCCCCACCTGAGCCCATTTCCCATAGCACCGGGTGCTCGCTGGGGTTCTGCTCTAGGTCATGGCCAGGGGCTTGCCCACAGCTCCATGAAGCCATTGGAGCCATGTGCGATACTCATCCAGACCAAACTAGACTAAACTGGTCCACCTAACTACATCCTTTTAGAATGTGGTGCTGCTTGAGTCAACTCCCCCCATTCAGTGAACTGTGTGAATCAGAAGTATCTGCTCTGGCTAACGAAGTCAACTCTGTACCTTGAGCATGCCGTCAAGCCCTGACTTTACTGGTCCCAGCTCTCTCCCCCTCCGTACTGGTCTGCGTGCTGAGGTCCCCACCTGCCTTTTAGCTGTGTCCACCTGAATTATGACAGGCCTTGTGTCATTCCATATTCTCCCCCTCCCCTAACAGGCCAGGCTCCTTCCTGTGCATTTTCAAAATCCAGAATGGATGTCACCTCCTCAAGGAAGCCCTCCAGGACTGCACATGATGATGAGTTAGTTGCACTTTTGTGCCCTGCCGTAACGTCCCAGGCTTTCTCCATTGAAGTTGCCTGACTAACTGCATATCTATACTCTAGCTAGAAGCCTTTCGAGAACAGAGGGTGTACCTGATTCAACAGTGTATCCCCAATGGTAAGGAGAAAGCCTGCCTGTCACTCAGTAGGTGTTCACGAAATGTTTGCGTGAATGAACGCACGCCTGTGTTTCAGGTAGCAGCCACCAGATGGCAACAGTGTTCTTTGGGTTATGAAGGTAACCGGTAAGGCTTTCTGCAAGAGCACCTGAACTAAATGAAGATCTGTTCCCATTATCCACGCACTCGGCTAATTTTCTAGAAAACGTTATCAGTTTATCGAAATTACTGCCAAGTCATTGCTCAAGCTAGACCTCGTACGAGAGAGACAACAAAGGAAATACCACAAAGAAAGGCCGAGGTACCTGTGCACCACAGAGTGCTTGAACCCTTAGTACCATCCTCCACGTGATCTCAGCATGGTATTATCTAACTGGAGGGCCAAGGGTATCCATCCATTCCGACTCCCGAGCATTTGACAGTTCTGAAGCCGTCCCAGCCTGACACCCCTGTGGCTGCTTGTGCCTGTTCCGGGTTCACTGGCTCTAATTTTACTTCCTTATCTTATCAGGGTTTTACCAGTAGACCAGTTTGGCTGGAGAGGAAGGTTTATGAAGGCTCGTGAGAGATAAGGTTGGTGGTCGGGAGGGGCCGGTGGGAGGAGGTCTCTGGATACCAGGCTGAGGAGGGTGGACTTTACCCCACACCCAGTAAAGTAGCTGGCAGGCTCCCGTGCCACGCTCATGTGCACGTGCATGTGCAAGCAGGCGGCACATGTGCGCATGTGTGCATGAGTGAAAATGGAGGGACGGACATGTGTCAAATGGTGTTGAGAAGGATGGATGATGGGACTGGGGGGCAGCAAGGGAGGCCCGTGGGGGTGCGTGCACCGTAGCAACCTACGATGTCGGGCCCAGGCACCCGACAGTGGGGGTCGGGGATGACAGACACCCAGGAGGATTCAGGTAGGTTCCCCAGGTAGACCCTCTAGAAGATTGGGTGACTGGGTGGGAAGGACGGGGAGAGAAGAAAACCAAGCAAGGAGCCCCACTGTTGGACTAAACCCTGAGCGTCCGCAAATTAGAGAAAGGCCTGCGTTTCCCAGGACACTTGACTTCTCCCTGCTGGGGTGGGACCCCTGCGTTCCAAGCCGGGCTGCAGGACACAGGGTTGGTACTTCTGACGTAAATGGGGAAATGGAGGGTGGCTTGCGTTTAAGGAAAGGAGCACCCCGAGTTTCATACATCTCCAGTGCAGTGGTTCTTGAACATCAGCAGGCACCAGGCACCCTGGGAGGGCTTGCTAAAGCACAGGCTACTGCGGGTCTGGCTCCGTAGATCTGGGCTGGGGCCTGGGCACTTCCGTTTCTTTCTTTTTTTTTTTTTTAATATTTTTTTATTTATTTCTAGGAGAGAGAGAGAGAGAGAGAGAGAGACAGCGTGAGCAGGGGAGGGTCAGAGAGAGAGGGAGTCACAGACTCTGAAACAGGCTCCAGGCTCTGAGCTGGCAGTCAGCACAGAGCCCGACGCTGGGCTCGAACCCACGAACCGCGAGATCATGACCTAAGCGAAAGTCGGACGCTTAACCGACTAAGCCACCCAGGCGCCCCTGGGCACTGGGCACTTCCATTTCTAACTCCCTGGTGGCGCTGACACTGCTGGTCCGGGACCGCTCTCAGAGCCCTGCCCAAACCGGACGAATCAGAATCCAGGTAGAAGAGCATCTCCTGGATGTCTTTCTTCCACCCACAGGTTACATTCAAAGACAGCACCTCCGGGGACGGCTCGGGTCTGAAGACGCTGCTGTATTTGGGCTGCAGGATATTGACACATTATTTGGTTTCTCTTTATGAATTTCTCCCGTTTCATCTCTAATACTCTCCTCTTTGCCCCAGGAAAGGCTTCAGTTTCCCTTCTTTCCCTGCCAGGATTACCAGCCGGGCCCAAATTGTCCAGTCCTCCCTAACAAGTAAGGCGAACCATTCCAGACCTACTTCTTTCATAAGTACCTGCCGCTTCACTTTTTCTAGCTTTTCTAGAGATCTTCTAGATATTCCAGAATTTGTTGTGGGCTGGGCACGCTTGCTTACTGCTTAACTGCCAAATACGAGCTACCCGGTCCCCTGCTCCCCCGCCCCCCTCCCCCCCCACCACCTTCATGAGCTCCTCTTACCCCAACCCGGGTCACACCCCTGCACTCTTCAGCCGCCCAGTGCTCCGGAGTAGATGTCTGCCTTACCTGCCACCAAGGTTATTTGAGGTTCTGCAGAAACTGAAAAAAAAAAAAAAAAGTGTGTCCTTTCTCTCAATATGGTAGTAGAAAGAAGAGGTAACATAAGGTGTGTGTGGGATAGAAGTAAATATGGGTCTGAAATCCCACATAATTATATAATGGAGAGGTACTGCCAAGGTAAATTAATAAGAAAACAGTTGGGTGATGTTTACCGACAAAGTCAGTTTGGGGTGTGTTATTCCCTGCTTTTCCTTTGTCAAATGAGCCATAGATGGGAGAATGCATCTCCAAAGAGGCAACCCCCTCATGGAAGTGACCATATTTTTCTGTCTGGTGAGTTAGGCTACCTAGAAACTGGAGGAATTGCCAGGGTAAGACCTGGGAGCTACCTGGGGGCTCCGCTGTCACTGGCTGCTTTGCTGAACACCTCTGTCTCTCTGGCTGGCTGGCTCTCTCCTGTCTGTCTCTCCGTCTGTCCTGCTCCCCTAGGTCACTCCCACAGGCTTGGAACAGCAAGGCCAGAGCTCTCACCTCTAAGTCACAGTCCAAATGTGAGTGCCTCGAATCTGCATTGTGGTACATGGAAACACCTGGTCAGTAAAATTGAGATTCAAATCACATCCGATGTCAGTATCATGTGGATGCTTCCCTTTCTCCCAAAAAGTTTTGTAACTTGGTCAAGCCAGTTTGGGTTTGAGATAGGACTCGGGCTCTTAACTGAGATCAGAGGAGCCAGCAGGCCATCACCCATTTAATTTAGGAACCCAGGAACAGGGGCTAGGAGAGGAAGATGGATAAGAGAAGTGCGCTGTGCTGGGGGAGCTTGAACTCAGTGACCCAGGGCACCAGACTTGAATCAAGACCACAGGATTCAGTCTATATGAGGGCTCTAGGTCAGTACCAAGATCCACCCTCTTTGGAAAAGTCAGGAAAACCAGTCTTTGGAAACCAGTGAAGGACTACAGGCACTTAGTCTAGTCTTCCACCTTCATAGCATCCTGGGCACCTAGTTGACTGATCTCTGCTTGAATTCCTCCAGTTCTGGGGAGCTCACTTCCTTTTCTTGCTGTAGGGCTTCAGAACCTGCATCAGATTTCCCCAACGCTGTATTTCCCCACCTGTACTGTCACTCCCACATCTGTTCTTTTGTCTGAGAGTGACAATCACCCTGTGATTTAGGCAGGGTCATTGAGTGTCCACTTGACCAAGAGGTTACACTTGGTCTCAGCCAGGTTCAGTGAACCTTGGCAAAGACAAGACTAGCGCTCAGGCCGCTAAAATTCTGGCTCAACATTATGTTTTTAATCCTACAGCTCTGCCATCATGTTGAGAGCAGTCCAGACTCCAGATTTCTGAATTTGAAACATACCACACTACTTGCCTCCCCAGCAAACCAGGGGGAGAAGGCGAAAGTTGGAACCATATACCCTAGAATTCCAACCTTCATGTAGAACGAGCAATTGCGTGGGCTAGGGGCTGAGTCAATGGGGAAGAGAGCTGAGGGCCAAAGGGAAGCCTATTCTTCATACTCCAGCTAGAGATATGGAGTCAGAGGCTGTTTCTTTCTGCTTACATGACCTCTCTGTGGTGAGGGGATGATGCCATCCCAATGTTGTGGTGCCTGATTGGGAGAGACGGAGCCAAGGTGGTGCTGAAGGAAGGCAGCGTCAAAGCCACATGAATAGTCCGAAAAGAACACCCGTCCAAAGACAGAGAGTTGACAGCCAGATCCACATCAACAGACTGGCAGCAGACACTTCAGTTGTGCAGAGTGGAGAGGAAGTAGGACCTAGGAAGCTCTCTTTTTGCCTTCACCTCTTCATCCTGGCTGGCTTGGAGACTGGGTCCCCAATACCACGACTCTGATTTATCCTGCTGTCAGCAGGAAAAGGTGTATGTTCTATCTGTTATTATTGATCCTAGGATTTGTTAACATTTAACACGGTTATAAAGAAGATCTGGCAAACCCACAGTCCTTGCGTTCTAGTGTTCCTGACACACAGTCAGGTGGCTTCAATTATATAACTGAAGAAAAACGGTTATATGAGATTCAGGGACCCAGTCCAAGGTCTGAGAACAGTTTGGGTGGCCATAGTCCAGAAGTCTATAATGGATGTTTTTAGTCCAAAGAAGCAGGGTAGGGGCGCCTGGGTGGCTCAGTCAGTTGAGCGGCTGACTTTGGCTCAGGTCATGATCGCACTGTTGTGGGTTCAAGCCCCGCATCGGGCTCTGTGCTGACAGCTGAGAGCTTGGAACCTGCTTCGGATTCTGTGTCTCCCTCTCTCTGCCCCTTCCCTGCTTGTGCTCTGTCTCTCTGTGTCTCTCAAAAAATAAATAAACATAAAGAAAATTTTTTTAAAAAGAAGCAGGGCATAAAATAACTGTTTGGACAAACCTAAGAAATCCTAGACATTTTCTTTCATCTCAAACACTTTTCACGAAGCCATAAGCAGTCTAGTGGGCAATACATTTTCCTCAGCCCCTTGACCAGAAGCAGGTTTTCTTGGCCAGTGTGTGTCCGGTCCCTCTGAGGTACTGTGGAATGACCTACCCATGAATGAAATGATCTGATAACTCCAACAAGGGTAGTTAAGCATCTCCCAAAAGGACATCATTAACCCAATGCTGGCAGGTCTCTGGAAGATTCTTTATTGGAAGGATTGAATATGAAAGGTCCTTGCCTTGCTCAAGATGTTCTTCTTCACTCATAGTCCTTACGTAGAATGGGTGCCTCCTCAGAAGATTAACCAAGTGACCTGTCAAACATTTGCAGACCTTCAGAGCACTTTGAGTGAGGTAGTGACTACCTCAAGAATGAGGGCAAAGGACGTGTTTTTGCGTGGACACATGGAAAAGCAAAGGGAAATTTCTTCCGTATGTTTGAACCTCCAAAAAATCTAGAATGAACATATATTACTTTTGCAAAAGGGGGAAAGTTCTGGAAAAACTTTTGATTTGGGCAGCAAGCAACTGCTCTGCAGATAACTATGCATGAAGCTGTTTGTTCATTCCATCTGTTTCTTCCCAAAGATGTGGGGTCACTATCATCTCCCTGTGCTCACGTATATTTGCTCAGGAGGAAATCAGTGTGGCCGCAAAATGTAGAAATTTCAACCTAATTATCTTTGCCTTGGAAAGGGCTTCCATCTAGCTTTTTTGGTGCACTGAAAAGGGGAAGTTCTGTTAACATTCCTATATGCTGCTGCTTTTCACGGATAGCAACAAGACATAAATGTAAGATACTGAGTTCCTACCTGTGGAAGACTACTCTATGGCATGAATTCTAGCTGTGCCAAGATCAGCACTTGAGCACCTTGAATTTGGGAGCTAGAAGTCATTAAGCCCCAGATTTATGACCATTCCCATGTCTCAACCATCTGCTCCAGGCACGTTCCTAAAATTTATGAAATGCAATTGCTCTAAAGGGTACAGGCCAGGAAGCACAGGTTGAAATATTCCACCTGGCCAGAGACACTGTCGTGAGGACTAATTTAAGGCTTTGCTCATTTTAAAGGGGGCCTTTCTCATTCACAGTAGCGTATCTTCCATGCCATCTGAAGCATCATAAAGCAGTCAAATCCTGCTTAAAATGTTCAGAAAGGATACCTCACCAAAGGTCATTTGCTCTTTCCATCTTTCGGGTTAATTACTCCTGTGGTTCTTGTCTGAGTGAAAAAGTCCTTCTCTTTTTTTTTCTTTTCCTTCTTTTCCTTCATTCGTTGCTTTGACAGTTGGGTATTGATTCTGTAGAACCATGTCTGGGGTTTTCTTACAGAAGTAAGCTGCATGCTTTCCCTGTTCAAGAGCCCCACTTGTGCCATGGGATCATGTCTAGTCCAGAATCATCAAGAAGAAACAGTCAGTTCTCCTAAGATGTGATGTTTTCAAAGATATGAGAAAAGTCTCTTCATGCCTTTCTGTCCTTCTCCAATGGGGATAATTTGGCTTTTTGACTAATTGTAAGGCACAGCCCCTTTTTTTTTGAAACATCTACTAAGAACAGCTTTATCCCTGTCACTCACACCACACCTCTGCTCATGAATCTTAGACTCTTGGGAGACATCTGTTCACCTCAAATGTGACCCATTATCCACTGTAACAAAGAGTCACTGTATGTGCAGAGTATATACAGATTTGTACCCATTAGAGGCCAGAGATGATGGTTCTCTATAAAAGGAGATTTTTAAGAAATGTGAATATTTTCAGGTTGAATCCAATCAAGAAACAAGTTCTTTCAAATTCTACTTACTTGAATTCAAATTAAATTCAAAAATTAAAACTAAAAGGCTGAGATCATTCAAATTAAATTCACGTGACCTCAGTCTTTTGATTTTGCTTTTTCAGCCTGATAAGTGTGTATAGACAGAATCTTAAAGACACCAAGCTTTTCTTTAGGGACAGAGTAAAATTGACACAGGTTTCATAAACATTTAATTCCTATGAGACATGAGCCCAGACTCACTGGCGTACTTCGGGTATGTGTGATAGTGTTGGTTTTCACTCTGTTATGATTTGCTTTTAAATATTTATTTGTGAAAGATAAATCTTGCTAACGTTGAAGTCTGTTCTGAAGAAGTGACTACTGCTTTTGCTGTTGCTTAATGGAACTGTTGAATCTTCTTAGAAAACAAAAAGATTCGGTTCTATAAACAAGTCATCTAGTGAAGCATAAAATAATAACAATTCTAGAGAATGCTGCCCTGTCTCCGTGAGGCTAGAGCTGAGTTCTGCAGATGTGTGGTAAATTAGGTACCCCAAGATAACAGCCTGCGTGGTTAATCAGCTACAAAAACATGTGAGTGACTCAAAAATGCTGAGAAATTAGAGTCTGTGTCCTTAAATAACAAGCACTCACTTGAAAAATTGAAAAAATATCATCAGTCTCATCAGTACATTTATAGATTCCTTTTCCATTGATCCATTTCCATTGCTAATACTCGTGTTATGTAATGGACACTTACTGTTCTGTCCAGTCAAACAGATAACAACACTTCCTGGTGGACTCTTCTGATTTTCTGTCAGTCAGAATGATAATTCAGAACGTTCATCTCATTCAGTAAAAGAGACTAGGTCTGAGCATAAAGGCTGAAGGACACCAAATGTACAACTGTTTTAAATGATCATTTTCCCACGGATGATGAATTTACATCCTATATGCTGTCAACACGAGCCATGAGAGCCATGGGCATGGGGACCCCATGTCTGGGGACTAGCTGGGAGAGCGCACCCTTTCCTACCTTGAATATATGAATAAACTATTCATAGCTACAGATGCTCTAGTCCACTTGGTCAGTTAATCCAGTCAATAAGCATGATTTTCATTGAGACCTGGCTCACTGTTCCATAATGCAGTCCATAGCCCTACCCAGAGTGAAATGGATGGAAGATGGCTGAGGGAAGGATGGGTCCAACAGCAAAGGCATCAACAATTCTTTAAACAATAATTCATGGAGTATCTGCTGTGTAGCAAGCACTGTGGGGATATAAAGATGAATGGGACACAGCCTCTACCTCGAGTAGCTCATGGAATAGGGGGCGCCTGGCTGGCTTAGTTGGAAGAGCATGCGACTCTTGATCTTGGGGTTGTGAGTTTGAGCCCCATGTTGGGTGTAGAGATTACCTAAAAATAAAATCTTAAAAAATAAGGAAGAAGAAGCTCATGGAATAGGAGAAGAGAGAGGTGTATAGACAGATCATTGCCATGCCATGTGATAAGAACAATGATGGAGACAGAAGAGGAGTACATTCCCAGCATGGGCAGAGCTGACTCTTAAAGGAAGAATAGGCACTGACCGGATGTTGGTGGAGAGGAGGGGTCTCTGGGAAAGGGGCCAGTGGTGCCTTGGAGCTGGTTTGAATGGGCTCACAAGGACCAATCATTAAAGGTCAAGACATCTTGCAAGCTGGCTATCACACATGATCATAAATTATTAAATAGCAAATCATTAGAATTATTTTAAATATTACAGTTATTAAAAAGTAAATTGTACAAGTTTACAATCAAATAAATCATAATTTGAAACAACGACAATAAATACTAAAAACGTATCACTCCCTAATTATTTTACTACATCTTACTATTATCTGTGCCCTTGAGTTTTGTCAGGTCTATTGCATATGTCTGGTGAAAATACTGTCTAATTGTGGCCACTGCCCACCTCTTCTCAACTCCACGTTTAATGACACCATGTAAGTTTGAAATTGGCTGTGGTGGGAGTATTTACACCAGAAAAGCCACACATGCTACAGATCAGGGATTATTTCCTCTCCAGAAGGCCATTTACAAGCAGGCAGGGGCAAGGCCATTCAAGATCAAGGCAGGGAACTCCAAGCTGTGCAGAAAGCTGGGAACACAGTGCCGCAGGGAGCACGGAGTGAGGATACCAAATCCCACATGACCTTTCAAGGCCACATCGAGGAGGTGGAACTGGAGGCTTCAAAGGACTTTTGTGGTGTCTGGTCTCTGAGCTGTAGCAGAGAGCTGGACGTGTGAAAGCAGCTTCGGCGACATCTGGGCGGGGGCCCTGAACCGGGCATCGTGGGCGTGTGGATGGTAGTGAAACTCTGAGTGCACAGGGCCATCAGGTGAGGGTCTAGAGGAAGAATTATAAGAGGCTGCATGAGCAGGGGGCGGGGGAGGGAAAGCAAGGTGCCCACAGAAAAAGGGGCACAGGTAGAAGTCGTCTGGAGACCCTCCCATGAGAAGGGAGGGTAATGGACAACAAAAGAGAAGAGTGTTTCAAGAAGCAGGAGAGAGAGAGAGAAAGGGGAGAGGGGAGCGGGAGGGAGACTTGGAAAGAGAGGAGCAGAGCACAGGCATCCAAACCACAGCGAGGACCAAAAACATTTCTGTAATAAAAATAGGGGGAAATCCTGCTCTGTGGCCGAGAAGTACTAAAATAAGCCATGTGGTTGTCAAAAAAAAGATTTGTTTTAGGCTTTTTTTTTTTTTTAAGTTTATTTATTTTAAGAGAAAGAGAGAGAGAGTGCACGCGCCGGCATGCATGGGTGAGTGGGAGACGAGCAGAGATCAAGGGTTTGAGAAAGAGAATCCCAAGCTGGCTCCGTGCTGTCAGCACAGAGCCCGACCCGAGACTGGAACCTACCAACCGTGAGATCATGACCTGAGCCGAAATCAAGTGAGACACTTAACCAACTGAGCCACCCAGGCGTCCCCATGATTTGTTTTAGGTATTAAGGCAAGGGGGAACCAAAATGAGATGGAAAACCCAAAATTTGACTTACCAGAAAGTGATGTGTGTCCAGGGATGGAAGTGCAGTGAGGTGATGAGGGCAGGGAGAGGCTGCTGGGAAGGAAGCGTCCTCCCCGAAACCAGGGTCAGGGATGAGGTGTGGCCACCCCAGGAAGGAAGCCCTCAGACAACTGGCCTCCCTAAAGTATTCTGAGAAACCTGACCTGGTGATTTCAACCAGCAGTGTTGCAGAAGGTCATCGAGAGGACGTGACCTCCGGATGATGCACAAGCTGCACCCGGGGGGGGGGGGGGGCAGGGGGCGCGGCAGCGCACCTGGCGCCAGTCCTCGGAATGTGCATTCTGCCTTCTGTTCCCGCAGTGGGAGCCATTTTCACGAGAGAGCAAGGTGTTCTTGAGGCCTGGACTGAATATGTGATGAGTCCCCTTATGGCCTCCATCTTGACTTTCAAGATCCTGGCTGGCACATGCGGAGATCTACTGGTCTTGTGGCATCTGAGACAAGCCCATAAGTTCCTTCGCTTGTCACACCTGCCACCCAGGAGTCCGCGCGCTCCGCGTCTTCCTTGTCCTCTGCGTTCAGGGTCCAGTTTGCAAACCAACACACACAAGGAAGAGAGAGGCATAAATGAAGAAATTACATGTCAGTGACATAGAAGTTAGGCACATAGATCCCTGAGCCAGATGGGGTTGTATCCTAGTTCTACTAATTATTTGCTTGGATAATTTACTTAAAACGAAGCCTCAGTCTTCTCATCTACAAAATGGGGATGATGATAAAATATACCTCGTAGACTTACTGTGAGGATGAAATAAGGAAATCCAGGTAAAATATTCATAACAGGCCCTGATGTCCAGTGGGAGCTACTGACGATGATGGTTATGACCCCTGCTGGGACAGCTTAGCAGTCCTGGCCTCCTTTCCACAAGCATCAGGCTGTTGGATCACAGACCTGGTCTGTGTTTCATCTGTGGATTCACAATTTTCCAAAAACTAGAATGCTTATGATTCAAACTGCATTCACTAGTCAGAGCACACTCAAAGTAATTCATCTTTCTTTGAAAATGTAGAAGTTTCCTCTAAGTTCTTGTAATGCTGCAGGGTCACCATTAGGAACATGAGTTATGGATGGCAGGAAACAACCTTATCTGAAATAGCGCTACCATGGTTTGGGAACAAATGTCCTCTTTGAACCTTGAGGAATGTCATGTACAGACACTGATCTCCTGCCTACAGGGTTTCTGTTCTCACACTTTTCAAAATTTACCCAGATTTTCTTGTTGTTGTTTTCAGTGTTAACTGACTAACATTTTGTTTTCTGCCTTTCCCTTCTCACATACCTGGGAAGCCATATGGTAGGCAGCTAATAATGCGGTTTGCAGACAATATATACCTAGTTTCCCTTCTCCCGCCACAATGGCAATGGCTCCATCCGCTCAGTGTCCCTGTGCCCTCCCCACTCTGCCTCCCCTGCTGACAATCTCCTTCTCCCCGTCCGCTTCCTCCATGTTGTGTCTTCCTCTCTTCCTGCTTCACCTACTCTCTTCTTTCCCCGCTGCCTTGTCTCCTTTCTCAGTTTGCGTGTTTCATCCACCTTCTCCCCCACAGAGCTCACAGATTCAGAACAGCACTTGCTTGAATCTCATTGTCTGAGCAATGACTGCCCTCCCTGACTTCTGTCTGTTTAAAAAAAAAGAATTCTTGTCATCCAAGCTTCATGACTGCCTGGATTCCAGATAAACTAAGATTTATTGTGTGTATGCAGTGGCGACCCCCAGGCAATGCACTCTGAATGCATATCATGGGCGTGCGGAGGAGCAGAGTTTAAGCAAACAGTCTCTTTGTTTTATCTGGAAAACATGATTTTGATAATTATTGGAAAAGGCAGTAAATCCAGTCAAATGGATGTTTTGTGTGGCCAGATCAGTGGTTGAGGCCAAAAGAATCATCATGAGGGCAGCGTGGCCCTTTTTAGGAGGCTTGAGTGCTGGGTCGTCGTCTGCTGGGTGTGGGCACACAGGTCTTCAGAGCAGCCCGTGAACCACATGTGAGCCCTCATTTGCTGACCCCCCCCCTTTTTTTTTAAAGTGTATTTGTTTTGAGAGAGAAAGCAGATGAGTGTGAGCAGAGAGGGGCAGAGAAGAGAGGGAGAGAGAGAATCCCAAGCAGGCTCCGCACTGTCAGTGCAGAGCCTGATGTGGGGCTCAAATCCATGAGATCATGACCTGAGCCAAAATCAAGAGTTGGGATGCCCAACCGACTGAGACATCCAGACGCCCCTTCTCTTAACTATTCTCTTTTTCTCTCCTTTCCCCCCAAAGCTAAAGAGCAAACAGGAAGGTACTGAGTTACGGCAAGTTCGGAGGTTTACTGGAGATAGGAGAAGATGGATGGAAGGAAGATAGAAAGCTTACCATTTCCCCAGCTCGTGACGAAGCATGTTCTACCCAACCAGTTGAATCACTATATGTATATAACCTAATCTATTTGTTGAGATGGGCAGAATAGTAGGACTTTGGAAAGGCTCATGCCATCATTTAAGCCTAACACCTAGGCAAGAAGATACTATGTAAGGATAAATATGGGGCAAATGGCTAATACTATGGCCCAAATCCTCACTTAACCGCAGAATAACCAATTCAGGCATGACCTTTGTGGGGGAAATTGCCTGGGTCAGTTATTCCTAACTATGTTCTTTCAAAGTTAAGTTTGGCTCCATTTGAATTTGGCCCCATTACTCACTGAACTGACTTACTGGGGCTCCAAGTATTCATATTGTCCCAGGTAGATATGGCTTTTCCTCAAAGTTTGTGTTGAGAATATAAAGGCAGAACAAGAAGAGAGAACTATTTTAAATGACAGCAATATCTTTGTAGGCCTTCTTTCCATTTATGTCTAAGACTCACCAGTGGATTTTTTTCATATTGAAATATGTGTGTTAAACATGGAGCCCTCCAATGACATTAGGATTGGACTGAGTCTGTGTCATGAGAACATATCTTACGCGTTCAGTTAATTCATTTGAAAATCCTGAATATTGTGTCAACATGATGTCAAACAGCAAGTGTAACCAGTTTAACACCAATAGATACAGCCTTTGGAAAGCTAAAATCCAACCATTGTCTCAGGGAGTTGAATATTCTTTATCCCAATAGCCATTAGTGGCTACAGTCAGAAATTTAGAACTTTTTTTTAAATTAATAGACTATTTTTAGAGTAGTTTTAAGTTCACAGAAAAATAAGCAGAAAATACAGGAAGCTCCCATATCGCCTGCCCATCCCTGTCACTTTCCACTATTATTAACATCGTACACTAATGGGGTACATTTGTTATAACTGATGAGTCAATACTGATATGTTATTGTTAACTGAGATCCGTAATTTACACTAGGGTTCACTCTTTGTGATGTACATTCTATGGGTTTTGACAAATGTCTAATGACATGTATCCACCATTACAGTACTAGACAGAACAATTCCATTGCCTCTTAAAATCCCCTCTGCTCAACCTATTCATCCCTCCATCCCCTCGGACCCCTGGAAACCACTGACCTTTTTGATGTCTCCCTAGTCTCGCACTCTTTCAGAACATCATCTCGTAATCAAACAGCATATAGCCTTTTCATACCACCTTCTTTCATTCAGCAATATGCATTTAATGTCCCTCCATGCCTTCTTGTGGCTTGGTAGCTCATTTACTTTTTTATCACTGAGCAATATTCCATTGTATGGATGTTCCACAGTTTGCTTATCGATTCTTTTTTTTTACTTTTTTAATTAAATACCCCCATGTGCTCTACATCCCACCTAGTTCTATGAGGGGTGCCAAAAAATTCTAAAATAGCTTTGTTTTCAAGATTAGTCTAATTATGAAGATAAGGTCTATGTTAGGCAAAATAATAAAGAAGTATATTTTAATATTGAAGTATATGGATGGCATGAAACAAATGTGATCTAGAAAAGCCATCATTTCAGGGGAACATGAATCTCTTGAAATCAGACATAGAGTTTTTGTGTCTGTGTGTGTGTGTGTGTATGCTCAGGGTCCAAGGTATTCATCAGATTCTAAAAAGGATGCATCACACCTCCTCCCAGTATTACAAACTGCTGCAAAAATGAGGAGGGGTGCAAATAATCATCAGTTGCATTTATAGCTGGATAAGAGCTCATGAAGGTGGCTGGGCTTGATCTAAAACCTGAAGGATGATAGGATATGTTTTGGTGAAGTAAGGGATGAGGAGCAAGATAGGCTAAGGGGAAGTCTTTCAAAGTCAAGGAGATATTTATTGGGGATTGTAAACTGCGAAATGTCTTGTTCGCCCCCAATAAAAGGTGCTCCATGCCAACTGTTAGTGGACACACTCACACTCACACTCATACATGCAGATTTACAGAAGCAACACTGCCCCCTGGTTCCCTTTGCCAGCTTTGTATAGACAAATTCCCCTTTAAAAGGGCTTTAGATTAGTAAGTCAATATGAAACCGTGAATCCTGATCAGGAAAGAGAGGATACAGCAGAGGGAAAGGACAGATGATTACCTCTGCTCCGTCAGCTTGATCTCAGCAGTGAGCCCTGCCAAGCTTTGCTCATTCCACCTCTCTAGCATAGATGAGAAAACAGTGTGTAAACTGTAGAGCACTTTGTAAATGTTCCCGCAAATATGCTGTCCCATCTCATGTGAAATAGGTTTCCTTTTCTTCTCTGCTTTTTTCAGTCAGATCCATCCCTAAATGTCTGGCTCAAAATCCAAGGTTTCCTTTGTTCATTTCTTCTGGTCTCTATTTTGTCTTTTACTAAAAGATTGTAAGACAGATGTACGCTATGCACTAAATGTATGCTATGCATTAAAATGGTGTCTGACACACAGTAGGTGTTCAATAAATACTTTTTAAAAGTTTATTTATTGGGGCGCCTGGGTGGCTTAGTCGGTTAAGCGTCCGACTTTCGCTTAGGTCATGATCTCGCGGTTCGTGGGTTCGAGCCCCGCGTCGGGCTCTGTGCTGACTGCCAGCTCAGAGCCTGGAGCCTGTTTCAGTCTGTGACTCCCTCTCTCTCTGACCCTCCCCTGCTCACGCTGTCTCTCTCTCTCTCCTAGAAATAAATAAAAAAAAAACATTAAAAAAAAGTAGAAGTTTATTTATTTATTTTGAGAGAGAGAAATGCAGGAGGGGCAGAAGAGAGGGAGAGAGAATCCCAAGCAGGCTCTGCACTGTCAGCGCAGAGCCCGACATGGGGCTCAGTCCTATGAACTGAGAGATCATGACCTGAGCTGAAATCAAGAGTCAGATGCTTAACCCACCGAGCCACCCAGGCACCCCTCAATAAATACTTTTTAAAAATACTAATGACTAATAGAATGCCTGCCAGGATGTTTTATGCTATTTTTCTTCCTCACAAACTTTTAGTTTGTGCCATTTATATAGTAGATAACCATTCAGTTACACATCTAGAAACTGGTGATTTGATTCTAACATCTTACCTACTTGGCCACAGATTAGGCGGGCTGCAGTCAGACAACCCACATGATCCTTCTTCACGTAGGTCAGATAATGTTGCACCAAGTAATGTTGCTCTTCTTTTCCTTGACCATCTTGTCTTGTTTCCTGTTGATGTTCTCTTATCTGAGCCTCCAATGATACTCAATAATGTTTACAACTTTAAAAATGCAGGAGGAGTGAATGCAATCCCTTCTTCCTTCCCCATTCGACCCCCATGGCAGACCTGACTTAGTAGCTAACACTTTGGCTAAGAGCAAACTCGGGCTCCTGCAACTTGTCTAAGCACACGAGCCCACACTTCCCTAGTGGCTCACAGGGACTGGCTGGCCAATCGTAGGATTCCTAAAGAATAGCTATCCACACCTCATTTTGCTGATTTATTTGTTTATTGTCAATAGACTGTAGGCAGATCCTGGGCCAAGTTCTCTGATATGTTTGACTTAAAATACATTTGACAGGGTCTTCAAATTCGGGGAACTGCAGAGAGACTAGACCAGAGAGTGAGTGATAACACAGGTCAGAAACAAGCCACAAAAAGATCATGGGTGAGGCCAGTTGGATCTTTCAGCTCATAGGGATTGTATCTCTGCAGAGTCTTGTGGCGTCAGGGGTCCGTGTCTGAGCCTTGTGGTTTTGGTAACTCTATTTTAGCAGTTTACTCAAGAATTATCAGGATCTGATGAGTTGATTCATTCTAACCAAACCACAGACTGGCTTTGGTTTTTTTTCCCCAATCACAGAACTAACATACTAATTTAGAGAGAGAGAGAGAGATCCTTCCAATGTCCAAATATTTGAATTCAGGGCACTTACCTTCATGAGGACACAGCTTGCTAAGCGTAGAATCAGAGTCTTGGGGTATACTTCTATGGGGAATAGCGTAGCCTGATATGTACCCAAGTGCTGCTCTGCTTTGGAAAATATCTTCCCAGGGAAAAGAATACTAGTGTGGCGACACAGTCTTCTTCATTTCTCTTTTTCTACATTTCATGAGGACTACCATCCATTTATTTTAATTTTTTTAATGTTTTATTTATTTCTAGGCGAGAGAGAGAGACAGTGTGAGCAGGGAAGGGTCAGAGAGAGAGGGAGACACAGACTCTGAAACAGGCTCCAGACCCTGAGCTGGCAGTCAGCACAGAGCCCGACGCGGGGCTCGAACCCATGAACCGTGAGATCATGACCTAAGCGAAAGTCAGATGCTTAAGCCACCCAGGCGCCCCTGACTACCATATATAAATTCCATTTATATATGGAATTCTAAAATGTCCTTTGTTTCCGTATTTTAAAATCAAACTCTAAAGTCTTTTAAGTCCTAAATATGTGATCCATATAAGAAAAAAAAAGACTTCATGGATGTGTAAAGAAAAAGTTAACTCTCTTCTGTCCTTGCCATAGTCTCCGTTCCTTAGCCCTGGAGTAATAAATGTGGGGAAACTGGGTGTGCAGCCTTCCATACCTTTCACCAGGGCCATACAAAGATATGGAGCATAGTTAGGGATTCTGACATTTCTTTTATGTATGGGGATATGTAATGCACTTGACTCTGAAACTTAACTCTTTTCAGTTAATGCTTCATGGACACTCCCCCTAGATCAATGGAGAGAACTCAAACTCATTACTTTTAAGAACTACGTCATCTTTCATCATATGGGTGGGTGGACCCAGCATCTTACTTCAGTCAATTCTAGTCTTTAGCCACTACAAACAATCAAGTGTTAAACACTCCTGTGTCCATATTGTTAGACATTGATATTTTTGTTTCTCTGAATTAGTTTCCCCAAAGTGGGTCAATGCCTTTTAAAGAGAAATGGTAATTCCAGCTCTAGAAGCCGTTTGATGCGAGTTACAGTGAATTCTTTTGACCATTTCCTAATGCGAGAAACATAAGGGCCCTCTTTTTATCAGAATCTCCTAATCACGTGAAGGGGCTGTTAAACCCATGGAGTGTGGATCCTTGCAAAACTTCAGCCACAGTGGGGGAAGTCCCCTGATTTAAGTATTTTGCCCTTTTCACGGCATTTGCGAATATTTGAGCTGGCCTAGCCCAGTAGGCACTTAATAAATATTCGTTGAGTGTTCAACACATGAAGGTCATCTGGTTCAAGTTTCTCATTTCACAGATGGGGAAATTGAAGCCCAGAGGGTTAAATGAGACACAATTAGGGTGAAAGGGAGGGAAAAGTCTGAGTGATCTAAGTTGCAAAGCAATCTGGGAGTTCAGAGTAGGGAGGCGAGGATTTGGGCAGGTGGCTGCCCATCTATACAGGACACGCACGAGGAAAGCAGCAGACGGGAGAAGACAGCTTACAAAATTTGTGCATGAAGAATATAATTCTTCTCTGAAGCTTTGTTTGGATGCAGCTAGGGCTCACATTTACATTTCTTCTCTTAATTATTTCTTGAGGCTGAACCTCTGTTCATTTGAATGTGACCCAGTGCAGAAACTGGACCATCAACTGTTGAGGGGTGGGGACTTTGTGGTATTCACCAAATTCATTCTCTCCCTCTTGGACACGCAGATTGACCCCCCTCTCTCCGTGTGACACCCCACCCCCACCCCATGCAGTGAGATACAGCCATGTGACTGAGTTTTACCCTTGGACTGTGGACAGAAGATAGGACACCACTCCCTGCCTGGCCCATAAAAAACTCCCACAGGGGCTTTTCCATTCTTTCCTCTTGTCTGCCACCTGGAAGTAGAGGACTCTGAGGTCCCACACCCAGATGGGGTAAGCCTGGGTCCCTGAGTCACTATTTTAAAGGCTGCCTGCTAAGCACTCACTGTGGACTGTCATTAAGAGCGAGAAATCGACTCCCATTGTGTGAGGCCACTGTTAGCATTTATCTGTTACAGCAGCTTATGCTACTTAATTAACTACATTAGTATTTCTGTGTGTGTGCGTGTGTGTGTGTGTGTGTGTGTGTGTGTGAATAACTATATATAAAATCCAGAACCTGTATCAATCAATACTACAGTTACTATTACACATTTTCTTAATAACCACTAATTTGTACACATGTAATGTGGAGTCCTAACCCACCTACCTTTTTCAGGAGAATGAATACCCAGGAGCGGGGGCGGGGGGGACCTCTCATGTTAAAATTTTTCCTTATTCCCATGTAACTTCAGTTAGTTTCATTTCTTTCCTCTAAGAGTTGATGGAATCATTTTTCTTTCTGAGTATTGTCTTTTTGTCCATTGTTCTTGCCTAATCTTGCCTATGTAGGCTTTATTGTCTTGACCGGAGTGGAAAGTTTTGAAATAATTATTTCAGATTTTTTTCTTTTCTTTTTTTTTTTATCACTTTAAAGGTAGGATGAAGGATAAATAGAAAACAGCTGGGGAAGTGAAAGGACGGAAGATTAAAGGAAGTTAGCAGGACCTGGATTATTCCAGTTTCCCAAAATCATCCCAATATTGGTAGTAGTAGTAGTAGTAGTAGTAGTAGTAGTAGTAGTAGTAGTAGTCGTCGTCGTCGTCATAGTAGTAGTAGTAGCAGTAGTAGTGGTAGTAGTAGTAAATAGTGGTAAAAGTTGGAATGTTTCATTCAGATATAAACCTCAAAGGCCCCTACTGGCATTTTCAACTAAAGCGACATTGGGGGCGCCTGGGTGGCTCAGTCGGTTGAGCGTCCGATTTCGGCTCAGGTCATGATCTCACGGTTCGTGGGTTTGAGCCCCACATCGGGCTCTGTGCTGATAGCTGGCTCAGAACCTGGAGCCTATTGCGGATTCTGTGTCTCCCTCTCTCTCTGACCCTCCCCTGCTCATGCTCTCTCTCTGTCTCTCTCTCAGAAATAAATAAAAAAACATTAAAAAAAATTTTTTTTAATAAATAAAGCTATATTGACTTTAGAGCTGAAACAAATTGTTTGGTAAGCCTAAGATCTTTCCTTTTCTTTTTCAAATTTTTATTTAAATTCTAGTTAGTTAACATAGAGTGCAGTATTGGTTTCAGAAGAAATCAGTGATTCATCGCCTACATACAATACCCAGTGCTCATGCCAACAAGTGCCCTCCTTAATACCTATCACCCATCTAGCCCATCCCCCACCCCCTTCCTCCAGCAACCCTCAGCTTGTTCTCTATTGTTAAGAGTCCAAGATCTTGATGCAGCAGTGTGGGATAGAAGGATTGCCACTTGGTCACAGGTATGTGGGATAAAGGGAAATTGTTGTGGAGCGATATGCATGCTTTATGGTGAGGAGGAAATAATGGAATGTGTAAACAGGTGACTTTGGCATGTCATCCATGGGCCTCACTAACCATATTGCTCAGATTACGAAGCAGCAGTTAGGGCTCAGTGTGGGTTGATGGAAAAATTGACCTAGAAGTACATGAAAAGACCTAAAAATAATCTAGAAAAAAAATGCTTACAAGATACAGTGATTGGGGATCATAGTAAAAAGACCATCAAGTCCTAACCACTGGGTCACATGTTTTACTAACAAAGAGATTAAACATACTAACAGTATAGGCATTTTCTATAATCTCTCAGTTTATTACAAAGCAGACACAAAGGTAAATGTTGTGACTGGTGGGTGCTACACCAGGTGGGAATGACACACCATCATGACAAGGACTCTCGTTCAGTAACTAGGTTGGTGTCACATGTACAGAACTGAAGAGAAGGATTACACCTTCTTTTGATAACAATTTATAAGGCGGGCACTTACCCAGACTTAAAACCTTATAGCTTTTGTTTTCCAGCCCTTCCTTCCTATTTCTTTACCTCCTTATTTCTCTCTCTACCGTCTTGGGCTCCTGCTCAGAAAAACTCAGCACTTCTCCATTGCTTGTAGAAATAGAGTCCAGTACCTCTGCTTGGTACCAAAGCCCCACCCCCCACCCCCACCCAACCCAGACCCATCGAACTGTAGAGATCTATTTTGTGTCCCCCATTGCCTAACTTCTGTCCCCTCCTGGAATAGGGCAACCTCCATTCAGGGCACCATGATCGTCCCTTCATTCCCAGGCCTAGGCCTTTCCTCCTCGCCGGGTCCTCTGGTGCTCTGCATGGAGTTTCGCATTCTGAAATCTCCACAGGGGTCTGGCTACCATCCCGAGGACAGGCCGGCTTCATGGAGGCCAGGTGCACAGGACCGGGACCGTGTCTGCGGTCATTGTCTTGAAACAATTTCTGAAAAAGGAGCCATTTTGCATTGGGCTCCACAAATGATGTCGCCAGTCCTGTGGGTGGGAACTATTCGTGTGAGCAACTCCAACACATGGCTCTGTGTCTTTATTTAATTAAAGTGGAGGCAATCTGGAACACACCTAGAGCGCTTTATGTGTGCGAAGCAATTTTACGTGCGCTGCCTCGTCTAGACCACCCAGCCCCCCACCCTTGGGGGTGAGGATGCTAGATTCCAGCGGAGGTTGTGGATCCTTAGACATTTATGAATCAATTTAAGGCATTTTCTGGTTTTCCTCCTAATGTTTTGTTCATGCTGTTCTTTCATCCCCCATCCTTCTTGGTCTGTCATGTTTATAATAATAAAAGCTCAGAGTAGCCTAAACATTCATTGTCCCGGTGTGGCTAAACTTTTCCCTTCGTTAATTTCCTTGAGCTGCTGAAACAAAGCACCACAAATTGAGTGGCTTCAACATCAGAGATTTATCGTCTCCTTGTTCTGAAGGATAGAAGGCAGAAATCAAGGTGCCCTCACAGCCACGGTCCCTCTGAAACCTGTAGAGGAGTCTGTCCTTGCCTCGTCCTAGCTTCTGGAGGTCTTCAGGCCACCTCTGGCCTTCCTTGGCTGGTAGACACATCTGTCCAATTCTCCATCTTCACATGGCATTCTGTGTCCCTCCACGTTCTGTGTTCTTACAAAGATGCCAATTATATTGGTTTAGGGTCGACGCTACTCTAATATACCTTCATCTTAACTTTATGAATTGTATCTACAATAGCCAATTTCCAAATAAGGTCACATTTTGTTGGTATTGGGGGGTTAGGACTTCAACTGTCTCCTTTTTAGGGAGTGGGCGCAATTCAGCTCATAACACTGCCCCCTCCCCCTTTTATGAATCATTAAGTCCTTCAGTTTCCAACCTTGGAGTATGTCTTGCAAACAGCCATTCTTCTAACCGTTTCCACCCCCATGCCCAGGTCTCCCTGTGTCCCAGTCTTGCGGCCTCAGCAGATTCCCACCCTGCTGCCAACGGGGGCTTCTAAAACCTGGATGGGATCTTGTCACTCCTTCACTTCCCATTATCTCTGGAAAAAATCCCAACTCTTTGATGAGGTCCATGATGCCTGTGTGACTCGGTCCCCTTACCCCTCTGACCTCTCCAGTCCGCCTTCCCCATCACTCTTCCTCTTGCTGGTCTCCTCTTCCTCCCTTATGCTCCACACAGACTGAACTTTCCCAGTTAAGGGTTTAGATCTCTCATTCTCCAGACCTTCATGCTTCACCCTTCAGGGTGTCCTCCATCCCATGTGCTCCTGTGTGTGGGCAAAATTAGTGGTAAGAGGCCTGCACAGCCCTCTCTTCTATGCTGGCTACCAAAGGGAACCCTGAAATCTCCCACCCTGCTATTTCAGCCCTGCCCCTTCCTTCAGCCCCAAAAGGAAAGTAAGGATTTCAGTCAATCTGCACAATGAAATTCTGGGGTGACTGGGAGAAGGAAATGAAGTCTGGGGTGGAATAAACAAAGATTTAATAATGCTTGTCATGCACTTTGAACTTGAATTCCCTTTAGTGTTGTTCCAGAAATGCAAAAGCCAATGGAATTCATTTGAAATTAGGTGGCGCTGATGAACTATCCTTGACTCTGGCAGTGCACTAAGACCAGATTTCATGGGGTTCAAGATATCGAGCGTTACCTCTTACGGCATTTGTCTTTTGTCCATCAGAGCACTTGTCATGTCACTGTGCATTTCCTCATCTGTCTCCCCACTAGACTTCAAGTGCCTGGCACAATGGCACGGTCAGAAAGCAAGTGCGATCCAGAAGCAGACATTGAACTTGGGTTGTCCCAAGTCCAAAAGCCATGTTGTTAGCCACTGCCCAGCGGTCGATGAGCTCTCAAAGCCCCAGGTCTGGGTCTCTCTTATCACGATTGTATCCTCAGTAAATCCTGGTCGAATGAATTTGTTGAATGAGAGAGAACCAAGTAGAAGATAATAAGAGAGAAAGGAAAGGAGAGAGAGTATAAAGGTAAAAGAAAACAGAGAAGGAAGAGAGGAAGAAGGAAGGAAGAGAGAAGACAAGAGAACTCTTTGCCACCCTGCCCGGACTCAGATGCTGGCGCATTCTGGCCTGAATCATTGACCAGTATTTATGAAGCTTCCAGCAAGTGCCAGGCACTGTTTAGACACTAGGGATGCATCAGTGAACAAAACAGACAAAGGCTCCTGACTTTGTGGAAACTGCATTTTAATAGGGAGAATCAGACAATTAAAAAAAAAAAAACACTTAAGAGATCAGTAAATAAGATGCTAGAAGATGAAAATAGTGTGCAAAAATAGCAGAATGGGATCTATCCACAAGAGGTCTGTAGATAGAATTCAGGGGGTCTGGGAACTTGGGGGATAAAATGACTTCTTTATTCTCATTCCCCTTAAACCTTCAATTCTTACCGGCAACCAACCACAAAAATAAACGCAGTACTTGAGAGTTTGTTACCAGTGGAAGATGCAGGTGTTTTTATACTATTTTGACAGTTGTTACAGGTATGTTCAACTATTGTGTATACTCGGCACTACTTTGTAGCGGTCGGATCTGCAGTTACAGCTTGTTACTTAATGTAGCAATAAAGAAACATACACTTGGAAACTGTATCACAATGTAATTCGTTTCTTTGGTAACCTTTTGTATTTTTTAAGGCATTTTAAAACATTGTTGTGAAAAGGGATCCGTAGGCTCCACCAGACTTGCCAAAGGAGTTCACAAAAAAAGATGAAGACCACCAGGTAAGGGGAAACGAGGTTCAGCGCGGAGACACCAGAGGGTGGAGGGGTAGGTTGTAGTGCTAAATAAAGTGGGCAGGGTCAGCCTCATACCTGATGTCCTGCTGAACCTGTTTCTAGCACATACTTTCTCAGCCATCCTCAGTCAGCCCTGGCTTTGCCCAAAGCTCGGACTCAGGCACCCAGCGATGCCAGCCTCTTTCAGTGATGAAAGGACACTGGCCCTTCCCTTCTGCTCTCCACCCTTCCCTCAAGGGGGCTACTTAGTACAGGATTTAACAATCAAAAGTCGGGAATCAACTAACTAATGTCAAAAGACCACAAGGAAATTCAAAAATATATTTTTAAAAATCTTTTTGTTGTTCAGACATCCGACTCAACCAGACAAACTTGCCCAGATCAGCCAGGCAGTAGAAGTCTCCCACAGAAAAGATAAGCAAATCGGCGGTTTCTGAATGTTAAGTGCATCGCCTAGGACGAATGGAATGTTGAGCTGAAGATACTGCCATCTTTGAAGAGAAATTCTTTAAAAATTCAAATTCCTCTCACACGTACAGTGAAAATCCTCAAAACTGTATGCCAAGAGGTCTTTTGTTTTGTTTTGTTTTTTTAAATTATACTTTCAGGCTGTTTAAAAGATCTATACATGGACTATGATAAAATACTGTCTGGAAATCACAAAATTAAATCCTTCCTTATATTAACGAAGCCGCTGTTAGCTCCAAGTAACAGGAGGCCCAGGTAAAAGGTAAGCTTAATAACGACCTCACTTCTCTCACTTCAGGAAAAGGCTGGAAGTCAGTGCCTCATCTCCAAGATGTCAGGGTTGTGGGTTAGCACCTTGAACCCTAGAGGAAACCACACAACCCCTAGGTGATTGGGTCTCTCCCTTCCAGGTTGCAGCCTTCTGCTTCCTAGCTTCTCATACTAGTGGGTATGCCCTACCCATGGCTGGGGACTCTCTGTTATAACTCTGTCTCCTACAGAGTACATTTTAGATGCAGATTTCCAGATGCCACCGCCAGAGATTCTGAGTCAGCAGGCCTGGGGTTCCCTCTCAGGAATCTGCATGTTTAGAAGGGCCCTTTGGGGTTTTGATTCAGATGACCCAAGTACCACACTTTGAGAACTGACATGGTGTAACCTCTCCCTGTGTGATCACCTCTCACCTATGGATTAGCTACCCATGATATACTGAGGACTCAAAAACAAAGCTCTCTCTCTCTTATTAAAAACTCTTGGCAGAGGTTCAACCTCCTACACTCACTTGGCAAATGAGCATCCCTCTCTGAGTATCTCACAGGAACCTTAAATTCAACAGGTTCAAAATTGAACTTGTTTTCTCCCCACACCTGGTGCGTGTAGAATAAAGACATTCCTTGACTTGGCAAATACAAGACTCTGCCTTTACTTCCAGCCACATTCCTGACCACTGCCTGGGCCTCATTCTTGGTGTTTGGCAATAATCTGATATCACACAGATCCTGGACACACGTGGCTTTCTCCCTGCCAGAATTTACACTGCTGGGCACAGGCAGGCCACCCTATAAACACACTCCTCGGGCACCTGGGGGGCTGTTAGTTAAGCACCCACTCTTGATTTCAGCTCAGGTCATGACCTCACGGTTCATGAGTTCAAGCCCCGTGTCGGGCATTATGCTGGCAGTGCTGAGCCTGCTTTGGATTCTCTCTGTCCTTCTCTCTCTGTCCCTTCCCCGCTCACACACTCTCTCTCAAATATATAAATAAATTAATTAAAAAAAACACACACACCCTCCTGGCCATTTGTCCCTCTGCATTATTAGCGTCTGACCATTGCACCCTTTTACTGCTGCACTCTTCATAATGTATTCTACTTCACCTGGTGGTTTTGAACTTGAGCTCCTTGAAAGCAGGGGCTGCAGCATTTTCCCTTTTACACTCCTAGCTGCTGCTCTAGAATCGAACACATGGAAAGCAGTCACTGAACATTTGATGAATTTCTTGGTTAAAAAAAGAAAGAAAGAACAAAAGAGAGAAGGAATGGCAGGGAAAGTTGAAGGGAACTTTAAAAAGCGCACTGTTGAGAAAAGTCAAGGGAGGGGATTGATTCAAGAAGGTTGAAGGGATTAACAGTGTCTAATGTTTGTTTAGAGATCAAGCAGGGGAGAGGCTGAGAAAGGGCACTGGATTTGGCATGAGAGAGGTCACTGGCAACCTCAGAGCAGAGGCGGCCCCAACAGCCCTCTGCCATTATGACCATCCTCCTTCCGAGGGCCGCCCCATAGGGACAAGCTCTTTCCTGCCAGGGAGGGGGAACTTGACCATGCAAGGCTGACACAGCACCGAAATGTACAGGTCCACTGTGAATCAGTGAGTTAGGCTTAACTTGGTTTAACAGGATCCCCAGGCTTTTGAAAGAGCTCTCCTGTGTCTACTCTCTTCTCTGTATCCACTGGGGCTAGAGGCTTCTCTCCATGCCATTTCTGCCTAGTTTGTCCACGTTCAGCCTGGACTTGACGTCAGGCAAACCGAGCTGTTACCCATCTCCTCTCATCACAGAAATTTCTCTGCAGAGAAGATTGCTTCTCTGGACTGCTTCTCGGGTGCAAATCCGCCCTAATCTGCTATTCCCGGAACCTCTAACAAAATCACCCCATCTTCGGTACATCACAGCTTCTTTTACATTCAGGGGCTGATTGCATTTATTCTTTTGGCCACAACTCCTTTCTGTCGAAAGCCATTCTGGTCTCTCTTTGCCTTTCCTGTATCCCTGATCAGGTGTCTGATCATTTTTCTTCTAGGAGCAGAGGCAGAAAATGAATGATGTTTCTGTATTCCCCTGATTTTGCCAGTGCGATCTCTCCAAGACTGCCATTTCCCACAGATTCCCTTTGCCCTGCCAAGCCTCGCTCTACCCTTTGCCCTTAAAGCCAGAGCTCCTATGGTTCCTAATTTGAATGCAGTGTGTACTCTTTTACATCCTCTGTCAGCCTCCTGTCCTTTGTTTAAGGAGTCCTGCCATTATTAAACACCAGTCTATTACAAAACGTATCATTTAAGCCAATCAAAGGTTTAACGTGGAAATATGAAGTATTCTCTCTGAAATAACTAAAACAAATGTAGGTCAATATTATGACTTGTTAAGAAATCAGTCATAAAGAGAGGAAAGGAGAGAAAGAAGAAGTTACATGTGGAAGACATAGGATGTACAGAAAAAGAAAATGAGACAGAAGCATTGTCGAGAGAGAGAAAAACAGACACCCATAGAGCCAGAGACCAAAAGAGAGGCAGGACGTCGAAAGACAGAGCCTGAGGAAGTGAACCACCTCTTCCCAGGCATATTCTCCAAAGACAAGGCCGTAGGCTCCAACACAGAAAGGACAAGGCAGGAAAACGGGAGCATTGTGCACCAAGTCCAGGTTGTGTCTATACAGCCTGCACAGATATCACACTAGAGCTAGAAGCACCCAAAGAGCAGTAACGACACAAACACCTAAATATATACACCCCAAGGACAAATATCTCCATCTTGTGGTCCAGAAGATACTGGGATGTTACCCACTTTCACAACTCTAAGCATAAGTGAAGAAAAGACCATTTGTCATTTGCCCTGTAAGCAAGATGAACTTGAAACCAGGTCAGAACTCCCCCATGTCTGGTAACCCCTGAGAAAGCCTTACTCGTGCCATGTGTAGAAAAGACACATTGGGAAGAGGTAGCTAGCATAGATGACTCCTAAATCCTCTCCAGCTCCCTTGGGTTTATTATGTTTCTTAAAAGACACTAATGTCGCATGGTCTCACGGAAACCTAGGGTTCCATGTAGCGCAAAAAAAAAAAAAAAAGGATTTATTAAATGAGTGAATATTTGTAAACTTTTTAGAACACTAAGTGCTAATGTGTTTATTGAATAAATGTAATGCAGTGCATACTAACCTAGCCAAATGTGATTGCTCTCGGACCCGACTCATTGTCTCACCTTGGGACTCTGGTTGCAAGCTCTTTACCTGGAATACTCTCTACTGCCCTCTCCTGGAGGCTCCATAACCCTTCTCACCCTCCCACCTCCACCTACCAAAGCACTGCGCATCCTCCTCAGGCTGAATTGAAGAGCCCTCCCTACATGTCTCCCAGAAGTGGGGTCTCCAAAGTCACTGATGTCACCTTGTTGCTAAATCCAGTGGACGCCTTCCTGCGTGTCTCACGCGACCTCTCTTTAGCGCAAAGCGCTGCCATCCACACCTCCCTTTGCGGTGGGCTTTCCTTGTCCAGGTGCGGTTAAGTTCAGGGTGTCTTCTTCCCTCCCTGTCCACTCCTGCATGGAAACTTCTTTCTCCTCTTTCCTTACTTCAAGTGCAGGTGCTCCTTGGGGCTCTGTCTCAGATTCTGTCCCCTTCCTGATCTCTCACCCTCCTCCAGCCACATACACTGTGAGATTGTAACCCTGGTCCCACATGACTGCAGTCACTGGAGGGAAGAGAGACAAATGGGATACTCAGTCTGCCAACTGATGAGAAAAAAAATCTGGGGCGCCTGGGGCGCTCAGTTGGTTAAACGTCTGACTTTGGCTCAGGTCACGATCTTGCGGTTCATGAGTTCGAGCCTCGCATCAGGCTCTGTGCTGGTAGCTCGGAGCCTGGAGCCTGCTTTGGATTCTGTGTCTCCCTCTCTCTGCCCCTCCCCTGTTGGTGCTCTCTCAAAAGTAAACATTAAGAATTTCTTTTAAATCTAAATTCACTTCAATAACCTTTCCCCAACCATGCAAGGCCAAATGGGCTAGCTCAACTGAATGTTTCTTACTGCAGCTGTGTGTCATATAGGGACAGCTTTAGTCAGTGGTTTGCAGAGAAGGTGGGGATCTTACTTGTTTGGCTCTACCCATTATCCTTTCAGGGGGCTCAGTTTCCATGCCCAAGGTGGGCTTGTGGGAAGGACACTCCCCTCAAGATGTTTGCAGTTAACACAAGTGCTCTTTCTTCATTTTAATTTGCCTTCTGTGGGGGTATCTTAGTTTTCTCGGGCTGTCATACCAAAGTCCCACAGACCGGGGGGCTTTAACAACCGAAATTTATTTTCTCCCAATCCTGAAGGACAGAAGTCTGAGTTTACCATGTCAGAAGGTGTGGTTTCTTCAGGCCCCTGACCTTGGCTTGCAGATGGCAACCTTCTCCCTGTGTCTCTTGTAGTCTTCCGTCTCCATGTCTGTGTCTTAATCTTCCTGTAAGGACACCAGCCATAATGAATCAGGGTCCACCTGATGACCTCATTTTTAACCGTATTACCTTTTTATTTTTTTTAAAATTGTTTTAAACATTTATTCATGTTTGAGAGACAAAGCATGAGTGGGGGAGGGGCAGAGAGTGGGGGGGGAGAGGATCCGAAGCAGGCTCCAGGCTCTGAGCCGTCGGCACAGAGCCCGACATGGGACTTGAACTCATGAACCATGAGATCATGACCTGACCTGAAGTTGGATGCTTAACTGATTGAGCCACCCAGGAGCCCCTGCGTTACCTCTTTGAAGACCTTATCTCTTAATACAGTGACATTCTGAGGAACCAGGGGTTAGGACTTCAACATGTGAATTTTGGGAGGACAGAGGGCGTATCCCAGACTAACTGCCTAGAATCACTCATGGCTTCACAGCAACTGGGATGCATTTAGAGGCAATTATTAAACACAAATCAGTGCAGAAAGCCAAGAAGGAGGAGAAGAAGGAGAAGAAGAGATAAAAATCAGATTGGTCACGTGGAGGTTTTCATAATAATCACAACCACCTTTTATCGAACCTCTACTATCTGCCAGCACTCTGTACAAGCTCTATCTCCAGGCCAGTCCCACCTCAGGTGCTGTGGGAAGTACTAAACCAAATAACCTCCTCCAAGTCCTGAGTGTTGTGCTGGATACAAATGAGCACACATTAACTGGCAGCTATCATCACTCAACACATGCTTGTGCAGTACCTACTGGGTGATGTGCTCATTGCCGGGGATAGAAGGTCAGGCAAGATCATCGTGGGTTCTGTCCTTGTTGAAGATGCAGTTTAGAGATGCACCATCCAGTATGATACCTCACCACTAGCCACACGTGGCTATGGAAATGAAAAATTCAGGAGTGCCTGGGTGGCTCAGTCAATTAAGCGTCCGACTTTGGCTCAGGTCATGATCTCACAGTTCGTGGGTTCGAGACCCTGTTTCAGATTCTGTGTGTGTCTCTCTCTGTCCCTCCCCCACTCGTGCTCTGTCTCTCTCTGCCTCAAAAATAAACTATAAAAAATGTAAAAGAAAATGAAAAATTCAGTTCCTCAGTCACATTAGCCACATTTTATGTGCTCAATAGCCACAGATGGTTACATTTCCATCACTGCAGCAAAGTCTATTAGGAAGCACTAATAGAGAGATAGCACTGTTATCTATGGATTCTTCCATAGGGAAGAATAGTGTTCTATTACTCTCTCAATGTAATAGCGTTGCAGAAACTGAAGCTCAGAGAGGTTAAGCAATGTGACTAAGTTCACCCAGCTACTAAGTGGAAGAACTGGGAGCTGAACCCAGGTCTATCTTAATCTCATGCTGCCTCTCGCTGTTTTGTGGAGGAAAGTGTCAGGCACAGGAAGAATCTGGTTGAGGAGAAAAGATAGAGAAGGCGCCCTTGGTGGGAAAGTAGCAGCTTGGGCAAAGTCACGGATGGGCAAGGCTGGCAGAAGACCATGAATAAACCAGTCTGGCTGGCGAGGCAGTGACTTGCTGAACTCATGTGCTTGGAATGGTAAGTCAGGGCCTGCCTGCTTTGATTGAGAGCCAAGGAGCTAGGCACCTTGGCAAAGGGTGACTCCTTGAAGGATGTCAGCAGGCCCACGGCATGGTCAGAACTGTGTGCTATGGAGGTGACAGTGCTTAGCGTGAGCTGGACTGAGATCGGTTAGGGATTGCAGGTGGGAAAGAGAAAGGGGCGAACAAAAGGTGTGGAGCAAAGAACACCAAAGTGGAAGCCAAAAGATGTAACCTTAATAGTGTGCAGTACTGAGCAAAATTCACTTCTTTGGGCCTCACTTTCTCAATTCTAAAGGGGCAGGCTTGGCCCAGAGGATGTCTGAGGCTCTTTTTGGCAGTGGTAGGCCAGGATTCTGGAAATGTGATGACATTAGACTAACAGAAGCAGTGAAAAGCACTGCACTGAATATAGGGGCAGAGACGAATCAAAGGTCACCCTGATAAGAAGGGGGAACTATATATACTTCACTGACAAAACCAGGCAAGTGGGTGAAAGGGCTTCCTTTTTGTGGGGGCGGGGTGGGGGGGAAGGGGATGGCCAGAGGGTATGGAGGTTGGGAAGAATAAGTAGTGAGAAAAATCATGACTTCGTTTTTAAGAAAGTTGTACAGTGGCTGTTACTTTACAGCCCCCAAAGTATAGATTTAAAATTTTTGTGATCCTTGACCCACAATAGGAAATAAAAGTTACATCACGGTCCAGTACAGGTGTCCAGTATTGTATAACGGAAACAAAAGGTTTCTGAAACAATAGTTACGCTCACTGAGTAAGAGCAATGGATCCTAATATTGTTTATTCTATTGCATTTCAATTTTTTTTTAAGGTGGTCGCCATCCCCCGAACTAATTTTATGATCAGTTAATGAGCCCGACCCACAGTTTCAAAAACACTGCCTAAGAGTGGACCCAAGTCCCCTTACGTTGGAGGCGATGTCTGGGCATCCTATCGAGGAATCCAGGAGGGAGCTGAAGTGACCCTACGGAAGACACGGGGCTGCGGGGAGTTCGGAAGATGTTTCCTCGAAGCCCTGATGGGCGGAGCGCGTGGCGAAGAGCAGAGGCCTGGGAACCGCCGTCCGGGCGGCGGGGCCGGCCGCCCCCTCCCCCGCCAGGACACTGCAAGCCGGATTCCCGCAGGAATTCGGCAACCACCGGGGGGTGCAGGTCTGAAGCGTGCGCGGAACCGCACTGCCCCCTCCGACCCCAAGTGGATTTCCAAAGCTCTTCCCCCCCGTCACCCTCCCCGGAGGCCGGCGAGCGCCCACTCCTCCCTTCATTCATTGCACACCTAGCTCCCGGCCCGGCGGGCGAGCCTCCCCGCCCGCGGTGCCTCCTCCTCGTCTCTGCCCTCCCGCCCCGCTCGCGCGCGCTCTCAAACTTCTGGCTGCCACCTCTGCGGACCGGCTGTCCTCGGCCGGTCGGAAGGCACCCGCGCTCACCTTGCCCGCGAGCCCCGCGGCGGCCCCGGGCCTCCCCCCGCCCCGCCCGCGCCCGCCCCGGCCCGCCGCTCCTGCCCTCCGCTCGGCCTTCCCCGCCTCGCATCCGTGCCATCGGCGCTCGATTGCGCGCGGACTCCGCGCTCCGCGGCTCGCTCGCTCGCTCGCGCTCGGCCCGCCGCCCCCGCCCCCCGGCCCCCGTCCCCGCCCCTCCTCCCGGCTCCGCCCGCCCCTCCTCCGCCTCCCGTGCAACTTTTGCCGAAGCCCCCACACACAGCCATGCTGAGCTGAGCTCCGGCCGGGCACTGGCCGCGCGCTGCCCGCCCCGGCTCCCGCCCCACCGCGGACCCGCTCCGGGGCCGCGGCCGCCCGGCCCCTCGGCCTCGGCCGCTGCGCCCGCCCGCCCCGGCCGCCCCGGAGCCCCGCGCGGGGGCCCGGTCTCGGCGGCGGCGGCGGCGGCAGCGCCCGGCCCCCTCCCCCGGCGCCGGCCAAGTGAGGCGGTGATGCGGGCGCTGGCGGCCCCGGCTGCGCCGAGAGCGGAGACAGAGGCTCAAGATGGCAGATTCCGACTGAGGCTGGGGGGGCCGAGCTCGCGCGCCGCGTTCCCTTCTCCGTTGCCATGAACCGCGGACACCCCGGCCCCGATGGCCCCCGTGTACGAAGGTAAGGGGCGCCCGGCCCGCCGACCCCGCTCGCCCAGCGCCGCCCGGCCGCCGCGGCCCCCGCAGCTTTGTTCTGCCCGCGGCCCCTCGCCGGGCAGCACCCCCCTCCCACCCCCGGCCCGCAGCCCCCCGGGCGCCCGGCCTCCGGCGCCCCACCCCCCGGGGCTTTAACCGGCTCGCGACCCCTCCCCGCCTCCCCCTCCCCTGCCCACGGCACGACCGGGATCCGGAATTTAACAGGATCTTATTTCCAGGGTGGAGAAAGAGGCGGGGGGTGGAGGGGGGGGGGTGCGAGGGTGGGCTCCTGACCGAAGAAAAGAAATTGGGAGGGGGCGCCTGGGAAAAGACAGACCCGTGACTGTGCTTTTCATTTATTTGGAATAAATAAAGGTGATGCGGTTTAGCTTTCATCCTCTTCCCCCCACCCCCGTGCACCCCCCCCAAGAAAATTACCTTTAGGGTGATCTTCCCACTCCTTCCCCACGGCTCCCCTTTCCGCTGCTCTCCACTCCCTCCCCACACTCCTTTATGCTTCGCGAGCCTCTGATTTGGGGGGGCTGTCGGATGGGAATGTAGGGGGCTAGGTGATGAGAGGGGGGTACAGAGGAAAAGTCCATTTCAGACCCAGGCAGAACAATGAAATTGGCTAAAATCTCCCCGCATTAGCGTGCGCAAGGGGAAAATGTAGTTTAGCTTTCAAGTCGGGGTACGGGGTGGGGGGCTGCAGGGGGGAGGCGGCCGAGACGTTTCCCTCTGTGGGTCTGGCTGAACCTGCGTGGTGTTACCTTCACCTGGCGTGGGGTCGTTTTCCCGGTGTGACTGTCTTTCGGAAGAAAGAAAAGAACGGAGGGCAAAAAGCACTCCACTTCCCTTGCCCTCCCTCCCCGACCCGCTTCTCTCTAGTCAGTTCTTGTCAGCTTCCAGCCTGAAATCAAACCAGAATCAACTAAGTTTTTACACTTCGGTGTGTTTTTGTGTGCTCGTAGTAGGAGGAATTTTAAACCAAAGGGTGCCCGATTTTTTTCAGTCATTTCATCGTGAAAATGTTTTTCTCATGAAATCATTGAAATAGCAGCCTTTACATACTTTTAGCGTCAGTCCATCTGGCTCTCTTTCGGTTTTGTTCAGATATTCTGTGGATGAAATAGCAAATGAGAGGGGAAAGGGTTTGTGTGGAGCAGAGAGGAGGGGCGGGGAGAGGAGGTTTTAATCCTTCTATAAATCCTGGGAACAGTGCTGGCGAGTGAGACAGGCAAGGCATTAATAGTTTTATCTCTGTTACAAGAGGCAGATTAAAAAAAAAAAAAAACTTATCTGAAAAGAAAATCTGTTATTAGTTCCAGGGCTCCAAACGAATTTGGTTTCTGGATGGAATAAAGTTACCAGTCAGGCCCTGGATAATGAGGCTGTAAATAACCTATGGACTGTAAATATTTTTTTTCAGACTCTCTTAGAAACAAAGGGGCTGTTTAGAAGGCAACAGAGAGATGTTATTCCAGGGGCTTTCCTCTTTGATTCTGAAGAACACAAGGTCCATTTAACCATTCGACAAAACAAAACGAAATTTCTGATCACTCCACCACGCAGAATAGAACGAGCCGGTGGCTCTGTGAACATGCTGGGGGAGCCCATGTCGGGCATTCATTGTTCGTCTGTGTCTATGGGAGAGGGCTCAGTCAATGCTCCCACTGTCTGGAGTGTTAAAATGAAACAATTTTCTCTTTATTAAGTACCTCCTTGAGACTCCCTCTGCTGGACACTCCGGGCGAGCATTAGAAGGAACTTGGCGGTGAATTCAGAACTATAGGAAACGGCTGCCTTCCCTTGTAGGAGGGGCTGGGTCTGTGGGTTGGGATGTATTTTGTCAACTTTGTAGAAAGCCGGCTTGGGAACTGTGCTGTTCCCCCTTTCGGTTCTAAATCCATATGGAATGTAGGCCATGCCCCCGGGGCTAAGACGTGGCATTCCTGTTCTGACTCCAGTGTTCTTTTAGTGCCTGACACCAGGTAAAGGCTTGTGGGTGGGTAAGGTGTTCGGGGTTAAGGGTGATTGATTGATCATGGATCTCGAAGGTCTCGGGGCCTCGCTGTTTTTCTTTGCGAGCTTCTTTGCCTGTTCCAGGTGACCTGCCTGGTCACCTCTTTTCAGCCCTGGGTTTCACTCGGTCTTACCTGTGCGCTGTCTTGCTTAGTTGTCCCTACACTTTGTACCCTTTGATTCCGCTGGCGTTTCTGGGCATCTTCATCCTTTTCCCGGTCTGTCTCCCCTCCCCTCCTCAGCCAGTCCAGCCTCTCCCTGGCACACGCTCAGGCCTGGGTCTTGCTTGAAGGAGACTGTTGGCCACACTCTAAAACAGACAGGTGACCTCTCTAAAGGATTGCATTGCTGGAACCTACATTCATTTCGTGTGATGAGTGCTCCTAAGACTCGGGTGACCTCCTCTTTCCCTCCTTGGTGACATCCGCTGGATCCCATGAGCCTGGTTTTTACCGTCTTCCTGTCAGAATGCACGGACCCCCTGCGCGTATCCTGAAGGACCAGGGCTTTTCTTGGCGAACTCACCTAGAACAGTGAATTCTAATCACTTTCGAGCTACTAAGAAAAATGAACACGGGGTTCTTCTAAGGAGGAGTACAGTGACAGGCAAGGTATTTCCACTGGAATTCAGGAGTGCTCTCATTTGTTTCAGTGGGGTGCATTTGCCCCAGTGGGGATACCGGGTAAAGGCTAGAATGCAACCATGGGGTCTTCTGAACTGCCAGCTCTTTAGGGAGAAATGCTGTCTTCGGGTACGTTTGATAATCCAAATGAATGGGTAGCAAGGTGTTAACCAGTCTTCCGCGGCCTGCTTTTAAGGTTAGGTTTTAAATAGCACATTAATTTTCAGTAACTCGGTACTGGTTAAGTTAAACTTCTTTAAAAAGGCGTATTTTCTTTAGAAAGTTAAACATTTGCCTTGCAATTGTGTTTACTCCATCAACTTGCTTAGCCAGGCTTTTTTTTTTTTTTTTTTTTATTTTTTAGTGCAAAGGTCAACCCCATGGGTCTGTATTGCCAGGGGTTCTGAATTCGGGGGCCCTACAATTCCAAGTTAATTATGTTCCACTGTACCTGATGTGTCACGTCAGTTGATATTGGCTTACATAGTCAGACTTCCCAAAACTGGCCCGCTGAAATCTCTCATGAGATGGGTCCAAAGACACCTACCAAAATGCCTACCAAGAAATGGATTCTGAATCATCTTCCATTAAAAGAATTTGATGACACATGTGCTAAAATATCTTTTCCTGTGTTTGTGTTTTATATTTTTAAAATGAGTAAGTATAAATATTGTTTTCATTCACACCACATTTGAGTAGTGAATCAAGGGGTCATTAATGTCATCCTCAATTCCAGACAGCAGGCACAGTGCTTGAATCAGAGAAACCTGGGTTTGAATCTGGCTGTACGACTTTGGGCCCGTTACTGAACTTCTCTGAGCTTTGTTTTCTTTTAAGCCTTATTAGATTGTGTAAGGAATCCATTAGAAGTGAGTATATGTAAAACACCTGGCTGTAGGCATTTTCTCCGTGCGTGTTAAATCCCTCTATTTAAAAATTTTTTCTAATTTTTCTATTTTTGGGGGCTGCTTACAAGCATGATGACTCCAGGGAAAGAATAACCCACAAATAGTTTGGAAAACCAATAATAGCAACATTTCAATTATTAATCTCCTGCTATTCCTCTTCCAGTTTGGGCACCAGCAACAATGAACCCCCCATGGCCACAGAAGAAAGAGCCTTTTTGACCCCCTCTGTGACCTTTCTAGATTTCTGTTCCCACTGAGTTTCTGCCAGTTTCAAGTAGAGAATTTCTCACATTCTATGCCACTTTAAAAACGAGGAAAAGGGGTGCCTGGGTGTCTCAGTCAGTTGAGCGTCCGACTTCCTCTCAGGTCATGATCTCACGGTTCGTGGGTTCGAGCCCCGCGTCGGGCTCTGTGCTGACACCAGCTCAGAGCCTGGAGACTGTCTCCGGATTCTGTGTCTCCCTCCCTCTCTGACCCTCCCCTGCTCATGCTGTTTCTCTCTCTCTCTCTCTCAAAAATAATAAATAAAACATTTAAAAAATAAAAACGAGGGAAACAAACCGTTAGAGCAGAATTTCAGGGGCTGCAGTTGTGCCCGTGGGAAAGTATCCCGAAGTGTGAAAGATAACCTTTACCACTAACCAGGATCCCTCCCTAACCCAGGAGGCAGGTGGGGAAAGGGAGCAGCGGGCCAGCCCACCATGGACCTCCTCAGGACGGGTGGCACCCACACGGTCCCACGCCGGGCTTGCGCTCGTCACGCGCTCAACACGCTTTTCCTGCACGAGAAGATTTGGTGCGTTATGCACGTTACAGCTGCTGCTATTCTTCATATTTAATTTTTTATGTTTCTTCATTTCTTTTCCTTCCTCCCGTAGAGACCAATCTAAGAGCCACCTTTGAGGTTTCTAAGGAACAAAGTAGTGATGATCAAGAGGGTATGATATGTGACCATTCCGTATTGTTCTCTGAACGTGTAATTTGCCAGTGCTTTCTGGGAGTCTTGTGATGACAATTCAAGCACTTCAGGTTGCTGTCAGAGACGGGATTCAGAATAATGCAGCCAACCTTATATAACCACCGATAGAGTGTGGACTGGAAAGGCCCCAGCTCGCAATAGTTGCGTCTCATCTGGCAATATTCTGTTGGAGGGGTAGAAAACTGAAAAGCCGGAGTATCAGGAGGTCTTTATTTTTCTTCTAAAAGAAACCGAGGTGCCTGAGGTTCATAGTGGGAAGTGTGACTTGCCCACCACTTAGCATGTGCTGCACCCTCCCCCCCTCACATTAACTCCCTGTCCTAACAGCCCCGCGAGATGGGCACTGTCACCCTCTCTCTGCAGACAGGGCACACCGTTGATGAAGTCAGTTAACAAGCATTTCGGTAGGGGCTCTGTCCTCGAGGAGTTCAGGAGGTACAGGAAGCGAAAGTCAAAAGTACACACGGGCTCACCGGACTGTGGCCTGACTTCCAGATGGAATGCTTTTTTTGAGTATGCATGCGTGCGCCAGTTTTTAATTCTTGACATGCGAGTGTTTCTTAAGGTGAATAGGGAAGACCTCATTTCTCCATTTTTCTCTTGAAATATTTTCTTAACTTGGATCAAACAAGTATTTCTGAATGTAGGAGATTCCTATTACAAATTTCCTTAGAGGTTGCTATCTCTCGTTACCATCTTTTCCTCTTTCATTACTTACATTTTGTATCCTTGTAAATGCAAATATGTTTCTAATGTGCACACGCCTCCCCCGGGAGACTTAGTTTTTGGTCTTTATGGTCATGGGTTGTGTTGTGAGTAGACCAAGCGGACCCCTGCATCATCCGTGGCTTTAGGAGAATTAATTTCTGGCCTTGCTGCCTGGATGAGATCTTGTGTTCCAAGGGGTGTGGTACCTATTGGTGGGGATACAGCTCGCCCAGGGAATTGTGGGAGAAGAGAACCCGGCTCCGCCACTCGGGAGCAGGAGAGGACCTCAGGAGAAATGTAGTTTATCCCTCTTGCCTTCGGTCAATGTCCGTGACTTGAAATTGTCAGTTCATGAAAACAACTCCGCCCCCCCCCCCCCCCCCCCCCCCCCCCCCGGGAAGGGCTACACTAGGAACTCCCCTCAGTGACCAGTTCCGGGATTCTATTAACTCAATTGCCAAGAAATTCCTGGGCCCACCTGAAATCTCACCTGCCATCGTTCAAGCCTATTTTCTTTTACTCAGTTCCTTTCTTTAAAACCTCTCACATGTTTGAAGATAATAACTGGGTCTGTTCAGCTCTTTCCCCACAGAGCCTGTTCTGTGCCGCCCTCCCTCCTCCGAACTCTCTCTAGTTCCTCCACATTAAAAAAAAAAAATGGCGGTGGTCGAAACTGAATACAGTTCTTTAATAATGGTCTCATTAGTACAGTGTACACAAGAAAAATGACTTCAGGGTTCTTGCATCACTGGGAACCCTGGAGGGCAAGAACCAAACCTGATTCATCTTTGCATCCCCTGCAGCAGCTGTGTACAGTTCGTTAAACCTAGTAGGCACTTCATAAATATTTGTGGAATTGACTCTTCCTTTAATGTATCTAAGTAATAACTTACATTACACCACCGCTGGATTGGTAACTAATAGTTTAGCTTGCTTCACCCCGGTCCTGAGTCTTCGTTTTCCTTCTGTGGCACTCATGGCCATCCCTCACCCCAGTGGTGCCATCTTCCGCTTGACTCCGAGTCTGCCGGATGCCTTTGAATTCACCCTTCTTCTTCTTCTGGCTCTTTAGAATCTTATTTATCTCCTACAGATCTGACCAACAGAACGCAGAGGACATGAGTGTATGAAGTTGAACTGCTCTTGAAAGAAGAGGAGAAAATACACAGAAGAATCTTGATGATTCGGTGTAATATCAGTTCATCCAGGTTTAGGAAGGACAGTTTGTCAAATTCTGTGCAGATTCTGAGTCAGCTAAAGCCATACCTGTTTTTCCAGGTTCTCTGTGACAAGCTAGGCGTTCATGAGAGCGGCTACAGGTCAGCCTCGCAGCCAGTGCTCCTTCCTGTCTTTGGTCTAAAGCCAACAGAAAAGGCCAAAGATACTGATGGACAAGGCTGCTCACCTTGGGACTTTCTGATGAGTGACTCTCCCCTTAGAAAGTAAGCTAGTGAAATAGTTGCCAAGAGAAAAAAAAAAAAAAGCAAACCTTGAAAACTGCAAAATAATTTTGTGGCTTTTACAGTCACTTATTTCTACACATGCCATTGAAGAGATTTGTAGTGTTTTGAAATTGGTCTGTTTTGGCAATTCTTGCCTAACTTCTTTTGCTCTAGTAGGTTCTGATTAATTAAATGCCACCGTGTTTAAGCAGAATGAAGACTGATGGACTCTTGCATGTGCTAATGCTGTAGACTTTATAAAACCTTTACTGTCACAAAAAGAATGCAGTCTAATAAGTGAGCACACAAGGGCATTTTCCTTCAGCCAGCGGTACCCATCCTCAGGAAGAGATGGCTCTGGAAGCTGCCATAACATTGGAAAGAAAAGCACTTTTGGTTCATACAGTTATAGGTTGCATCCTGACAAAGCAAGGTTTGTTTCTGTATTTTTACCATTTTCCTCCATATCATACCTCATTGATTCAACCTACAGAGTTGCTATTCACAATATAAAATGATTTTTCCAAGAGCTTATCATGCCGCTTCTATGTAGAACTTCTAGTTTCATCAAGCATTAAAGAAGCAAATTTTAGGGCGCCTGGGTAGCTCGGTGGGTTAAGTGTCCGGCCTTGGCTCAGCTCATGATCTCACGGTTCCTTAGTTCAGGCCCCGCATCAGGCTCTGTGCTGATGGCTCAGAGCCTGGAGCCTGCTTCGGATTCTGTGTGTCCTTCTCTCTCTGCCCCTCCCCTGCTCACACACTGTGTCTCTCTCTCTCCTTCTCTCTATCAAAAATAAATAAACATTAAAAAAAAGAAGAAGCAAATTTCAATGGTATGTGTGCCTGCAGTCCTCATAGAAGTCATATGTCCAGGAGACTTGGAAAACTCTGGTTTATTGCTGATTATTGAAGTATGTTCTTTTTTTACCCCCTCTAATGAAGAATTTATAGAGCTCTTACAAAAACCAGCATGTAAGTTCCTGAAATTGTGCAGAAAGGCAGCAAGTTACACCCTCCTGAGTTCTGTGTGACTGCAGCCACTCACCAGAATCCGGGCTGATAGCAACTTCTGCAGGAAAGTAAATTCCAGGGGAGCTCGTTACAGGCAGAGAGAGCACGCACACACACGCATTCAGCTCTCTCCCCTGAACCGCTTACATCTGCAGCCCCGGCACAGTATGGTTACTGTTATTAATTTAGTATGACCTGCACCATCAGGGAGAGATTAATCGATATTCATTATGTTCCGTTAACTGAGACTGGGGCGTTCCCTTATGCGGTCCAGAAATGTTTCCTTTAGAAAACGGTTAAAACGAAGAAACTCTTTGTTTAATCATACCATGACTTATTTCCAAAATGATTTAAGGGCACTTACAGGGTTAAATTTCTGGAAGGTGGGAAATTAATTTATGTAGATGAGTTTTATGGATCAGCCTGTTTCCAAGGAAGTCGGATAAGTGAGGCGCTCCCACAGGAAGGGGACAGCGGGAGCGGTCACAACTCGTGCCGGCTTAACAAGGCGGATAAGCAGAGAGCATAATGGAATTCATTTGTAAAGTAATCTTTGCTTGGCTGGAGCAGTGAGCACAAAATAGGCCAGTAGACGAGAACGAGAACGGTAAGCGTTTGGGATCAGTTGTTGAAAGGTTTAAAAGGGGTTCTAACTCAAGAGACATTTTATGGTGTGGAGAAGGGGACCAATAGAATCAAAATGATACTTGAACAAGGTAATTTTTCCTGGCCTGGATGTAATAGTGGAATGTGGCAACCAGAGAGGGCGAGCCGTGCTGGGAAGCCAGGGGCTGCAGCGGAAGGTGTGGGCACCGGGCAGACGGGCCGGGGCCCTGGCCGGGGTCGTGGAGGAAAATGTGCAGCGTGCCTGACCCAAGGGTTCAGTACTTGTTTATTCCTTTTCTCTCTCGTCCCCATACCTTATGGCGGTGACCTAGGGTCAGGAAAGCTTGCGGGGGTTGGCAGTACCATGATATTTATTCTGTTTTCCAAAGAATATCTTCTCTTTCTAGGCGCTCACACTCCGCCCTGACGTCAGTGTCCCAGTATCTTATTGGTCACAGTATAAACCCAGTGGGGTCTTCACACATTAGTATCTACCTTTGACACAGGAGGAAACTGAGGCCCAGAGCAGCAAACAGGGTGCCCTAATGCCACCTAGAGAGAAAGGGGGGAGGCAGAGGGTTCTTGTCTCCCAGGGCAGTGTGCATGAAAGGCTCAGGACACCAAGTGGGGCTTCGCTGGTCTACACTAGCAAACGGAGCTCCAAGGGTAATGGTTCCCACAAGGCTGTTCGAGCCCCTGGCCTTTCCGCCCAGACCTACCCAGGAGGGAGCTGCTGACCTGCGCTTCCCCTGGGCACCCTGCAGCCCACAGGTCTCACTGAGCTCCTACGGAGGGAGGATTCTCCCCATTCCCAAGGAAAGCAAGGCCTCCCATCCTCAGCTCCAGCGCTTAGAGTCTTCTGTGAGGAAGTTGTTTCTCGTGTTTCTCTGAGAAGGTTTGCAGCTTGTCATCGTAAGCTACTTATTAACAAAACAGAACAATCACAGAGAAACCCAGTACAACCGAGCTGAGTTTCAGAGAACCTTAGAGTACCTTCCAGTCATTAAGCAGCTTTCTTTTTTCTTTTTTTTTTTTTTTAATTCTGATTTCCCAGGTACAGTTTAGATTCATTTTCTCCCCATTGACATGACCAGAACTTGCACCCATGGGCCCTGGGGAAGGCCAGGAAGCAGGCATGCGGTCTTTAGGGCAGGAATTCCTGGCTCCCAGGGACGCAGGGCATGCATGGTCGGGAGAAGACAGTGCGCAGCCCGCGACGAGGCACACCTCTTGACCTGGGGGACGTCCCTCCCCTGTTCTAAGGGCAGTGGTGATAAGGGGACTTCTTGCTGTAAAACTTGGGGCAAAAAAGGCAACATGAAATGTTTTCTGTTTATACGAGTCATGACTGTTGATTGCTTCACTGGATACTCAGCTTTCCTTTCTTTTCCTCCCCGGCCTTGATCTTCTACTGTGGTTGCTCCATTAAGCACACTTGATGAAACTGACCCATTTCCTGTTGCTTGCTAGGGTAGCTCAGTAACCAGTATGTTCCTCCCACAATGAAACTCGACAGAGAGCCTAGGAAATCAGATGGCGTCTCTGTTTCGTCTGTTTGACCCCTTGGCGGGCACAGCCTCTCTACTGCTGTCCTTCCTCGATGTCATCTCACCTCCCTGCTTCCACCTACTTCTTACTTCCCATTCGTCTGCCCGCAGCGAGGCTCCTTTCCCGAGCTGTTCTTTGACTTTGTGTGTCTTGGCTGCGTGTTCGCCTTAATATCCTCGCACGTGTGAGGGGCCAGGTGGAGGAGCACGCGGGACCCTCCCTTGGGCCCGTTTGCGCGGGGAACGGTTTGGAGAAGTGGTTCTCAGGCTGTGGCATGGGCAGTCACCTGGAGGGCTTGTTAAAACACAGCAGAGGGCCCCGCCCTCAGTTTCTGTTTCAGTAGGTCTGGGGTGGGGCGCGAGAATTTGCATTTCTGATTGAGAACCCCTGTTTTAGAATGGATGTATTCAGAATGAAAAGTCAGTAAACCTTTGAAATAAGGTGGCAGTTGTTTTGATTACAACTTCCCTTGGAGGAGGGAGAGTCAGAGACCTGACATTAGCATTGATTTCAGTTCTACTGCCCTTTTGTGGCCCAAACTTCCTGAAGCCACAGGACAAGGTGCACCTCCCGGCCTCCGGCTGCAGGAGAGCCGAGGCCCTGTCTTCTCTTTCCCTAGTTCTTCCAGAGCCTGCCAGTCTGTAGTTCATCCGGTTTGGCCTTGGGGTCCCAGAGTAGACTGGACAGATCGCATTCTTGCAGTAATAATATATTGTCATTAACATAAAGAGCTCTGTGATCTTCTCTCTTTGCACAAGAGGACACTGAGGCTCGGAGATTTAACTAACGTGTCTCAGGTCTCATAAGCAGTAGCTAGTGGGGCCGGGGCTCGAACCCCACCTGACACCAGAGCGAGCTCTCGTCTTGCCAGGCAGGCCGCCTCGCTCCTCACAGGTGAGTTGGAGTGGTCCGTGCCGCCTGTGACAAGCAGATGCACGATGAGGCTCCTTGCAGAAGGGGCAGTCCTGGTGCGGGCCGATGGTCCTAGAGCGTTAATGTCACACACACGTCCCGGAGGCTCTGCTGTCCCCGTTTGCTGCTGCTTCGGGATCACATTGACATAGTGATCTAGCGCTTAGGCTGGTGGCTGGCAGATAGGATGGATTATAGCAAAGGGCAGCCGAGACATGAACCCCCTTTGAGCAGCAAAACAGATAAAATATCTGAGAACAATCTTACTGAGGCCTCTAAGGAAAAAAAATGTCGTGGGAAGATGATAACAGCTAATCCCTAACAAGCCCTTGCCGGGTCTGTTCTAAGGTTCCATGCGTATTAATTCGTTAAGTCCTTGTAGCGAGGCTGCAGGGTGGGTTCTGCTACCACTGCGTTAGAAGCACTGGAAGGTTCCGCAGCTCCAAAGTGGCCGAGCTGAGGCTGACCCCAGGCAGCCTGGATTGTAGAGGCTGTACCCCTGACCATCTGCCTAGAGCTACAAGGTGGAAAAAGTCCTCCCATCCCCTTCCTAGATGAGAGTAGAATTTGGAAATACACTCTTTGTTTTTTTTCTCCTCCAAGTGTAATTGTTCTTTGTTTCAATCCAAATCTACATAAATGTTCTCAAATTTGAGAAACTGATTTCTTTTGTTCTTCTGGAAGGATGAGGTAGTGGACACAGAACAGTCAGACCTGAGAGAGGAGCGTGGCGAAGGGTCAAGCTCTACCATGTGTTAAAACAAACCATAAAACATCAAATTTGGCACGAGATTTGACAGGCCCATCAGTGGGGCAGAATACATGAGCCAGACTGAAGGCTCTGTTGTCTGTGAGCATTTACTAGATGACGAAGGAGGTGCCGCGGAGCAGTGGGGGAAGAAAACCCGATTTAACAGACGGGAGTGGGGCCATCTGATAGCAATTTGAAAAATCACAATGGATATTCTCACCTCACATCATTATACGAACGTAAATTCTACTTGATTAAAATGTTAAATTCAACAAAAATCTGTCGGGCACATTCAACACGCCAGGTACGGTTCTAGGTGCTGGGTGTACTTCGGTGAACAGAACAGATGAAGAGCCCTACCCTGAAGCAGAGTGCATTTTCGTAGATAAAGGTAGCTAATCCGTTGGTTTTTAGTTTTGGTTTTGGTTTTTTTCTTTTCAGCTTGAAAGAAATAGAAGTGGCTATTTATTAAACCTCTGGAGGAGCTAAAATTTCTAAGCTTAGAATCTGTGGAAGAAATCTAAGAGGAAAATAATCAATAGTTTTGTCAGTGTAACATTCCCCAAATGTTAAGGTTATTTCCGGTTTTACTATCAGGAGAGATTTCTCAGTGTTTATTCAGTGTAACATTACAGTGTGTCTGATTGTCAGGAGAGGTTCTCCAAAGTAGAATTACAAAGTCAAGGGGTGTGAACATTTATTGGGTTCTAGATATGTGTCACCAGATGTTCCTCCCCAAAGTATTTTTGTATCAAACAAATCCAACCACCTAGATAAAGACTTAGGTTTACCCACCCCTTCCTTCCTCTCTTCTCAGGAGCTGTATCATTTCCAAGGGCTTTCAGTACAGTCTATACAGATCAGTGACTACCAAACTTGTACCTTTACCGAGATTTATATTTTTGAGTTCCAGGGTCATAGAGCCAACAATCGACTTGACATTTCTATTTAGATGTCCCACAGGCATCATATTCAACAGGTACAAAGAAAAAAAAAATTTGGCCAACCTTCTGAAACATGTGCTTTTCCCAGAATTCTTTGTTTCCATGAATGGCATCATCTCCTACCTAGTAGTTGACATCAGAAACCTGGGAGTCATTCTCGACTTCATTTTGCTTCACATTTAATCTATCACCAGATTTTATTGATTTCACTTCCCAAATATAGCCATTCTTGTTTCTCCCCAGACTTAGGTTCTGTAAAGGAGCCACAAATACTGAATTAGCAAATACTGAAGCATTGCTCCTAGGTTAGCTTCCTGCAAAGCCTCTGGTCATATTTTCATCAGCCAATCAATACACAGCCTTGTCTATGTGCGCTTCTGTTTAAAGACGTCTCCTTTAATATATATTGTTAATTCACTAACATGGAACTCAAAGGCTACAGCATTATTAGCTCATGCCTGAATGACGCTTACCAGCACATGATTTTTCTCTGTAAGGCACATCACAGTCTTTTTGCATTGGAAAACACTAGATCGTCCTTCAGCACTATGCTTGGGGGTCATTTTTAAATCCCCAGTGAAACCCACAAAAAATGCAAACCACATGGTACTAAATAGACAGTGGAAAGTATACTTGTGGAAAGTATACAGTAGAAAGTATATATAGTATAAGAGCGGGAGCTGAAAGGCAGAGCATAGCCTCATTTGACCTCAGCTGGGAACACAGTGGGTCAAGGCACGTCTGGGAATGACTATGAAGGCGCCCTCTGAGTACTGATTTTGGGATTGCAAATAAATTTTAGTGAGTTGGTGAGTTTGCAAATACGGAATCTGCGAATAATGAAGGACCACTTGTATGTGGTGAACGTATGCATTTCGCTCTATACTGACGCCCCCCAGCCCAGTGGTCAGCAGGCTCATTCTGGAAAGGGTCAGATAGTAGGTACAGTTGACCCTTGAACAACGTGGGGTTAGGGGCATCAACACACAGTCGAAAATCTGTGTATAAACTTTGACTCCAAAAACTGTACTAATAGCCTGGAAGCCTTACTGATAACATAAACAGCTAGTTAACATGTGTTTTGTATGCGTGTTATACAGTGTATTCTTAAAATAGGTTAAGCTAGAGAAGAGAAAATATTAAGAAAATCATAAAAGAAAATACATTTTCGGGACTATATTGTAAAAAACTCACATAATTGAACTTGTGTGGTTCAAACCTGTGTTGTTCAAGGTCAACTATGGTTTAGGATTTGCAGGCCAAGTGGTCTCTGTCACAGCTGCTCAGCTCTGCAGCTGTGGTGAAAGCAGCTGTAGACACTGCATCAATGAGCGGATGGGACTGTGTTCCAGTAAAACTTTATTTACAAAAGCAGGCTGGCTGGATTGGTCCTCAGGGTGCAGTTTGGAGCCTTCTAGCCTAGTCTAACCCACCGTCGTGTCTCATCTGGACTGTCTTCCTGCCCTGTCCCCCCATGTCCATTCTGGAGCCTCCAGCCCATGTCCATGGTGACACGAGGAAGTACGAGTTAGGTCTGACCCCTCTCCCACCTCAGACGCCCACCTGCTTCCATCACACTTCAGGTAAAATCCAAAGTCCCGAATGTCATGGCTATAAGATGGTGCCTGCTGATTCGTCCAATCTCATTTTATGCCAGGCTTCCCTTCTTTGCCCTGTCCCGGCCTCTTCCAGGTCTGTGACTGTTCGCGGCTGTTTTCCTGCTTCGGCACCTTTACGTCCAGCCTCCCTGCCTGGAATCCTCTCCTGCCTCTAGCCTGGCTCACTGCTGTTCGCTCTGTAGTCATAACCGAAATGTCACTTCCTCTGGTGTGAGGTTGGTGCCCCTCTTCTGATCTATAGCCACCCTGTGCTTTCCTTCACAGCACGCACAGTCTTCACCTACCCACTTCCCCCTGTCCCCCGCCCCCATTAAGCTGCCTGCAGGCTCTGGGAAGATAAGAGCACATCTGTGGTTGTATCTCTGTTCTCTACTCAACTTGCCTTCACACACGCTGCAGACACTCCCTAAGACTTGCTGAATCCGTGGGTCCTTGTACGGCACCGTTTTGTTCAGAGAGATTTTTGTATGAAGCTCCAATATAGAAACCCGAAGAAGCCACCCTTTCAGAGCATACAGTAGATCTTCTAAAACTGATAGTGATAGTCAAGAGAAAAGTTATCCTGATTTGTGAATGGGTGTGAACATGTCTTTATTGTCCGAGGGTGTGTTCTGCCAACAGGTATATCCGGCCCAGTGCTTCCTCCGTGGGACTTGAGTGCTGTGTTAGGTCCTGCTAGGCTCCCGTTGCTCCTGGAGAGTTAAGTGAACTCTGCCATTAATGTCTTCTCCCAGGGAAGTGGGGGTCAAGTGTGCTTGAGGAGGCATTTGGCACCCCTTTAAAGACAGACTACAGTGTGAGTCTGGAGAAGAAACCTTCAATTTGTCAGAGAATTGTTTTAGCATTGAAATTCGAAACTAAAGAGTGTTTCAAGTTCTTCCAAGAATCCTGTGTGCTAGAGATGGACGGACAGCGTATTTTGGAAAGATAATACATCATGGCCTTTCGTGGATTAGCATTGTGAGATGTAAAGCCTGTTTGATGTCTTTTGAAAAAATGTACTATTAAAGAAACATTGCCTGTGCGTTATAAATAGTTAGAAAATGCAAGCGAGCAATAGACACGCGCACACACACATGTGTGCACACACACCCTTTCTCTTCCTCTTTCTAGAGATTACCACTGTTATACATTGCAGGTCTTTTCTGTGCATATATACGTACAAACACTTTTTTTTTAAAGAAAAACCAAGATGATATATTACTGTCTTGTAATTTGCCTTTTTCAATGAACAGTTTTCAGTCTTATATTTCAGTGAAATTAATTTCCTTCCATTCCTTGTCCATATTAAAATTTCCTTCATTGGCCACCCCCCCAAGTGTCCTTTGAAGACAGTTTCTTGACATCAGTATTTAAGTGGGGACCATGCACCATCTCTGATTTAACTTCCTTTTAGTCTCTCAGCCTGGCACAGTCTCTTCACTGAAGAAACGGACACTTGCTCGTAGAAGTTCTCGCCTTTTCAATCTGTGGGCTTGTTTCTTTAGGGCAGTACTGCGCTTGCTGCTCCATCCCCTGTATTTGCCATATCTAAAGGTTCCATGGGTTCAAGTTCACCAGTTTGCTAGAATACCCCAGAGGTGGTTCTCTGCACTTCATTTACCTTCCACTTACCTACTCTTAGAGAAGCTAAGATTGACCCCCTGAATTAGGGTTGGGGCAGCCCCAAACCCTTCGCTGTCCAGTTCTCTTTCCCTCTTTGACACCAAAAGCGATCTGTATGGTGTACCATTGGCGTATAGATCATTTGCCGAATAGTTTTAGCACCAAATGATAAGTCTTGCCTGTCATCTTATGTTCATTAGGTTTTGCGAAATGGTGTTTTTCTAATTCATTTCTTGTATAGCATTTTCTCTTATCTATGGGGGCTGTCTGGTTATCCTGAAAAAATTCTTCTAATTGGAAAGGCAGGGTCTTAGCTAATACTCTATCCTTAAATCATTAATTTTCAAAGTAAGGAGTTGTGTACTAGCCTTTTCAAATAGTGAGAAATGAGTTTTTTCTCTTTTTTTATCATTGTACACGCATGGGTTTGTTTTTTTCTTTTAATTGATTTGGTGTGTTTTAGTCATTGACCCTTTTGTTACATCTTCAGGCAGTGAGAACCCCTTCAGCTAGCTGCTGCGACCTTTCGACAGAACCTTCATAAAGCTTTCTTACTAAATGGCACAAAATGCCCAAGGCTCATCTTGGACTTTTCAGTGGTCTCAGACAATGGTATTAGAGACCATATTCTGTGCGTTAGGGTGGTTATTGCTATGGAGGTGACTTGTTGCTAGGGAGTTCCAGTGGACGGAATACATATTGTTAAAAAGTTAGAGTTCCAATGGACTACTTTAGTGTTTATTTCCCTGTGCTTTCACTCAGTTTCCTCAGTTTTACCTTCCTTCCTTCCTTCCTTCCTTCCTTCCTTCCTTCCTTCCTTCCTTCCTTCCTTCTTTTTCTTTCTTTCTTTCTTTCTTTCTTTCTTTCTTTCTTTCTTTCTTTCTTTCTTTCTTTCTTTCTTAAATTTACATCCAACTTAGTTAGCATATAGTACAATAATGATTTGAGTAGAATCCAGTGATTCATCCCCTACATTTAACACTCAGTGCTCATCCCAGCAAGTGTCCTCCTTAATGCCCCTCACCCATTTTGCCCATCCCCCCACCAGTAACCACCTCCAGCAACCCTCAGTTCATTCTCTGTATTTAAGAGCCTCTTCTGTTTTGTTCCCCTCCCTATTTTTATATTATTTTTGCTTCCCTTCCCTTACGTTCATCTGTTTTGTATCTTAAATTCTACGTATGAGTGAAGTCATATGAGATTTGTCTTTCTCTGACTAATTTTGCTTAGCATAATATATTCTGGTTCCATCCATGTTGTTGTAAATGACAAGGTTTCATTCTTTTTGATTGTTGAGTAATACTCCATTGTGTGTGTGTGTATACATATATACATACACATACCACATCTTCTTTGTCCATTCATCTGTTGATGGACATTGGGCTCTTTCCATACTTTGGCTATTGTCAGTAGCACTGCTGTAAACATTGGGGTATATGCCCCTTTGAAACAGCACACCTGTATCCTTTGGATAAATACCTAGTAGTGCAATTGCTGGGTCATAGGGTAGTTCTGATTTTAATTTTTTGAGGAACCTCCATACTGTTTTCCAGAGGGGCCGCACCAGTTTGCATTCCCACCAGCACTGCAGTAGGGTTCCTCTTTCTCCACATCCTCGCCAACATCTCTTGTTGCCCGAGTTGTTAATTTTAGCCATTCTGACAGGTGTGAGGTGGTATCTCATTGTGGTTTTGATTTGTACTTCCCTGATGATAAATGATGTTGAGCCTTTTTTTGTGTCTGTTAGCCATCTGGATGTTGTCTTTGGGATGTCTTTTGCCCATTTCTTCACTGGATTATTTGTTTTTTGGGTGTTGAGTTTGCTAAGTTTTATAGATTTTGGGTACTAACCCTTTACCTGATATGTCATTTGCAAGTATCTTCTCCCATTCTGTTGGTTACCTTTTAGTTTTGCTGATTGTTTCCTTTGCTGTGCAGAAACTTTTTATCTTGATGAGGTCCCAATAGTTCATTTTTACATTTGTTTCCCTTGCCTCTGGAAACGTGTTAAGAAGTTGCTGTGGCTAAGGTCAAAGAGGTTTTTGCCTGCTTTTTCCTCTAAGATTTTGATGGCTTCCTGTCTTACATTTAGGTCTTTCATCCATTTTGAGTTCATTTTTGTGTATGGTATAAGAAAGTGGTTCAGGTTCATTCTGCATGTCACTGTCCTGTTTTCTCAACACCATTTGGTGAAGAGACTGTCTTTTTTTTTTTTTTTAATTTTTTAATGTTTTATTTATTTCTGAGAGAGAGAGAGACAGCATGAGCAGGGTAGGGTCAGAGAGAGAGGGAGACATAGAATCTGAAACAGGCTCCAGGCTCAGAGCAAGCTGTCAGCACAGAGCCTGATGCGGGGCTCAAACTCACGAACCATGAGATCATGACCTGAGCCGAAGCCGGACACTTAACTGACTGAGCCACCCAGGATCCCAAGACTGTCTTTATTCCATTGGTATTCTTTCCTACTTTGTCAAAGTTGAGTTGGCCCTATGTTTGTGAGTCCATTTCTGGGTTCTCTGTTGTGTTCCATCGATATGATTATCTGTTTTTGTGCCAGTACCGTACTGTCTTGATGACTACAGCTTTGTAATATATCTTGAAATTGGAATTGTGATGCCTCTGTGCCTGCTTCGGCAGCACATATACTAAAATTGGACTTGTGATGCCTCCAGCTTTCGTTTTCTTTTTCAGGAATGCTTTGGCTATTCAGGGTCTTTTCTGGTTCCATACAAATTTTAGGATTGTTTGTTCTAGCTCGGTGAAGAATACTGGTGTTATTTTGATAGGGATTGCATTGAATATGTAGATTGCTTTGGGTAGTATTGACATTTGAACAGTACTTGTTCTTCCAATTGCTCTTCCAATGAGCATGGAGTGTTTATCTGTTTCTTCGTGTGTCTTCAGTTTCTTCCATGAGCTTTCTATAGTTTTCAGCGTATAGATTTTTCACTGCTTTGTTTAAGTATTTTATGGTTTTTGGTGCAGTTATAAATGGGATCGATTCCTTAATTTCTCTTTCTGCTGCTTCATTATTGGTGTATAGAAACACAACTGATTTCTGTGTATTGATTTTATATCCTGAAACTGATGAATTTACGGATCAGTTCTAGTGGGTTTTTGGTGGGATCTTTTGGAATTTCCATGTGAAGTATCATGTTGTCTGTGAAAAGTGAAAGTTTGAATTCCTCCTTGCTGATTTGTATATCTTTTATTTCTTTGTCTTGTCTGATTGCTGGAGGCTAGGACTTCAATACTATGTTGAATAACTGGTGAGAGTGGCCATCCCTGCTGTGTTCCTGACCTTAGGGGGAAAGCTCTCAGTTTTTCCCATTGAGGATGATATATATTAGTGGTGGGTCTTTCCTATATGGATTTTATGATTTTGAGGTATGATTCTTGCATCCCTACTTTCCTGAGGGTTTTTATCAAGAAAGGATGCTGTATTTTGTCAAATGCTTTCTTTGTATCTATTGAGAGGATCATGTGGTTCTTATTCTTTCTTTTATTAATGTGATGTATCCCAGTGATTGATCTGTAGATATTAAACCAGCCCTGCATCCCAGGTGTAAATCCCACTTGATCATGGTGAATAATTCTTTTAATGTGTTGTTGGATCTGGTTGACTAGTATCTTGCTGAGAATTTCTGCATCCATGTTCATCAGGGAAATCGGTCTATAGTTCTCCTTTTCACTGGGGTCTTTGTCTGGTTTTGGAATCAAGGTCATACTGGCCTCATAGAATGAGTTTGGAAATTTTCTTTCCATTTCTATTTTTTTGGAACAGCTTCAAATGAATAGGTGTTAACTCTTTAAATGTTTGGTAGAACTCCCCTGGAAAACCATCCGGCCCTGGACTCTTGTTTTGTGGGAGATTTTTTTTTATTATGAATTTTATTTCTTTACTGGTAATGGGTTCTTTCTTTCTTTTTTTAAGTTTACTTATTTATTTATGCCATCTCTACACCCAACGTGGGGCTCGAACTCAGGACTTCAAGATGGAGAGTCATGTGCTCCACCAACTGATCCAACCAGGCCCTCCCCCAAAAAATTTTTATTTCTTGTCTAACCTATAAATATAAGCATAAAAATTTGAAATACCAAGACCTATATTATTACAGATACTGATGCTACCAAGGAAAGTTTAACACATCTTTGTAATTTTTGTCATCCTTAGAGGAATGCGTCCAACTAAGGATATATAAATAAAAACCATGTTCTAAAAGTACTTAAAAATAAAGTCTTCCTCATGGTGATTGTGTCACCAGTTTGACATATGTATTAGGTTCATTTCTTTCAGTTTCTTTTCAGTTAAAGAAATTTTGGGGGGTTCCTGGATGGCTCAGTCGGTTGAGCAACCAGCTTTGACTCAGGTCATTGTCTCGTGGTTTGTGAGTTTGAGTCCCCTGTTGAGCTTGCTTCTATCAGCACAGAACCCGCTTCAGACCCTTTGTCCCCTTGTCTCTCTGCCTCTCCCCTGCTCATGCTCTTTCTCTCTCAAAAATAAACATTAAAAAAAGAAGAAATTTTTAAATTTCGCTTTTTTGGGAAAGAGATCACATTCACACAGCTTTTATTATAGTATATTATCATGCATTTGTGTGACTGAAAGGTCAAAACTCTGGAGGTATTAAATCCAGATGACAGTTATATAGGAATTTGTTATTTTCTCTACATTTCTTTATGTTTGAAAGTTAAAATAATTATGGGTGCCTGGTTGGCTCAGTCCATTAAGCGTCCCACTTCGGCTCAGGTCATGATCTCATGGTTCATGGGTTCAAGCCCCGCATCAGGCTCTCTGCTGACAGCCAGCTCAGAGCCTGGAGCCTGTTTCAGATTCTGTGTCTCCCTCTCTCTCTGACCCTCCCCTGCTCGTGCTGTCTCTCTCTCTCTCTCAGAAATAAATAAAAAAAATTTTTTTAAATTGAAAGTTAAAAGAATTGAACTTTAAATATAGTAGTCTCCCCTTATTTGCAGGTGATACGTTCCAAGGCCCCCATGGATGCCTGAAACCATGACTAGTGCCGAACCCTATAGATGCTGTGTCTTTTTCCTATACGTACATACCTATCATAAAGTTTACTTTATAAATTAGGCACAGTAAAAGAGTAGCAATGGTAACCAATAATAAAATAGAACAGTTATGACAACATACTGTAATAAAAACTGTGTGAACGTGGTCTCTTTCTCAAAATATCTTATTATACCACACTCACTCTTCTTGTGGTGATGGGAGGTGATAAAATGCCTGCGTGATGTGACGAAGTGAAGTGAATGACGTGGGCAGTGCTACACAGCAGTGAGCTATTACTGACCTTCTGACCATATGTCAGCAGGAAGATTATCTGCTTCTCCACCACAGTTGACCTTGGATAACTAAACCCAGGGGAAGTGAAATCATGGACTGGGGAGAGTGGACTATGCATATAGAAAGATTATGCTCAATGGAGTCTTGCTCTGTTTCCTCATAGATAACCATTTTTGTTAGTATCTTGGCATTTAACCCTTTAAGTCTTGCATTTTATAGATTCAAATTAAGTGTGTATGTGTAAGTATACTCTTATTCTCCTTTGTTTCTACAAAAGGCAACATACCTTGTATATTGTTCTGCAACTTAGCTTTTTTCTCTTAATAATGTACTCTTGAGCTCTCCCCTATTAATACATAGAGATTACCTTCAGTCTTTTTTATGGTCACAAAGTACTCCATTTTGTTGACATACTATGATTTATGGAGCATTAACATAATCTTGGATTGTATCCACTCCTCTGCTATTTCTAAACCATCTGTAATGGATGGCCTTATATCCATGTCCTTGCATCCTCATGCAGGTGTATCTGTGGGACATAGTCCTATAAATGGGATCGTATGTACTCAAAGGGTGAGTACATCTATAAATTTTTTTAAAAAAGATACTGACAAATTCCTCCTGTCAGGATTTGTACTACATTTCACTCACACAGGCAATGTAAGAACATGCCTGTTTCCCTAGAGTCTTACATATAGGATCTGTTGTCAGATTTTGGATTTTTGCTGAAAGGTAAGAAATTGTATTTTGGTGTAGTTTTAATTTATATTTCTTTTGCAAGTGAATTTGAGGATCTTTTCATTTGTTTAGATGTCATTTTGTATATACTTTTTGTGAACTGTGTTTTGAACTTTATACATTTTATGCTGTGTTATTAGTCTTCTTTACTTTTAAGAGCTCTTTATATATTGTCTGTGCTATGAGTTGCAAATATTTTTTCCTGGTTGGCTGTGTATGTTTTGATTCCCTTATGGTTGTGGTGTTGGCCCTTCAAAAGTCTGTTTAATTTTATGTAATTGATTTTATCTTTTTGTTTACAGCTTCTGTGTTTTGAGTCAGAGTTAGACACTTCCTATTTCAGGTTTTAAAGTTCCTTCTGGTACTTTTGTCATTTCATCATTTCTGCTTACATCTTGGGTCATTTGGTGTTTATACTAGGGTGTGTTCTAAGGTTTGGAGCCCACTGTATACTTTTTCAATATTCAGTTGTCTCAACACTATTTATTAAAAAGCTTATATTTCTCCCACAGTATCATAATGTCTACTTTATTTCATGTGTTAAATTCCTTTAGGCATGGGGTCTCTTTCTAGACTCTACTTTTCAGTTGGTTGGTCTGTTGTCCATTATTGAAGTATCTGTTGTCTTTTAGTTAGTATCTGAAAGATAGGAAAGTTTTTCCCCCTTGCTCTTTGTTTTCAGAGTTTTCCTGGCTCTCCTTGTTTGTTTGTTCATATGAATTTGAGAATCCACATGTCTTGATTTCAGAAAAACCTATTGGCTTTTCTCTTTTTTTTCACAGTCATTTTATTTATTTATTTATTTATTTATTACAAATAGTTTATTGTCGAGTTGGTTTTCATATAACACCCAGTGCTAACCTATTGGCTTTTCTTTTGGGGATCACATTAAATTTATAAATTATAAGATCGAATCTTCTCATCTAAGATGATGTTTTCTTTCTGTGCATTTTTGTTTATTTGTTTGTACAAATAAACATTTATAGTAGTTTGTGTGTGTGTGTAGCGCTGATGTAAAGATCTCAAATTTGTTCTTGTAAATGAAGTCGTTGTCTTTTAACTGGTTTGCATCTATGAGAACTATTGATTTCCATGCGTATTTTCTGGAACAGCTTTATTGAGAAGTAATTCACATAATTCACCCATTTAAAGTGTATAGTTCAGTAGTTTTTAGGATATTCACAGAATTGTGCAGTCCTCACCACTATCCAATTTTATAACATTTTCACACCCCAGAGGGAAATCCTGCACTCATTAGTAGTCATTCCCCTGCCCCACTCTCATTTCTTTCCCTGGAAACCACTAATTTACTTTCTATTTTGGAATTTCATATAAATGGAATCATGCAACATGTGGGTTTTTTGCAACTGGCTGTTTTCACTTAGCATAATGTTTTCAGAGTCCGTCCATGTTGCTGTGGTGTCTGTCTTTTTTATCATAGCCCTCCGTGTGTGTGTGAAGCAGTGTCTCACTGTAGCTCTGATTTGCTGATTGTTTTAATGTTTAGTTTCCTTTTGCCACCTCCTAGTGAGAGGTCATGAGGGCAGGGAGCAGGCTTTCAATTCTAAATCCCCAGTGACCGCCATAATGCCTGGCAAATATTTGATATGCAGTCAAGTCGTATTTAATGAATAATTGGCTCTGTTATATTTATACCACCTCTAAGTTTTAAAGTTAAAATGTTGTTTAGCACATATAAGTTAATTTTTATTTACCCTAGGCAAAACATAAATAGAGGATGTTTTCCCCTCCTCTAGGAAAGTCATGTGTCAATCCAGCAGCCCAGTAAAGACAGTTTTGTATGATACATGGTTTGTGATGATCAGCATTCAGTCTTCTCCTTTTTTCTTTTTTGTTTTTTAAAACGTTTATTTATTTTTGAGAGAGACAGAGACAGAGTGCAAGCATGGAAGGGGCAGAGAGAGAGAGGGAGACAGAATCTGAAGCGGGCTCCAGGCTCTGAGCTGTCAGCAGAGAGCCCAGTGTAGGGCATGAACTCAAGAGCAGTGAGATCATGACCTGAGCTGAAGTCAGACGCTTAACCGACTGAGCCATTCAGGTGCCCCAGCATTCATTTTTCTTACATTAGAATGAATGACTGAGAGTCGTTGGTACATGTGTTTAGAAGACTCATTATCTTTAGAGGAGGATGATTTTAAGCTGTAGATTCTGTTGTTATTGGAGACTACTTGGCCACATACAAAAATAGAGATGAGGGGCACCCGGGGGGCTCAGTTAGTTAAGCATCCGAATTCTGCTCAGGTCATGATCTCACGATTCTTGGGTTCCAGCTCTGCGTTGGGTTCTGTGCTGACAGCTCAGAGCCTGGAGCCTGACTCAGTGTCACCCTCTGTCTCTGCCCTTCCCCTGCTTACATGCTGTCTGTCTCTCAAAAATAAATAAACATTAAAAATTAAAAAAAAATAGAGATGAGCACTTATGTAAAGGTATTCTGGGCCTGGGAACATGGCATTTTGAATGAGATCAATAATTTGAGAAGTCCCAAATTTACCAAGTTCCGTGTTCCAGAATTTCCTTTGTAAAGTGGCTGCATAGACACAGATCGGATTTAACAACAGAATAAAATGGTATCAGTTGAGATTAGGGTTTCCAACTCGCCTTAAAGAATATTCAGCAGCATAGCTGGTGCATGTTTGGGGACAAGAGGAATATGGGAAATCTCTATACCTTCTGCTCATTTTTGCTGTGAGCCTGAAATGCTCTGAAAAATAAAGCCTATATTAAAAATTTTTTAAAGAGACAATGTAGCTGAAATACGTACTTTTCATTAAAAAAGGGAATAATTAAATGTCAGGAAAAAATGTTGAATAAGAAATGATTATTTTTCTTTAATGTCAGTGCATGAAGAAAGATATTTTAATTATAAAAATTGGTGAGAGAGAGAGGGAGTGTGTGTGTGTGTTTGTGTGTGTGTGTGTGTGTGTGTGTGTCTGTCTTAGCAGGAGACTTTGGGGATTTAGAAGCCAATAATCCCAGATTTTTATAGCACCACAGTTTTGTTCAAAATGTCTGACTGTTAACATGATTGTCACCTTCATATTATGAGGCATGTTTGGGTTGGGGGTAAGAAGGAGAAAAAGATTGATTAATTCGCTGATTCATTCTTTCATTCATTGACTGAGACAGATTGATTTTCCTGAAGTGTCTGGGCCTGAGAGATGGAGAAGTAGAACATGGGTCAAATGCATGTGCATTTGCTGTAAGGAAACATTTGTCTGAAGGGAACTGAGAATTGAACTGTATGAGGCAGAAGCAATATCTCAAGGGCAGATGGATTTAAAAAAAAAAAAAAAAGGTAACTGTGGATCCAGCTTGAACCAATGATTTGAAAGCCACAGGGAGTAGATTTAATCAGACTGTGAGGAAGAACATTCTAATGCTGAAATCTTCCCACAAATGGACAGTTCTGGGGAACAGCGATTCCTTTGGTGCTGGAGGAATTCAAGATGAGCATCTTTCGCTGGGCCTGCTGGGGAGTAGGGTCCAGTGTAAAATGGATGGTTGGAATAGATGAACTTTAAAATTTCTTCGGAAGCAGAAGGTAATCGTCCCGATAGGATGGAATGTGTCTGAAGTACGTGGTTCCAGCTCTTTTCCTTGTGACCTCCATGCAAAGGTCTGATGCGCACAGTTCTATTTCCCAGCAATGCAAAGTGAAGCTTCGGTGTTTCCTTGCCCCGAAGTGAGATGACAACATTTATTGAGCATCTAGCATCTGTGTACCTTCTGTTGTGGGAGACTTAGGTACCATAACTCGTATTAAAATGTTTCTGAAGGCCAGACAAGGGCCCGAGGTGCCCCATCTCTTCTGTCCGGCCCTGCAGTTCGGGCCTCGCTATAGAGCAGCTTGCCCCCTGCTTCCGAAAGGTGCCTCCCGGGGAGAAGTCCGGTAACAGGCCGCAAAGCTCACCCGGAGCAGGTTGCAGCTCGACGGGCCGAGCTGCTGCCCTCCTGCTCCTCCATTACTCAGTGCAACCTCTAGTCCAGGACCAGTGCCAGTCTTCTTTTCCAAGAATCCTATCTCCCTAAATGGGGCAATCTGCTTTAAATGCCTTCTCAACTGGCACCTTCCCCATCTCACGATTGGCATAATTAAAGGAACAGGTTCACCTTTTTAGCTGCTTGCACTGCACTAAATGGGGGCGGGTGGCTGGGGCCCACGTCGGTATGTGTCTGTGTGTTACCGTGTGTGCGTGAGCAGGTGCCCGCCTGCACCAATATCCCGTCCTCCAGCCCCCAGAGTAGCCATTTTCAGAAGTGCTCAGAGTCACAGACATACAGAAGTTTTACTTGTACACTTTCCCTATTGCGCTCAACCTAAAGAAAATATTTGTTAAGCAGGCTTGCTGCTGTCTGCACAAGGCTTTTTGTGTCTTGCTGGAACGAATCCTGCGCCCAGAATCTCCTCTCCGCAGCGTCCACGTCAGGATTTGTTTGATCACTCGTGACACTTGGTGTCTTTCTGCACGACCCTTTCCCCTTCTTGCGTGCGCACTCCCTGTGTCGGGCGAGTGGCATGGTGTCCTTCATCTGCAGAGCCGGGCTGGGCTCAGAGAATGTGTGAGACGTAGGACGGGAGTCTCCCATGGTCACTTGTTCGCTTTCACTCCCAGTCCAGCTGAAGCCAGCCCCTTCCATTGAACTCCTTTGGAACCTGGCTTTTTATTATCTGCCACTCGGCTGAAACCAGCAGCTTCTCTCAGGGCGTACCTGTGACTGCTGCTACCCTCTGTTCCGTGAAGGCAGCCCCGGTTCCCAAGCACTTTGCTCTCAGAAGTTAGACCCGCAGCAGCGTTTGCGACCCACTGTGCCAGGTGGTTCGGCTGAGAACGGAATAGAAAACATGACCGTGCCTCTGGATCACATTAGCGACGAACAGAACAGCCTGGGGACAGATGCCCACCTGTGCTCTCCCTAGAACAGGTAGGCACACCCTCTTGTGGGACATGCCCTTGGAGTTGATTTTCCTGGTTGTGGGGACACACCTGTGCTCACGTCTGCCTCATTTGCCACCCAGGTCCCCTTCGTGGTGAGACCTGGCGTGCAGATGCGCAGGCCACAGCAGCGGTGTCAGCCTGACGCTGGAGGTTAGGAAATGTTCGGTCAGGATAGAGCATCTGGGAAGGAAAGCCGCTCGTGTCTCAGGAGAGCAGGTGCGGCCGGCTCTCCGCTCGCTTCCGCACAGTTTATTGTTTTGGTTTGTGCCGTGAGGAAATATGGGTCAGTGAGAAATAGGGTTTGCTTCACAGGAGGTAGCTTTTGGAGAATCATGTCCTCAAAAGCAAAAGAAGCCGAAAGATAGAGGGACCGAGGGAATTTTGGGTGCTTTGGGGAAGACTGTGGGTTTTGAGCACTTGGGACGTGAGATGGATGTGATTATTAGGTACAGGAGGGAGAGAGGGGAGTGTGGAAGCGAGAAATCGCATGCAGGCACCTTGAGTAAAGAGAAGGCATGAGACAGACGTCACGCCCCGGGGGAGGCCGTGCAGAGTCTGGCTGTTGAGGGTTATTAGAAGGTAAGCGAACTTTCTTTCATTTTGTCGTGTGCGAGATCATTTGGAGAAGAGCCGCGTGATGCCTTACACTTGAGGTGGCCTGGGTGTCCTCAAGCCTACAAGAGGGCGAGGGCTGGGCAGGACACCACTGGCATCTGGGGCATCTGGGCGCCGTGGCAGCACAGCAGGGAGCAGCGAGGAAGGAGCTGGGACTTCGGTCGCCTCTCGAGCAGAAGAAGATGCGTCTGTGCGCGGGAAGGGGGCGGCTGAGCAGGTGGGTCAGAGAGCACCTAAAATAGTTTCCAGGTGTGTGGGCGTGCACATGTGTGTCCGGTGCCTCTAAGAGAAAAAGCAGACAGGAAAGGCCATATTGTTGGTGCCCCCAGAGCACCAGCATCGCAGCGTAGAAGCACCATTGCCTGGTCTGGAGACAACACAAATGTGCTGTGAATTCCTGGCCTCCGTCTCTCTGCACCTTCCTCCTTTCTCCTTTAGGGGAAGAACCAGAGCTCTGTGTGTATAGTGGTGGCAGATTCAGGACTTACATAGAGTTTCTCCAAAGCAGTTACTTGGGGTTTACCTTCCAGCCTTCCAGTGGCTCAGGGGGGCATCTGGGGAGCCGCGGTGGAGGGTGTTTCCAGCAGAGCTGCGGTTCTAATGGCATCTACCTCCCCCGGCCCTTTGTCATGTCTCATTTATCCTTAGAGCTCGCCGAGCGTGCAGTTTAGTGCCTAGCACTTAATGAGGGTAAAAATTAGTGTATGTGGTTGGCCCCGCAGAAATCCGTGTCTGTCTGTCCAGCCAGCCAGCCCCCCAGCCATCCAAATAAGCCATTCCTCAAACCATTCCGCTGTTCTCTTCTCCCTTGGGTAGGAGTGTAACGCCTGGTCCAGTCCAGCGACTCCCAGGCACGGGAAGGGCTTAGCTGAGGCTAAGCTGACGGGGCCTGAGCCACCGCGGGAAGGTGGGAGCTGGTTGGGGGTGGGGCTGCTGTTGGGGGTGACATTTGAACCAAATCGGGGTTCCGTGAGAGGAGAAAGCAGAAATGGCTGTTAAGAAGGCAACTTATGGTGTCTGCTTCAGCATATTAATTATTTTACTTCTTGCTCTGCATTATATTTTTTAACTAAATTTTTTTTTTATTTTTCTAAATTTGACTCTCTTTACTATAGTAATTAATTTCATTGAGTTCTATTCAATTAAGTATTGATACCTTCCCCTGTTTTACAAATTAGGCTTTGTTTTATGGTGTAAACACATACATTATAATAACCGATACAATACAAAAAAGAATCTAAGAACAGGAAAAATAGAAATAAATGCAAAGGTTCAAAGCCAGGAGGAAAAAGTATCACAGATATTCAGACACTGAGACCTCCCCCTACATTGCTACAGCCGAACCTCATGTTGTCTTGGAGGCTTCACAGGGCCAAAGAGAAGAGGGAAGTACCGTCACTTCAGTGATTCTTGGTGCCAGAGAAGGAAGACATACTGAGTCTTTAAGAGAAGCCAGAGGGTTTTTTTAGTCCTTTTGCTGTTTGTTTGTTTGTTTTTTAAGTAACTCTCACTGAAGAGTCGACTCTAAGAATGAAGAGTCACCTGGTCTACCAACTGAGCCAGCCAGGCACCCCATTTACAAACTAAATTGTGCGCATGGACCTTTTGTTTTTATCTAGGAAGAACCACGTGGTATCACAAACAGGGTGTGACATTTCCACAGCAGATGAACAGCTGAGTTCTTACAGCTCTTTCTCACAGTCCTCCTCATTGGAGGCTCAGGACAGAACATCAAAACGCAACTCAGCAAAAGGAATTGTAGCCTTCAACGGGTGCGATTTGATGCAATGCTGGAACCCCAAACACCCAGCGGAAGTGCTGGTCTCCATATCCATCAGACAGTCTTCATAACCATTACTTCTTTAACTGTGGTGTGTATGTGTGTGTGTGTGTGTGTGTGTGTTTGAGTAGGTATATGTGTGTATCTGTATACACTCACCTAACACTAATACGTATGTACATGTATATACGTACATATACATGAAGAGACAGTTTGGGGTTATATTCCGTTGACCACCATGCTGTATTCTAGCTCACTGATTGAGGCTTTAGGAATCGACCTGGTAAGGTTGACATCTTCTGTAGAAATTAAGGATTCTATTTGAAACACTCACAGAGGAGAGTTCTATTTTTGTAAATAGGATAATTGGGTGGAAAACTGTGCTAATATCTGTCTTTATTTAACCACTCCCAGGGACAAAGCCTAGCTGTTAAAACCATGAGTCCATATGAAGGAGCCACCATTTACCCAGGGACCGTGTCCTCTGCATGGAGGCCAAGCAGCTAAAAGAGTGGGGAAGTCAAAAGCCAAGACCATTCAGTTCCATATTAGTCTCAAGTGTATAAACGGGGTGGGGGTGGGTATGAACGGTAGACTGAGGCAGGTTAATAGGGATGAGGGGAGAATAGTGACACCACCACCAACTGCCAGGAATGTTATGTGGTGAAAGGTTATGGAAGAGGGCTTTGGAGAGTGTTAAATGAGATAATAAGTATGTCCTGATAGACACTATTTTATTTATTCCAAGTGACATTTGATGATCTTTGTCTTTGTGGTTGTGGTTGATGGCAATATAGCATGCTTTGTTACACACTCCGCACAATGCCAGGGGAAGGGGTAGGGATGGGAAGCATTTATAGGGCTCCTACTGTGTATAAGGCATATCATAAAAAGGTTAGGAGGGTGGCTTTGCAATCACAGGGATCCAGCTCTAGGCTCTAAGGCCAAGTTCCTTCATTCAAAAAATGGGAGCAGTGATGGCGCTTTACCTCACAGACTCATTGAGAGGTGTCACAAATATGTCACCAATGCTCAGTAAATGTTAGTTGTTAGAATGATGGCCATCAGTAGGTCTTTCTTTATATAACGTGAGGTGGATCTCATGTTCCCCATTTACAGATGGGCAAACTGAGGCTTCAGGGTGTTAATTAACTACGTTGTCCAAGATCTGTCACCTAGTAAGTGTGAAAGCTAGGATTCAGACCAAGTTTTCTAGCACTGGAACCTGTCAGTTTTTCTCTGTGCCTTGCTACCTGAATTTATGGTTAGCTCTCGTATCTCACGCTGAGATGTTTGGGCAGTGAACTCAAGCACATTTCTGGGTACCCTGTGCTGATGGATGACTTGATCTTCTTTCTGTTTGCATTTGATAATCTTGGGCAGTGGTTTGTGTGCTGATTGTGATGACCGAGCATTATGTCGAGGACTTTGGGTTAGGGGAGACTTTCCCACGTATGTCTGCCACGCCAGCTGGAGAACATACCTGTAGAATTAGAGAGTTTGGCTGGATGAACGTGGTGGGGTTTTGTGACCGTGACAGTTGTCATGGTTTTCCTTTTGCACTTCTGCCAAAGTCTGTGTCTTTGGACCTTGTGAAATCTAGTATAGTGGACTTGAATTGATGTTATGTATAATGGAAATAGCCTTATGTGGTATTAGCTTCCGCCTGGGGTCACCACCTGCTCCCACAAAGCCGAGCAGCTAGTAACTTCTTACGGATCTTTTCATATTAATAAAATAATGGAAAACAGATGGTGTGCCAGGAGGAGTGCTTTTTCTTGGAGGCTTTGAGGGCCTGTTATGGGCTGAAATGTGTCTCCCTGCCCAAATTCAGATTTCAAGTCCTAACTCCCCGCACCTCAGAATGTGAGCTTATTTGGATACACGGTCATTGCACATGTAATTAGTTAAGATGAGTTCACACTAGAACGAACTTCCCCTCTACTGCCGGTGTCCTTTATAAAGAAGGGGAGGGGTGCCTGGGTGGCTTAGTTGGCTAAGTGGACGACTTCAGCTCAGGTCATGATCTCACGGTTTGTGGGTTCGAGCCCCACATCAGGTTCTGTGCTGACAGTCAGCTCAGAGCCTGGAACCTGCTTCGGATTCTGTGTCTCCCTCTCTCTCTTACCCTCCCCTGATCCCGCTATCTCTCTCTCTCAAAAATAAAATAAAACATTAAAAAAATTTTATAAAGAAGGGGAAATCCGGGCATAGACACACCGGGAGAATGGCATGAGAGCATGAAGGCAGAGACAGGGCTGATGCTTCCACAATCCAAGGAGCACCAAAGATCACCAGATACCACCAGAAGCTAGGAGAGAGGCCCGGAACAGATTCTCTCCCCCACAGCCTTCAGAAGAAACCAGCCCTGCCCACGCCTTGATCTTGAACATGCAGCCTCCAGAGCTGTGAGAGGCCAATAAACTAGTGTTGGTAAAACCAGCCAGTCTCTGGTCCTGTGTCACAGCAGCCCTGGCAAATGGAAACAGGGCCCACGAAGTGACTTCCCCACTCTGCCAAGGAATGAGAGGCTTTGGTTCGTTCATATGCTTTGGTGACAGTTTGCATCGGAGCATGGAGTCGGATATAAGGCTGGAGAGTCAGGAAGTAGAAAGAAGACAAGCAGACCAATGTCTGAGGAATGTGAGTACAGTTGTAGGAAAGACGCTGCTCTGAGGTGATCTTTTACCTCACTCAGTTTTTGAGGAAAAACCATTTGTCCATTGGGGATGGAAATATATTTTCTTCAAGACTACAAGGTGACAGATTTTTTAAAAAAATTTGACCACCTACAAGTTTAAATATCACCACCCAGAGCAGTTTTGTCTAATAGAACTTTCTGCACTGTTTATAATGTTCTAGGTCCATACGCACTAAAAGGATAGTCACTTGCCACATCTGGCTGTTAAACATGTGAAACGTGACTGGTGTGGCTGAAGAACTAAATTTTAAATTCTGTTTAACTTTCATTTAAATTGCCACTGTGCCTGCTGGCCGCCATATTGGACAGTGTGGATCTAGAACAGAAGCCTAGTGCTGGGACAGGATGCAGAGGAGAAAACATTGGTGTCTGGATTTTTAGCAAGGCTCATGGGAAGGTTGGGCTAACTGGTCACCTTCACGTGTGGTCATGTTCTCAGCTAAAGGGGCTCTGCTGGGAGTAAAAGTGAAGAACACAGCAGAACCTTCTAGATGCTTTCCTGAAAAGATGCTTAACACAAGGCTTTGTTAGATGTTAATTCTCAGAGCCCAAATTGTCTTACAGTGTTTAGTGCTCAGTAGAGAGGGCAGATAAACGAGTATGAGGAAGGGCATGGGGAGGGTGGTTGTGTGGCTCTGGGTAGACCGCGTTTTATCTTCAGGCTGTGCACTGGCCATGAAGAACCCCAAGGGGCCTGTAGTCCCAGTGTTAGGACTGCAGGGATGTCTAGATTAGGCCACCTTCTCTGAAGGGAGGAAGGTCTCCCTTGGAGTCTTTGGTATTAGATTGGTTTATGCACATGCCTGGCATAAGGTACAGGGAGCAGCCCGCCCACCCTGGTTGCAGGATGTATGACCAGAGGATGCTGTTCTGGAGACAGTGCACGTGGGAGGTTTCAGAATCAAAAACAGAACCCCATCCCAAGCATTATTACACGAAAAAGAACCCATCTCTCTGAATGTTTTGGTCAGCCCTGGACAAATGACTTGTCGTCGCATCGCCGCTGGCTTTGACTCAGTGCCTGGTATAATTTAAAAACTGCTTCTTTTTCCAGCTCTGCTTAGTTATCATTTTGATCTCACAGAGAAGTAAATGGTTCATCGGTCTCAGGTGTTTCTAACTCCGGGACAAGTGATGGGTGCAGTGCAGAGATGCTGCGTAGCAGAAGGTGCCTGCCTCTCCCTGCACCCCCTGTACACTGGCGGACTGGACTCGAAACAGTATAGGGGGCGTTGTGGAAGGAAGGCGCAGTACGCGTGACTGAACGGCGAGCAGCTGGGTGTTCAGCCGGAGTTTCTGGGTCCCGTAGGGCAGAGGTTTCATTTGAGAAGAGGCCGAGGGAAAACCGCTTGTCAGCCTTCAGCATGTTTGGTGACGGGTGCCACCTGCCCGGGACCTGGGAGACGCCAGTGAGCAATGAGGGCTATGAGTGCTAATGCTCATAGAGTATCACAATGTATTAGCCCACTTAAGCCCCAGCTCTCTCTTCTCCAAGAACTTATAAACTCACTGCAGACAGGATTAGATGAAGCACCAAAGATACCAAGTGATGCAAGGTAATTTGTGCCGAGCACCATCAGAGAGGCCCGAAGAGAACACCCTGAGGGTCCCAAGCGACCAGGGATGCCTCATTTGGTCTGGTCTTTGAAGGATGGCCTTGCTTTCAATGGGCAGCCAGGGAGCCCGGGGTGGCCCCAGGCAGTGGTGCCCAAGGCACGGCAGGGGACGGTGGGTGTCCGACTTGGTATGGCTGGAACAAGTCACAGGTTTTTCCAACCGAATGTGCTTATTTGACTGTGGTTGCCATCAGCAGATGGAGAGTTCAGAAGGACCACCCTGAAACAATCCTAATTGGCAGATGCCGTCAGCAGCCCCGGTGCGACCGTGTGCCCTTCCGTTGCAGTAGAACACGCACAAGGAAGGGCTCACGGCCCCATTTGCTCTGCTCTTCCTGGCTCTACCTTTTGTTTAATATCCTCTCTGTGACCTGTGCACGAGAGGTCATCCATCTCTTCTTTTTCTCCTTTGCTGTGTAAATACACTTGGCTGCTACTTGCTGTGAAGGCCTTAACTAGTTAGTGGGTGGGATTGACCTAATTGAGTCAGCATATTGAGTCTAGGACGGGGGTTGCTATGAACATACACAGGAGGTGGACTCCAGCCTGGAGTGGAGGAGGAGTGGAGGAGGAGGGGGGGAGGGGGGGAAGGAAGGGGGAGGGGGAAGGTGAGGCGGGCATTCTGCCCAGGCTGCTGGGGGCGCTGTGAGGACAGGATAGTTGTGGGAAAAGGGGAAACAGGGAGGAGTAGGTTTGTGGGATGGAGAACAGGATCATGACCTTGGTTTGGGACATTTTAAGTATGAGACAGGACATCCCCTGGAGACATTTAATAGGCATTAAAAAACCCCGGTCTTCAGCTTCCTTCTCTTTCCCTTGGCAAGTGGTTCCCCATAGAGTCACTTCGGATTGGCGGGGGGATAGTTGCTCAAGTCTCCTGAGCCTTTATCCTCGCACTTGAATGCTAAATCCAGAACTCCCCGTTCCTGCTAAGTAGTTCAAAAGCTCTGAGGGATCCTTGGAACAGTCGCACCCTGGTGGGACTTTTCAGAGCACTCCTGGGGTTGGGAGAGAAATTTCCGGGTAACTGCAGAATAATGTGAGCTATAACCGGCTTGAGTGATCTTCTAGCTGGGATCTGGATGTGAGACTGGCATGTTTGAAGGTTGCTGAATACCTGTTGACCCACGTGCCCCAACTGGGTGAACTCCATCTACCTTTTGATTCCTAACTAATCGCGGTGAACAAAACATCAGCTTGTCTTCTGTCAAACGAGAGGGGTGAACGTTCCCACCAGCCTCGCCGCCTTGGTCGGACAGGTCAGTTGACTGCCTTGAAGCTCTGCTTATTCATCTGTAAATTGAAGGGATTTGGCGAGGTGCCCTTTAACACGACTTCCAACACTAGCATTTTATGTCGGTCAGGGATTCTTTGTCCAGGGAGTGCTGTTTTTTCCACAGGAACCGTTCTGCAGTTGCTAGTTAGCGTACCACCCTGGCCAGAGGCGGCGTGGGGAGGTGGGCAGAGCACGGCCTTCAGAACCAGTGACCCGATCTGAAACCCGCTCTGTCACGTGGCTCGCTGTGCAACTCTGGGAATTAGCCAATCGTCGCCAGTCTTCGGCTTTTCTCGCCTGTGAAAAGGGGACGATGATACCCACTTCAGGTTCACTGGGTAATAATATGTGTCAGGCATCTGCATTTGTGCCTTTGTTTTTAGACAGTTTTATTGAGATGTAATTCATACAGCATAAGTTTCCTCCTTTTGAAATGCACAACTCATTGGGTTTTAGTATGGTCGCAGAGTTGTGCATTGAGCGCTACTGTCTGATTCCAGAACATTCTCCTCACCCGAGGTAGAAAGGCCACACCCATTATAAGTCCCCCCCCACCCCGTTCTGCCCTCCCCCTGGTCCCTGGCAACCACTAATCATATCCTATCTCTCCGGATTTGCCTGGCCGGGACATTTCATATAAATGGAATCATATACTATGTGGTCTTTTCAGTCTGCCTGCTTTTGCTCAGCAGGACGCTGCCCCCCCTTCTTTCGTGTATCAGCACTTTCCTCCTTTTAACTGCCAAGTAATCCTCCACTGTATGGATGTACCGCATTTTGCTCATCCATTAGTCACTTGATGGACATTTGGGTTGTTTCCATTTTCTGGCTGTGAACATTCGTATACAAGTTTTTGTGTGGATGTGTGTTTTCGGTTCCCTTGGTATCTCACTCTTCTTTGGATTTGCATTTTCATAATGGCTAATAATGATGAGCCCTTTTCATGGCTTGGTGACCATTTGCATGTTTCCTTTGGAGAAAAGTCTTTTTCAAGTTCTTTGCCCCCTTTTTTAAAAAATGGGTTATTTGTCTTTTTATTGTTGAGTTCTAAGAGTTCTTAATAGGGGCGCCTGGGTGGCTCAGTCACTTAAGTGCCTGACTTCGGCTCAGGTCATGATCTCATGGTCCGTGAGTTCGAGCCCCACATTGGGCTCTGTGCTGACAGCTCACAGCCTGGATCCTGCTTCAAATTCTGTGTCTCCCTCTCTCTCTCTGCCCCTGTCCTGCTTGTACTGTGAGCCTCTCTGTCTCAAAAATAAAATACAAACATTAAAAAAAAAAAAAAAGAGTTCTTAATATATTCTGGATACTGTGCCTGGCATGCAGTTTGAAATAGGCATGCAGTCAATGTCACTTCCTGTCCCCGAGTTTCTCACAGAAATCTGTATCCATTTGAGAGGGCATCTAGAACTGATTGCTCAGATGTTGAGGCCCCAGTATCCCGAGCCCCACCCCCTACTGTTATGTCTTGAACAGAGCTCTTCTTAGCCCAGAGCCATTCCAGGGAGCCATTCCGATGCCGGAGCCCAGGTCTGGCATCTGGGACAGCAAGGGATGGGTAGGGTCTGGAAGTGAGCTCTGGATGAATCCACTGGGCCAGTGGCTGTTTCTTAGTCTTGGGCTTTGTTCTAGATGGAAGACTTAGGGGCTAACCGTACAGGGGTTTTGTTGCTGCTGCTGTTTGTTTGCTTTGCTGCTACTGCACTCGGATATCCTCTAGCCTGTGCTGTGAGCATCTGGAAGTTGGGGCTAAGGGCCACACGGAGATGTATCTGAGAACGTCGTCTTTCCACGGTGCTGTAGCCAAGACGAGTAGCATATCTTCCAAGAGTGAGCTGGCAGTTTTAAGTCATATATGAAAATGTCTCAAGGAAAATCATGGGTCTACTTTGACAACAAGGGAGTTTTATGGGAAACCTTTGAAAACCTGGAAATTATTCTCCGTTCTGAGAACTGTAGTCAGCTTCCCGAGACGTGTTCTCTACTCTGCTGCCCCTTCATCTGTACACCCATCATCCTCTTTCTTGTTCTCCAGCCTGACATGTATAACCACCCCTCAAGGCCCAGCAGGGTCGCGATAGTCAGCACCCCTTCTTCCTGCACACCGGGGAAAGGTACCCGCAGAGCAGTGGTGGCCCGGGCTGCCCCTCAGAGAGCTGTCTCCACCAATTTGTGAAACTGCCAAGCCACAGATTTGCCCTGAAGACCTGTTCTTTCCTTAGATGTGGCTTTGAAGGGTCACAGACTGACAGTATTGATCCCTCCCCTTAAGTCCATCAAGACAGGTTGAAATCTCTTTAACACCCAGGGAATTTGCTTTGGGGGGACAAAGCCAGCCTAGCTGCATTTGGATGATGCTCAGTTGGTTAAGCATCCGACTCTTTATTTCAACTCAGGTCATGATCTCACGGTTTGTGGGTTTGAGCCCCAGGTCCAGCTCTGGGCTGACAGCTTGGAGCCTGGAGCCCGCTTTGGATTCTGTGACTTCCTCTCTCTCTGACCCCTTCCCTGCTCACACTCTGTCTCTCAAAAATAAAATACATAAATACATAAATAAAAATAAAAGGATAGGAGGTACCTCTAGGTATGTGAGTCCTTTTAGGAACAACTGTCCCCAGGGGAGCTTTCTCTCGCTCCTTTTGCTCCTCTGAACTTTCGGACCTGTCTCTACCTGGCCACCAGAGAAGCACACCTTGCCCTCAGGAGGTGTGCCTTCTAGTTGGAAAGAGAAGATGAATCCATTATTCACTCTTAGAGCTGGGAGGTTCCTTGGAGATTATCCAATCCAGTATTTTCCAGCCTTCTTTCTTGACCAGAAATATACTGTGTGTGTGTGTGTGTGTGTGTGTGTGTGTGTGTGTGTGTGTGTGTGTGTGTTGGGGGGGATTTCTCCTTTGGTAACGACACTCGGTCCCAGTGTGCTGTGTGACCCTCTTGGAGATACAGTGCTCACTAGTAGATCAGTAGATTCAAGGCTCCACGGAGTCCCGCAGTGAAGAAGCATTTCTTAAACTGTTTGAATCTCATTTTTTTTCTTTTTCCATAATAAGTATTAATAGCTCACAGGATGTTAAGTGCACTCTGGGAGACATTACATCCCATACAGACAAAAATACCTGTGTTCAGAAATACTGAGTGACTTGCTCAAAGTCAACACAGAAATCAAGATTTCTAACTCCTAATCCGTTGTTCTTTTTACAAATAATAATCATGTCATGCGTGAATGAGATTGCATGACACTCAAAATGTTGCCGTTTATACTACTGATGAAAAAAATACAGGCTTCAGAGTAATTCTGACGTGCATTGAAACCCTGGTTCTGTCATTTGACTCGTGTGTGACCGTGGGCAGCTGAGCCTGTTAGTCTCTCTGAGTCTCTTTCTTCGTTGGTAAAGTGTGGGTAACAGTGATGACCTCACAGGTTGTTGTGAGGATTAGTTGAGATAGCATACGTAAGTATCAAGTCTGTGTTTCTATCCCTGTTTCCTCAGACTTTGCTCATCAGACCAGGTGCTGGGCCCCATTTCTAGGATTTTGAAAGGGTAAGCATATTACAGATGCCAGGAAGTGAAATACAGGTCATAACTGATACTTATTGAATGGTAGCTGAAAGAATGAATGAGCATGAGCTAGGAGTAGTTCCCTAGGAACACTCAGAGCTATGTGGAGCTGCTAGATATTCATGGAATCGAGGGGGAAATGGCACAGGGAAGGGTTATAATTTGTAGAGTACCTGGGGCCCGGGGGACAGGCTGTGGCCCAGGTAAGACACATTCAGCATCTCAGGCCAGCTGCCTTCCCCTTCTCCATCCCCACAACACAAAACTATGGCTGAGGTCTCTTTATTAAATAGGTAGCCGTTTGCCTGTGGAATACAATTTATCTTAGCAGGTTTGGGAACAACTTGCGTCCCGAGGTGGGAAAGGTGACAGACGGGCGGAATGTGGCAAAGGGCTGGGACGGTGCAAAGCATCGGGCTCTGCAAGGCGGAAGGGCCCCCCCGGGGGCTCCCTGGGTCTGAAGGTCTCCCGTGTTCCCAAGGGAGCAGAGCAGAGGGCCAGCCATTCCACAACTTCTTTCTCTCCTCGGCAAAACTCAGCCCCGGCCCCCTCGCCCACCTCCCCAGCCTCACAGCCTGCTTGCGGAGCTCTGGAATCCCTGCCTCCTGGCTCTCTGGCTTTCTCACGGCCCTCGCGCCCCCAGGTTTTCTCCCTGCCAGGTTCTCGGCAGGCGTTCTCAGGAGCGCAATCTGTGGGAGAGAGTAAATCACTCTCCCCGAGGCGCTGACCAGTAGCACAAACAGCTTTGCCCCGGCGGGGGGACAGCCAGAGAGTGCCGGCTCGCGTCCCGCTGCAGCTGCGGCGTGCACAGAGGGCCGCTTGATCCGGCAGCGGCGCGCCATGCGCCAGACCTCGTCTGCCGTGCCAGGTGCTGGCTCCTTCTCCGGGACGGCACAGGGCTAAGCATGCTGCTGGCACCGAGCGAGTCACAGCTTCCCTAATTTAGTTACCTCGAGTCAAACAAACCCTGACTCCTGCTTTGAATGCAGACTGTGGTAGTTCGCAGATGACAGAAGGGCAGCCATTTCTATAGAGCTGCCTTCTGTGGGCTTTAACGGGGGACCGCTCTACTGGATGGCACAAGTCCTGGGGACATCAGGAGGCCACCTTAGAAAACAGGGAGGCAGCTCCTGCAGAGGCGAAGCCTGGAGTATGCACACGGCCCAGCCTTCCGCTCCAGGGTACTCCCCGGGGAGGTGCGCACGCTCGTCCACACGGACTCCTGTTCGCAAGTTCGTCGCAGCGTTGTTCCCAAAAAGTGAAACGGGCCGAATGTCCTTCAGCTGATGGACGGGTAAACTGATGTGCTGTTTCTACTCAAGGGAATATTATTTGGCAATAAAAAGGAATGAAATGCTGGCACACGCTATGCTGCAGATGAACCTTGAAAAAACTACATTAAGGGAGAGAACGCAGACACAAAAGGCCACTTGTATGTCCCGAATAGGCCAAGCCACAGAGCGGAGAGCAGATTACAGGTGGGCAGGGGCCGAGGGAGGGAGAATAGGGAGTGGCTGCTGGCGGGTGGGGAGGGAGGCGTCCATGATGAGAATGTTTAGCGGAATTAGCTAGTGATGGTGGTCGCACGACGGAATGTACTTAAAAACCACTGAACTGTGCGTTTTCACAGGCTGCCTTTTATGGTGTGTGAATTATATGTCAGTAAAGCTGTTAGATTAAAACTGCCCTGAACTTGCCATTGTAGTCAAGTCCTTTGTGGACGTATATAGGCTAAGGGTCAAGTGGAAGGAGGTGGGAAAGCCCATGGCAGGAGGGAGCCAGCGTTGATCGTGGCCCTGGAAAGAAGCACCAAGTGATGGGTTTGGATGAGCAATGCTTGGGGGACACAGTAGGTTTTCTGCAGGATCTATTAGGTTTCCTCAGAACTTCAGGATGCCTCGAATTTCCAAGTCCCAACCCCCTACCTCCAAATAAGTTCCAGTTGGACCCTGGTAGATTGCATTGATTAATGAATAACTACTCACCCTCATACACTTAAAAAATACTTTGGAAATAATTGTAAATTTACTGAAATGTTGAAAATAAACGTAATTTACAAAGAAGAGCCCCATACCTTTTACCTAGATCCACCTGTTACCATTTTCCGCCATTTGCTTTATCATTTGCATGCTTGCAGTCAGGCATGCTCACTTTCTGTGTTGTCACACGTGTGTGTGTGTGTGCGCACACGTGCGCGTGTGCATACACGTGTATATTTATGCCTAAATGTACTTCCAGTGAATGTCTTGAGAATAAGCTACTAAGTGTCATGTTCCTTTATTTCTGCACCATCAAATACACTAGCGATAAGCCACATGCGCTTATTTAAATTACAACGGAACAGAGTGTAAAACCAGTTTCTCAGTCACACTGGCCACATTTCCCAGTGCTCAGGAGGCCCCTGCGGCTCTCGGCTCCTGTGCTGGTTGGCGAAGGCCAGGGGGCATTCCCGGGACCACACAGCGCTGCTCTACCCGGAGCACACCCTGCGTCGTCCTGACAGCAGGGCACCGCCCCGTAGCAGGACAGGTGCCACGCTCTGGCGAGCTCGATGCGGGTGCGACCGTTCCGCACAACGGTTTGTATCCCAGTTTTGTCAGTTGACCCAGTAATGTTCTCATTGCTTTTGGAATGAGGTCTTTGGTCTTGTCTGTGGCCCAAATCTGTGTGGTTTGTGCCCAGGGGAAGCATCAGAGCTAAAGACTGTGTCAGGCTTTGATGAGGGCGGCCCTTCCGCGGACTTGACTCACTTGCCGGACAGAGCCAGCTTGCACCCCCCGCACCCCCCCACCCCCCGCCCTCAGGATTGTTCCGGTGTCTTTGCCACTCAAGGTGCAGTTTCCCTCTCCTTCTGCACTGACATTCGGTCCCTGAGCAGGTGGGGTCTCTCTCAAATCAGCAGGAAAGGTTTCCCCGTGCGTAAAGGGAAACAGGGCTGCCGGCAAGCACACTATTTTTCTTTGTTCTGATAACTTTGCTCAGATTTTAGCCTGCATCTAAAGAGAGGACCACCGGGGCGCCTGGGTGGCTTAGTCGGTTAAGCGTCCGACTTTCGCTTAGGTCATGATCTCGCGGTTGGTGGGTTTGAGCCCCGCGTCGGGCTCTGTGCTGACTGCCAGCTCGGAGCCTGGAGCCTATTGCAGAGTCTGTATCTCCCTCTCTCTCTCTCTGACCCTCCCCTGCTCACGCTGTCTCTCTCTCTCCTAGAAATAAAAATAAATAAATAAATAGAGGACCACCTTGTTCCTTATTTGTTTTCTGTTTATGGCTGAGTTGTGATGCCACAGCTCTGAGTCGTTTTGTGTGGCCCAGGACCAAGGGGGTGTGGAGGCGCTTCCTGTCCCCAACTTGTGTGCATGGGGCCAGATCTGGAGGCCCACATTCCTGGGTGCTGCCCACCCTGGCCCTGGCTGTCGGCCACTCACTCTCTGCCAGGCCCAGGGAAAGGCTGATTCTTGATGATTTCTACCCGTGCTTTGGTTGAGGCATGGGGAGAAATGAGCAAATTGCATAGTGGTTTCTACTTTTGAACTAACTGGTATTAGAACTTACCCTCCTTGGGGTTCCTGGTGACCTAATGGGATTTCATGGCATGAGTAAGCATGGAAAGAAAACAGATTCCCAGGCTGTGACTTCACTTCCTAAGAGGTCCCCTCGCACCCACCCGCCCCCACCCCGGGTAATTTCTAGCATTTGATAGGAGTCAAAGCTGGGGAACGAGAAGTCAACAGGTCTGTTCTTTTGCCTTTCTTGTATTTCCATTTGCCCCTTAGAATGGGTTCTCATACTCTCTCCCACCTTTTATTTGGATTCAGCCTTTCTTAGAAGAGAAGAATACTTAGCAAGGTAAGAGTCCCTGAGGAACGCCGTGGGGATCCTATATGAGCCATATAGTTTGAGCCAAGAAAGAAAAGGGAAAAGGATTCATGCAGAGAGAGTGGAAATGGAGCTGATGGTTCATTTTCTGCTTAACTAAAAAAGAATGAAAAGGGCTTGGCCAGCGGGGTCAAGACCACAAGGCGAGCCGCTGAGAGCCGTGCGGTGCAGGATGGCGGTGAAGTTTCGTCCTTCACCACCTTTTGAGAACTGACATACAGAGGACTTTGAGCACTGGGCCCACTTGACTTACTTGGGGGGGGTGGGGGGAGTAGATGGAGTGTATGTGTTTGATGCTAGTGAAAGACCAGAGAGTTCTCACCACACCTGCCATCAGAAGGAGCACAGAAATTGGGATGTTCTCCATTAATGTCTCGTGTGTGAGGTACCCTCATAGTTCGGATGGTTCTGACTGAGTGCTTCTAGAAGAGCGCTATGTGTTTTCACTCGAGGGTTGTAGGTCCCTGTCACTCCTGGACCCCCCAGCCTAAGGATTAAGGTTTTATGTTGCCTGGTAGCTTTCTCCCAGCTCCGGCTAGAGAGCATCGTCACGGGGCAGTAACTCACAGACCCGGTGTGAAAGCTGATTTCATTTTAGATCAGCTCTGGCCTTAGAGATGTGCTCACAGAGAATCTGGGAGGCTGGAGGGGTCGTTGCCACAGCTGCACCCTCAGGAGCATCCTGGTCAAAGAGCCCCCCGGCCTGGCCACGAACACCAGGGCATGCTTCTGCTACTCCAAGTCAGCAGGGGCCCTGTGTTCTGTCACTTGTCACTGCAGCTCTGCAGTATGGCCAGGCCCTCTCTTGCCCTCTCTCCCCGTCCGGTGCCACACTCTTTAGATTGCTCCTTCAGTCTCTTGTCTGTAACTTTGCCTTACCATCCCTTGAACTCCACACCTTTTGTTCAGGATCTTACCACCTCACAGAACCTCCTCCAGGGCGGGCTGGGAGCCTTGGCCTTGGCCACACAAGGCCATTTTCCATTCGGCAGGCCAACTGGTCCTCTCCTCACTCACAAACACCTCACGACTCCTCACTGCCTACAGGATAAAATTGAAACCACATGTGACTGTAGCTGGTCTTTCCAAATGCATGCGCCACTCCCTGCGGGAGCCCTTAGATGCATTCAGGCACCCGCGTTCTTCCTCGTGTTCCCTTCAGATAGTGGTGTTCCTGTTGTATCTTATTTTTATATTGTATCTGCAAACTATTCCAGGTCCCGTGGGAAGCAGATGGCTTATAAATCTTAAATAATAATGGGCTTTGCGGCTCCTGGGTTGCTCAGTTGGTTAAGCATCCAACTCTTGATCTCAGCGCAGGTCTTGATCTCAGTGTGGTGAGTTCAAGCCCCACATTGGGCTCTGCTCTGAGTGTGAAGCTTACTTGGGAAAAAAAAAAAAGGGTTTAGTCTTATTCCGCAACTGCGATGCTTGTTTTCTGTCCCACTGGCCTCTGTGCTTCAACCTCCCACTGCTTCCTCTTGGGGTGCTCTGTCCTGTGCCCCATCCTCCTTCCAGACCTGGCGGCATATGTCAGTCTTAACGGGGTCAGTTATCTGTTCTCCGTCACCCATCTCCGTGTGGTGTTCTCTGCAAAAGTAGTAGTACTGTTCTCATCGCCCTTGGGATGGTGCCTAAACATGGTGGGCTCTCAGCAGACACTTCTGGATGCTCACCATGGCCCCTAGAATCCTCAGCCTGTCAGATCTGCAAATCTGGCTTCATAAATTCATCAAGGATTATGAGGTCATGAAGGACTGACTCGCAGTAACTAATCTTGTAGAAGACTGATTGATTAATCTAGATCATTACAGAGAGAGTCTAGGCTTGCTTATGCCAAGGGCGTTTCCTCCTTGGTCAGGGAGGCCTTTCTGGAATCCCAGTAAGAGATCACATTGCTTAGTAAGCACAGAATTTGAGCAAAAGATACTATGTGTTTTGACAGGTAACTATAAATTTAAAAAAGGCTCTCTAGGGATGTTGCTCTCTAAAGAACCCGAATCAGACATCTGAAATCAAATCCCCACTCTCCCCCTTAACAATGAGAAATCTCCGACTTATTTATAAACTTCACTACGACGACTGTCACTTACCACTGTAACATCATACCTCTTTATTTTGGTATGCTCAGCGTGTTACAGTTCCCAGGTTTATAGATTTCCTCCTTAATGACATTTTAGGATGATCATATCTGAGTCACAAATATGACAGCACCTTAAATCCTGCTTTTGTGATTTCTGAGGCTTCCTCCTTTTGGGACCTGCAGACCTCTCTCTGTAAGTTAGCACAGCACAGCACCCCCCCTAGAGTGGGGACACGTGCCGTGCCTCCGTTCTTGGAGGCTCGCTCTAAAACCCCATAGAAGTAAGGAGTCCAGAAGAGTGTTTGTTCTTCCATTAATGAGTCAGTGGTACTCTGGGTGTGGGAGCAAATGCTATTTTTAATCCCATTGCTGACTTCAGTGATAAAGAGGGTACAGACTGTGCCTTGCCAGGCTGTGAGCGTATCGTGAGTAATACCCATCGTTACTATGATGTCAGAACTTGAGTATTCTTTCCCAGGCACATAAGCATGGCATCACGCAGCTGGGGCAGGGTGTGAAGTCTGTTTGCCCAGGAAAACAGCGGCAGAGGGGCACGTGCTGATGCTCCCATAGGGCACCTCAGCCTGAACTCGGCCAAACTGTGGTCGCCCTAAGTAGTACCTTCCCACTTCCGTGCTCGCAAGTCTTTCTCTCCGAGCTTCCATACCTAAGGCATGTGTGACAGGTGATCCTAAACCTTCTGCTTTTGTTGGAACATCATTGGGCGGGGGGTAAGGGTGCGTACACCTGAAATCGCTAATAGCTTTGAGGATCAGAGCCGTTCCCTCATTAACGCAACGATCTCATGAAGCTTTTTTACAGGGCCCAGACCTGGGGCCTGAACATGGATGGTATGGATGGAACCATTTAGAATTTTTAAAGTTGTCTCTAAAAGTGGTGTGCTCTGCTTTTGATGGGTGAGCACACTGAGCATCAAAATATAATTACATTCGACCTCATTAATTCAGACTCATCTGGGACAGCAGCACTGAGGAAAGTTGCAGTGCTAGTTAGGACAGGCTGGGTTATACTGCAGTGACAAAACCCCCCACGTCCCAGGACTTGAAAACAACAAGGGTGTGATTCACCCGTACCTTGGGGGGGGGAGGTCCCAGCTGGGGCCCCTCCGCTCCTGGTTATCCTCATTCAGTTCTCAGGCCACGCAGCCTCCGCCCTCCGATCGCTGCTGGCGGGAGGGTCCAACAGGCAGACCACATGCTGGCTCCACAAAGCTTCCGCCCACACTTCACAGGGCGCCTGGGTGGCTCAGTCGGTTAAGCATCCAACTTCGGCTCAGGTCATGATCTCCTGGTTCGTGAGTTTGAGCCCCATGTCAGGATCTGTGCTGACAGCTCAGAGTCTGGAGCCTGCTTATGATTCTGTGTCTCCCTCTCTCTCTCTGCCCCTCCCCAGCTTGCACTTTCTCTCTCTTTCTCTCAAAAATCAATAAATGTTTAAAAAAATTTTTTTAAATAAGAAAAAGAAATGACACTTCACGCTTACTTTTTATTGGCTGCAGTTAGTCATGAGACCAAGGCTAACTCTGTGGCTTGGGACATCTTGAGTCACAGGCAGGGTTTTCAAAGTGAAGGGCCCAGGACAATTTATTGGGGTATTTATTGTGTTTTTAGTAAACATACTATGGTAGTAAAATAGAACATGCATAATTTATTAAAAATAAATATCAGATGCATTATACGTGTTCAGGATTTTTTTTGGTTTTTTGGTTTTGTTTTGTTTTTTTACCAAGTGCTCTTTCAAAGAAAGGTCATACTTTATGTAACAGATACAGATCTGCAATGAACGTGTCATACTTAGAAAGTGGGTCTAGTCACCTCATACCTGTCTGGCTGTTATCAAGCAGACAAATGACAAATGCTGGTCAGAGGACATGGAGAAAAAGGAACCCTCATGCACTGTTGGTGGGAATGTAAACTGGCGCAGTCACTGTGGAAACAGTATGGAGGTTCCTCAAAAAATTAAAAATAGAGCCACCATATGATCCAGCAATTCCACTACTGGCTTTCTATCGAAAGAAAATAAAAATGCTATTTGAAAAGATATATGCACCCCTGTGCTCATTGCAGCATTATTTACAAGAGTCAAGATAGGGAACAACCCAAGTGTCCATCAAATGATGAATGGATAAAGAAGATGTGACACACACACACAATGGAATACTACTCAGCCGTAAAAAAAAAGAATGAATCTTGTCATTTGTTACAACTTGGATAGACCTAGAGGGCATTACACTAAGTGAAATAAACCAGAGAAATACAAATACTGCGTGATTTCACTTTTATGTGGAATCTAAGAAACAAAAACAAACCAACCAAAACAAAGCCTAGACTCACAGATACAGAACAGATTGGTGTTTGCCAGAGGGAAGGGAGGGGGTTGCTAAAAGGGATTAAGAGCTACAAACCTCTAGTTATAAAATAAGTAACCCACGGGGATATAATGTCCAGCATGGGGACAGTAGTACTGTAATCAGTACAGTCAGTAGTACAGTCGGTAAGGACTCTGTAAGGTGACAGACTGTGACTAGACTTATTTGGTGGTCGCTTTACAATGTCTGCAAATGTCAAGTCACTAATTATGTTGTACACCAGAAGCTAACAGACTGTATGTCAATTATGCTTATAAATTAAATAAATTAAAAAAAGAAAAAGAGAGTCCCAGTTATGACCAGGGGTAGAACCTGGGTATAAAATGTTACATATAAGGAGTCCTGGAGGAGTTAGGGTGGCCTAGGGTCCCCTCTTCCCTCGAGCACAGCAGGTAAACACCAAATCATTCTGAACACCGGAGAAATCCGTCTGAATGCTGAGAGAACAAACTGCACAACTAGGGAGAAAAGAAGCCACATCGTGGAAGAATTTAAATAAAAGCTTGAAGGGCGCCTGGGTGGCTCAGTCGGTTTAGCATCCGACTTCCACTCAGGTCATGATCTTGGGGTTCACGAGTTTAAGCCCCGCATCGGGCTCTGTGCTAACAGCTCAGAGCCTGGAGCCTGTCTTCAGATTCTGCGTCTCCCTCTCTCTCTGACCCTCCCCTGCTCATGCTCGCTCTCTCTCTCTCAAAAAGAAATACAACATTAAAAATCATTTTTTCAACAAAATAAAAACTTGAAAGTAAAAGTTATGAGGAAAAAATGCATATGATTTTTAGGCAAAGTAGTGTGGGTCTTCTCAAGCCCTTGAAGTTTCCCAGGCACCCTCTTCAGGGTCACTGGAAGTTGCTTTCTTCCTGATCAAACCTGCCTTTCCTGACGAAGTAGCATTCGAGATGAGTAATAGACAAGACCCGTTTCATTGTTTCCTTTGTCCGCTGGAAAATGGTGCATGGAGCCGCGAGCAGGCCAGGCACCGCGCTGAGTCCTGGGGTGCTGCGCCCTGGGGGGGTGCTGCGCCCTGGGGTGCTGCGCCCTGGGGGGGCGCACACGCCGGGCCCTGGTGAGCTAGCCAACCCTGCCGGCCCCGCCCACCGATCATGCGGTTAGGGCCCACTTCCCGCCGCCACCGTGCTGGGCGCTTGCGTGTCCTCACTCCGTGAAGCCTCACCAGGACCCCCCCCCCCCGAGAAGCTAGCACTGCGTCCATTTTCTGGAGGGGAATGCTAAGGCACAGAGAGGCTGTGCTGTGACCGGCCACAGGCATAGCCCACGTCCGACGTGCTCACTGGGAACTCAGACTGGAGTGAGCTCTCAGAACACTGTCAACCCCCTGTCACCAGGGTCCTGCCTGTGTCACAAGGCAGGACACAGGCCAGCTCTCCCAGTGTGGCCACGCTGCCGGAGGAAGGCGCCAGCACGGTCAGAGCGCCACCTCCCCTCAGTGCCGCCTGCGGCTGGCCCGGCACCCTGGGCCTGTGGGCTCAGGACCACGCCGGGACTGGCTTGTTGGCAGGGACAACAGTGTCCTTGCAGCAGACGTAAGAGCCCACCTTAATCTGCACAAGCGCTTTCTCACTCTCCTGCCATCTTTTACTTCCTTCTCCGTTTCCTCCTCCCCCAGCTTCCTCCCAGCTTCCCTGCCTGCCTTCCACCCATTTCTCTGGCTTTTCTTTCTTTGTGTCTTCCCCCTTTCCTCCTCCTCGGTCCGCCACGGGAGTGGCCCTTCCTCTGCCTCTCCCAGACGATCTCCCACTGAGTCTGGTCAGATGTCAGAGCAACGGAGAGCAGCAGCGAGCAGACCCAGCAGGAACAAAGGAGCAGTCATGGGGAGTCACCGTGGGGAGCAGCGGTTGGCATTCCAGCCCAGGAAGAGGGGTGTGTTGCTGTGCCCCCAGAGGAGGGTTGGGCGGGGCCTGGATCTGACGAGAACCCAGAGAACCCAAGGGAGGGGCCCGTGCGCGGGTGTCGTCGCAGGCACCCCGTGTCTGCCCGACAGCGTTCCCGAAGTTTCCTTGCGGGTAGGTAAGAGCCCAGGAGGGAAGCGTCAGAAGGAATACGTAAACAGGAAGCCCAGAGGCTGCGAACAGGTGTCTACGGAGCAGCTTGCAGACGGGGGGGCCTCTGTCCTGGTCTCTTTGTCTCCCAGCAAGGAATTGAGGTTTGAAAAGGGCGGGCCTGAGGAAACGCCATCCCCGGGCCCCGCAGCCGAGCACAGACGGAACCGTCGCCCGCTTTCGGTCCAAGTTTTGTTGTTCTCAAGTCGAACGTGGGTTGCCATGAACAGATACACTTGCATCCAAAGAGGCGGTGTTCTGCTCCCTGGCAGGATTGGGGACTGAGACATGGGAGTAAAGCTGAGGATGCTTCTAGTGCTTTTCAACCAAGAGGCGGCAAGGACAGACCCTAAGGGCATTCTGCCATTTGGCCCGTGTGACCCTGCGATTGTTACAAATGCTTTGTCACAGCTGGAGTACAAACGTAATTTATTCCAGTGAAATACATCCTGAAATACATTACAGAGTGTGTTCGTTTCCTCACGCTATTGTCGTATTAAGGTACCCAAAACTGGCTTAAAACAACACAAAATTACACTCTCATAGCTCCAGAGGCCAGAGGTCTGGAATCAGAGCGTCAGCAGGGCCCGGCTCCCACTGGGACTCTGGGCAGAGCCTTTTCGGCCCGTCCCTAGCTTCTGGTGGCGCCGGGCGGCCCTCAGCACGCTTTGGCTTGCAGCCTCATCATTCTCATCCCCGCCTCTGTCATTACTGCGGGGTCCTCTGTGTGTCTGTATCTTTCCTCCTCTTCCTATAAGGGCACCAGCCACACGGGATTTGGAGTCACCTTAATGGCCTTAACCATTAACTGGATCACAGCCTCAAAGACCTTATTTCTAAAGAAGATCACCTTTGTGGGAATCGGGGGTTAGGACTCCAGCGTATCTTTTGAGGGGACACACAGTAATAGAATTCCGTAGAGTAACGGAACTTGCATACTTTTTGGTGTAAAGGAGAGTTGGCAGCAGCACAGTAATTAGAATACCAAATGGGAAAGAGTAGTTTTCAGTTCTGATGCCGAGCGTGCCAAGCATTTCTGAAGGTGAACCTAAATGAGCTCAAGAAGACAAGTCGGTTGTGGGCTGGGTATGGGGTGAATAAGCCGTAAGTAAGAAAACCATTTGATTTTACTTTAGCAATCGGCTACCAGACATTTAAGGATAATTCTTTTTTGTATTGAAGAGTAAAATGCCTACTGAGTTTTTAGTCTCAATTTAGACTTTATAAGACATTTCTAAAGGGTAGAAAAACCGAATCTGAGGCTTGCACAGTATTGCCAGGTACATACCCAGCCTCCCCAAGGCCTGTTCAGTTCTGGCTCACTCGTTTCTTGAAGTGTCAGTCACTATTTTGGAGCCGGAGTGAAGGGAGGGGGAGGCCAGTGAGAGGGAGTGGCTGAGAGAGATGGGGACAGGGTGATTACAGAAATTTGTGACACCTGGAAACTAATCCCATTGAAAGTTCAACCGCCTTATTTAGAACGTTTCAGGAACAAAACGAGCATCCTTCTAGATCCTTGGAAAACGTGTGTTGGAATGGAATTCATCTGTGTCGAAACCAGGTGTCAAGCTGCGTTTGTTTTTCCACTTGGTGGAATTTACCCTTTTCATCCCGTCAGGTTTGGTTGGTTGGGAAGGGCTCTCTTCTTGACATCCTCAGTTGGAAGGAAGACGCAAAGTTGGGAAATGTCACGGCCGCCACAGGCTTTGCACGGGAAGGACGGTGTGGACAGCAGAAGAGAATTAGTGCCTGTGACACAAGAATGACCCGAGAAGGAAATTTCTGTCCCATGCCCAGCCCACAAATGATTTCTCTTTTTGAGCTTACTCATGTCCTACTTCAGAAATGTTTGATACACCCAGAGTCAGAACCAGAAACTTAGCCGACTCTTCCCATTTGGGTGTCACTAATCCATCACTGCCAACTCTCCTTTATATCAAAGTTGATACATAACAGGTACATCCCTGCACGGCCTTTTCCAGAAGCTCTGTAACATGCACGTCATGCAGAATTTAATTGCACATAACCACTTTGCTTTTCCTTGTTTCCATATGTAATATGTGACTAATTGAAATGCCCTCATAGGTCATTTGAGGCAAGATATGGGGAAATCACAAAATGAAATATCTTCTCTCCAAGGAAGGAAAAACTGAGGGAGTTCTTTTGGAATATCCGGACTCTGTATCCTGAGAAGATTATACTCCAGTAAAAAACTTTTGGTTTCCTTAAGCCTATTGTTATGGGTTGAATTGTGCCCCCACCCCAATCCCAAACTCACAAGCTTCATTCCTAACACCCAGTACTTCTGAATGGGACCTTATTTGGAGATAGAATCTTGACAGAGGTAATCAAGTTACAGTAAGGTCATCAGGGTGTGGGTCCTAATCCAACAAGATTGGTGTCCTTATTAAAAGGGAAATTTGGACACAGAGACATGCATGGAGGGAAGAGGGAGCAAAGACCCAAAGGGAGAACAGGGAGAACACAGCCTCCTATAGACCGTGGAGAGGCTTGGAACGGATCCTAGGAACGAGTCCTCAGAAGGAACCGAACCTGCCAACACCTCGATCTTGACCTCCAGCCTCTAGAACTGCGAGAGAACAAATTTCTGTCGCTTAAGCCACCCCCATCTGTAGTCCTGTGTAACATCAGCCCCAGGAAACTAATAGTCTGATGTTCAGGAGTTTAGAGTTTGGGTCTTTCTTTCTTTCTTTCTTTCTTTCTTTCTTTCTTTCTTTCTTTCTTTCTTTCTTTTTTAATAACAAGAGTGTTAATTAATGCAACTATTTTTTTTATTTTTATATTTTTTATTTATCTCTCAGAGAGAGAGAGAGAAAGCATGAGCAGGGGAGGGTCAGAGAGAGAGGGAGATACAGAATCTGAAACAGGCTCCAGTCTCTGAGCTAGCTGTCAGCACAGAGCCCGACGAGGGACTCGAACCTATGAACCGTGAGATCGTGACCTGAGCCAAAGTCGGACGCTTAACTGACTGAGCCACCCAGGCGCCCCTCAACTATTGTTTTAAAAAGGAGTTTATGAATTATTCTTTTTTCTCCTTTCATGGATTCCACCAATTTCCTAGAGAAAGAAACTGGAAAGCATGTGTCTTAATGGCATCATTCTTTTCTTCACCAGAATTACATTGGATTGGTGATTTTCAGACTGCCTGTGAACACCTGGGAATGTGGCCTGCACATAATCCATTTGTGGACCACAGTGCCCAGCCGCTGCCGTGAAGGCTGGTTCGTTTATTGTGGTCTGTGGCTTCGTTCAGGCAGTATGGTAGAGTCTCAGACAGGTGGATGTGAGCGAAGCTCAAAGCTGTTAGAGGTGAGGTTAGCAACTTCCAAAAAGAAGTAAGTCTGAACCTGAGAAAGGCCGATCTCAACACCTAATGAGCTTGTAGGTAGAGAGGTGAGAATTTGCAAATGGCAGGGCCAGGATGCTTCCTCAGTTGAAGGACCCCAGCTTATGGTAGAATTTGTAGACTCAGGGCAGGTAACGTAAAAGATTTCGAAAGTCCTGAAGAGAATCACATTTCTTGGAAAAGCAAGGGGATAACATGGTGCATTTGCTTCTCTTGCCAGGAAAGCACCCCTTCTTTCTCTCCTCCTGGCGCTGTGGGGAAAAAGGGCTGCTGGCGTATTTCCAGCCAGGCCCGGTAGCTCTGTTTTCCTTCTCTAGGATCAGTCCCTTAATTGTCTTCATCATCATTTTATCCTTGACTTTTCCCCATGACTCATACTTTCCTCATACTATTTGACAACGTCCGTGCCCCCAAGGATTTCTTTATTTGCCATCTGCTCTACTTTCTACACCATTCCTCCTGGGAAACAGCTTTACCCACATGGACTCCGTTTCCATCTAGGTGTTGATGACCACCCTTAAGGTCAATATCTCCAGCCAGCCACGACCTCTCGCTCATTCTCCTGTCCTGGGTTTTTTTTCTCGGTACACATAAGACATTTCCTCTATGTTGTCATCACTGCCTACAATGAAATCAATCCAAAACCGAGCTCTTCCCGCTAGACTCTCCTCTGAAAATCAACGACACCATGCCTTCCTCTGTCTCTCTGGGATGTGAGCTTTTGATTTCAGTCTTTTCCCCTTTTGGAATCTTCGTCCTGCTGATCCTTGTTGGGCAATCTTTGGCGTACGCGTGAGCTGATTCAGGCTTACCCTCCCCCTCCCCTCTCTGCCTAATCCTGTGCAAGGTTAGCACACCTTACTGGAATCCATTCTCTTTTCAAAGCGGTTTGTCCTCATTCAAGACTCAGCTGAGGAAACGGGAACTAGATGCTGATGGCCAGTGACCAGCGGCTCTTGACACTTAACTTTGGTAAATTAAGGAATTCCTTGCCTCAGAGTTTCAGTGTGAATAGTCCAACACTGAATGTCTCAACCTGGACACCTTATCAGTGCCTGTAACTCCACTTGCGGAAAACCTGTTCTGTTCTCCCATCCCCGCCCCGGGACAGACAGCGTCGGCTCTGGTCCCTATCTTTCCTGCCATCGCCATGGAACCCTGCTCCTTTGAGTCCCCCAGACACACTCGGTTTCTCTCTCCTTTGCCCTTACATCCCACCTGTCAATATGTCTTGACTTTTCTTCTCTGCAAAGTCTTCTGTTTCTTCTATGTCCTTTCTATTTCCGCAGACAGTCCCTTAGTCCTGATCCTCATTGCCTCACCCCTGGAGCGCTCTGACAGCCCAGACCATCTCACTCCAGACTAGTGCTCTGCCCGCTGTGCCACCCGGTAGCGGATAAGTGAGGCATGCCTCTTTAATGAGGTACCTTTATTTTATTTGGCCAATTTTGAGTGGTTGTGTTTCTCGGATGTCATGGGAACCAGCTGACGCAGAAATGGTAGATGGCTTAGGCTGATCGCTGTCGTGGGTGCCCAAGCTTTCAGCAGGTGGTGCACAGTCGGGGGTGCCCCATGCTTTACATCTGTCGCTTCTCACATGTCAGCTTTTATTTCTCCTTGCCTGTTGGACCAGTCTCCTTGTTTGGAACTTCTAGTCCGAGAACCTAAAGAGAATGGTTAATAGCATGGATTTGAGAGTCAGGCAGACGTCAGTTCAAATCCCAGCCCTGCTCGCAGTAGCAAAGTGGCCTTGGACAAACTAGGTCATGTCTGCAAACCCCATTTACTCATCTGTAAAACAGGGAAAATGCACCTTACAGTTGTGGGCTGTACGCACCCGGAGTCTGACAGAGAGCAAAGTCAACGATAGCCCCTCTCCAACTTGTTGTTAATTGTGTGTTAGAGGATAGTCAGTAAGACCGGGTGAGGGCCAGAGGTTTCATGTGAGTGGCTGTAGTGGAAGGGCTTCACACCAGCCTTACTGAGTATTCAAAGCTTACTTACTCCTGAAACACGGGGGTTAGCGGAAGACGACAGTTCTGGGTAGGCAGGCTATTGGTGCACACGGTTGTTTATCCGTTTAGCATTTGTAACCGTATTACTGTGTAAAATGCCTCTACATTGTCATCTCCAAGCAAATCCTAAACTACCTGAGGGCATGGGCCATAGTGCCGGCTGCTCCCCGCAGTTTGTTTATACCAGTTAGCAAGACCTGGAACACTGTCCTTCTACCTCTCAAAAGATGCCCCATCTTTCTTTTTTTTTTTTTTTTATATTTTTTATTTATTTCTAGGAGAGAGAGAGACAGCGTGAGCAGGGGAGGGTCAGAGAGAGAGGGAGACACAGACTCTGAAATAGGCTCCAGGCTCTGAGCTGGCAGTCAGCAAAGAGCCCGACGCGGGGCTCGAACCCACAAACCGCGAGATCATGACCCAAGCGAAAGTCGGACGCTTAACCGACTAAGCCACCCAGGCGCCCCAGATGCCCCATCTTTCTAATCTCAGCTCAAGTCTTAGCTCCTCTTGAGCTCCTATTGTGTTTACTTTGGCTAGTTACTTAAGTTGACTAGAATTGCCTGTTGTTTTTTAATTTTCAGTGAACTTGGCAAACCCATGAGATTTTAGGCTCCTTTAGGGCAATGCTGATGGGTTACATGTGTTTCTTTTTGTGTCCAGCCCCAGTGGTTTTTGTACAGAGGACCCTTAACGCAGTCAGTAGTATTGTTATTGTCATTATTGACAAAAGAATTCTGTAGAGTACGTGGTTGATCCTAAATGGTGCGCTGATGGAGTATACTGTGTATTTAACATGACACAACTAGGGGATAAACAGACTTTGATTGAAAATGATATAAAGCCCCATAGACATTTAATATACACTATTTTGGAAATGTATCATTTAAAATGGGCTAGTCTGAAACTATCTTTGCACTAGTTGTGAAATATAAACTTGATAAGCAGGAGAACTATCATTAAAATGTATGAATATAGTTTTGCATGTCTATGAAGACATTTTTTTCCTTCTACTTTTCGACCCCCGAGGCATCAAATTATCATGATGTACAGGGTGGTTAAGAGTTTTCCAGATTAACCCTTTCCTAGATGTTGAAAAATGTCCATTCAGGTGTTCATTTCTAACATATGTATATTTTTGACATCTCTTTTGACATAGTCTGTAACTTTACAGTCTCTCATGTGAGTAATGTGATCTCCAAGACAGATATGGCATCCCGTTGGGTATGGGAATTAATCCTTCGAGTTCCTGATTGCTCCAATCGAACACTCATTATTGAGCAGAAGCGTGTGTCAGAGGATTTGGGGAAGTGGCGGAGTTTGTACCTCTTACACCAAGGTGCTCACGAGCGTGTTCTCTTTAATAATGTAACTGGATTCTGCGTGGTAATCTATTTCATATCTGCCAAGCCACAATTAAACATTATCCACTGCTGAAAACGGTGCCATTATTTTACTAATAATTCCTTCTCTCAAGCTTTGGGTAGAATTCAGTGAAGTTGAATTCAGTTTAATTTCTTCTTAAATCATAGTTGAACCCTCACTCATCTCCATGGTTTCACCAGAGTCTGATCTTCCAGTAGATAATTTTGAGGTGGTGAAATGGAAAGGAAATGTACTCAGATGTGAAGCAACTTTTCAGTTCTTCTAGTTGTGAAATAAAAAATTATGAAGAAACTAAGCAACTAAGTGGGGGGAGGGGGCGGAGAACTAAATGAGCCAGTCCTTTAATAACTGACACTTTAAAAAATCTTGTGCGTTAAAACTTAGGGAAAATCAAGAAGATTTTTAGCTATTCTTATTTTTTAGTGGAAAAAATTACTCTTAACCCTAGAAAACTGAATTTGTCATTAAACCACTAAGATACCGACAGAGAGGCACATAGAATTATTTTGGTTTGAACTTCGAAGATCAGGGTCTGATTTTTCCATTTAATCCTGGGAGCCTAAGCCCATCAGTTGTCTTCCTAGCTTTCAAACTAGGACCTTCGTGAGAATGAATTGGAAAGGGTAACTCTGGACTGTCCAGAGAAAGTTGGATGTGTGCTTACCCCGTCCATAGTCCATCTGGCCCAGAGCCTAGTTAGTGCTAGATGCTCAAGATTTTAAAATCTGGAGAATCATGATAATGTGGAAGAATAGTGTCTGAGGCAGCAGGCCTGTTGAAGGGCGTTTTTAGCCATGCAACATCTCTGATTCTGGGCATCTGTCACCAGAGGTAGCCAGCGATGATTTCCACAATTTTATGACCCTTGGCTGTCATCCCAATAACAAATAAGTCATAAGCCATCCTCTTCCCCTCTGTAAATTTCCACTTCTACACCCTGGCCTTTCTACAAAATGTTTTTGAAACAGTGAAAAGAGAGAAAAGAGCCACTTCTCCCTTATGTAACATCAGCAAATTTCTTCCAGTGCCACAGGACCCTTCCCTCCCCAGTACTTGAGGGTTGAGGGATGAGGGGCACATGAGGTAGCAAAGGACAAAGGAAATGCTTATTTCCTTTGCTTTGAGTAGGTAAGTTACTAAAAGCCAAGTTTGCTTATTTCTACATGGCGTACAACACCTAGGACAATATGAATAATACTGGTAACTATAGAAAAAAACATTTTCAGTGTTATGACACATTAGAGGGAGGGAGGTTGACTTGAACAGAAAGAACAATGGGGAAAAATAGGTAAAGTGTAGATTCTGAATAAGCCAAAGTAGTCTTGCGGGCAGAATGGTGTATATGGAGGTTACAGTCATTTTGCATAGGTAGATTTTGGAGTTCAGGATCCAAATGAGAAGGGACGCCTTTGTCGGATCTATGGGATCAGGGTGAAGGGCAGGGCTCCGATCAGGTGCTGGGTGTCAGGCTGAGGCTGCTTGTGGGCAGTCAGAGCACGCCCAGGCTGAAAGTACCGATGGAATGTATGTGCTAACATCAGGGCAGGAGCTGCCTAGCCCCTGCCTCGTTGTTGTTTTTAAGTCTTAGTACCGGTGGGAAGATAGTGGCAGGTTTTTCTTTACTTTCCAGAGGGAGGCCAGATCCCATAGGTGCCTGTAACTGGTCATTGCTCTATGGCCAGAGAACTAAGCTCTCCTGGAGGTCTGGCCAGTTAGAGGGCTTTTATTCCATCAACTGAGTGCCTACCGTGGATAATAAACTCAAACTTAATACTGGGGAAAACACAAATATGAGGTATAAACTGTAGCTCTTGGAACCAGAATATAAGCTGGTTATGGAAACATGACCTAAATGTGTAAAAAGTGAAATAAAACAAAACATAAGTAATTCAGTTCGACAAGACAAGAGAATTTGCAAGGCAGACGTACAATTTGTGGCCAAATGGATAGTGCAGATGGTAAGTGCCGTAGGGAAAGAGATTTGGGAATGATCACTGTGGGCTGGTGAGGTCTGGGAAGAGGAGGGATCTGAATTGTCTTGTCTTTGAATAACGTGGGAGAACAGTGAAGGCGTGCCAGATGAGGGAATGGAGATAGGAGTGTGGAGGTATGATGTGTAAGAGACATTCTAGAAACAGTGATAGAACAGCTTAATTCAAGTTGGGGCTTGAGGATGGTTATTCATTGGAGACGAAGCCAAGAAGGTAGTTGGAATTGAATGTGATAGTGGTAAGTGAAAGAGTCCTCAGCTTAATCTTGTAGACACTAAGAAGACGTTGAAAGTTTTTGGACAGGGCTGTAATGTGCTTAGAATTATTCTAGGAAGATTAATCTGGTGACTGAATATGAACAAGTTAGACTTCACAGGTAGACCAGGTGTTGGCATTTGCTCTAGTCCTATTAGAAAGTGGTAAATGCTTTAACCATGGAAGTGGCAGCCAGAACAGAAATAAACAGATGGCTACAAAAGACATCTTGAAAGAAAAAGAAATACGATTAGTACCTTGTCATGGATAAAAGAAGACTCATCAAATCCACATTTTTGGAACCAAGTGACTAGAAGAATATTCTATGAACTGAAAGGGGCGTGAGATGGCTAAAGTTTTAAGAGTGTCTAAGGAGTTCAGGTTTGGAAGATTGTCCTTGATGTTTGATGTAGCTGGAGGCAGAGCTTACTAATAGAGGGAGAACCCGTCCTAAGATAAAGGGAGGAGTCACCTGCATAGAGATGACAGCTCAAACTGTTTGAATGAATATCTTCCAGGGAGAGCAGCGTCAAAATGTTGGAAATGCCAACATTGTAAAGGAGGAAGAGGAAAAGGAACCACCTAGGCACCCCGTGTGCAATCAGACACTGGTGGAGGAGATTACAGATTCTCATAAGCACAGATAAGAGCATCGAGAAGGAAGTTGTGGTCAGCATATCTGATGTTGCAGGGAGGTCAAGGAGAATAGGGGCTGAAAAAGGGCCATTGGTTTAGGCAATTAGGAAGTCATTTACCTTTAAGAACCTTTAAGAACACAGCACTATGGTGTGTGGGATGTGCAGGGTGGGGGCGTAGATTAAGGAGCAAGCCTTGAAGAAAAGGGAATATAAACCACTGATTACAGGTGAGAAGGAAAAAATTAAAGGGGGAGAGTATGGCTGTTATTCCTCTTGCCTTCTGAGTTGGGAATGTGTGACACGGTGACACATGAAGGCAGAAGAAAAAGATTAAGTCATTGATTCGCTTGGCAAGACTTTATGACATACCTACTGAGGACCTGGATCTAATTAACAAGCAGAAACTGAAAGCCGTAAGAGAGGGAGACAATGGTGGAGGGAATTGGAAAGGGGGAATCATGAGAAATGGGAGGAGAATTTGGGGTTGAAAATGAGAGACACAGCTTCCTCTGAGACCAGAGAGAAAGCAGAAAGGTTGGGGGCTGGATGTAGATGGAGGAATGTTCTGAAATGAAGAAGATAAAGGTAGAAAACAAGGCTACAGATGTTGGGCTCCTGGACAAAGTAGAATGTGTTTGCTGGGAGAGAGGGTGGCTTGGGTGACAGGTGACAGGGTGTGTAGGAAAATGTTAAATGACCACTCTAGGTAATGCAAGGGGTCAGAGACATGAACACAAGGATGCTGGACACCAGCAGCGCTTGATGGAAACCCCACTGTCCTTATGCTTCTAGAAGTGTTTATGGGGTGTCTGGGTGGCTCCATTGGTTGAATGTCCAACTCGATTTTGGCTCAGGTCATGATCTCACACTTGTGAGATCTGCTTTTCCTCTCCCCCTGCATGCACTCTCTCTCACTCTCACTCTCTCTCTTTCTCAAAAAAAGACATGTTTATCAACTGTAGTTAGATAATGAGCAGTGTTTGTTTTCACTTTCACCTTTAAGAACTTAACCTTCCTCATTGCCTTATTTTTCCGTGACACTTTTCTATGAATTTTTGTTTCTGGAATCGCCAAAATTGTAAATTGTACAACAATTCCAGAGTTATGGTCTAGTAGATTCCTGAGGTTATCTAAATTGCGGCCAAGATGTTGGCATGAAATAATAATACTTTATAGATACATTTATGGATAGATGAATTTAGCAGGAAAAGTTAGTGAGTAGAGCCCATGGATGGTACTACCCACTCCTTCCCAAAAATAAAATAAATGTTTCGGAGATATAAAACATACAAAATAAATGACAGTGTTTTATTTAGACCATCTAAATGAAAACATCAGACTAACTGCTGATCTCCTCAGCCCTAGAAAATTCATTTAAGATGACTAAGATCCCAGGGGGTAATTACAGTTCATCCAGAAGCTAGCAGATCGTGAGTGGCACCATGCCTAGACCTGTAGAGGAAGATGTTTCTTCAAATGAGCTAACCCAACAGGGTCTGTGACAAGGAGCAGCAGACCGTGTGGGACAACTAAGTGTAACAGTTAACTGGGCCACCTGATACCAGTCCTCAGTTTTAGTGGGATTGCAACCAGTGAGAATTGGGGAAGAATGTCTTTCTATCACACAGTATTTATAAACATAAGTAATGGACAAAGTCCTGATACTCTAATTCTGTATCTGAGTCTTGATTGTATTCCTGACTCACTCTACAACTCTCCCTCCCTCCGAACGGTGGCAGGCGGAACATGAACGCCTCGGCCACACAGACCGAGTGAGCAGAGTGTGCTTCCCCAGGAGGACCCACTTCCCCAACCTTGCTCTGAAGTAGGAGGAAAACATTCTCTAGGACCCAAGCCACTGGTCAGAACTGATAACGGTTCTGCCGCGTTCATTCATTTAATGGCGACTGAAATATTGACCTTTCCTTGTCTTTTCCTCGTAGGTATGGCCTCACATGTGCAAGTCTTCTCCCCTCACACCCTTCAATCAAGTGCCTTCTGTAGCGTGAAGAAACTGAAAGTAGAGCCGAGTTGCACCTGGGACATGACTGGGTACGGCTCCCACAGCAAAGTGTACAGCCAGAGCAAGAACATCGCCCCTTCTCAGCCAGCCACCGCAACCGTCAGCGCCTCCTTGCCGATCCCGAACCCGAGCCTACCTTACGAGCAGACCATCATCTTCCCAGGAAGCACCGGGCACATAGTTGTAACATCAGCAAGTAGCACTTCTGTCACCGGGCAAGTCCTCGGCGGACCGCATAACCTAATGCGTCGAAGCACTGTGAGCCTTCTTGACACCTACCAAAAATGTGGACTCAAGCGTAAGAGTGAGGAGATTGAGAACACGAGCAGCGTGCAGATCATCGAAGAGCACCCACCCATGATTCAGAATAATGCCAGTGGGGCCACTGTAGCCACTGCCACCACGTCGACTGCCACCTCCAAGAACAGTGGCTCCAACAGCGAGGGTGACTACCAGCTGGTCCAGCATGAGGTGCTGTGTTCCATGACCAACACTTACGAAGTTTTGGAATTCCTGGGCCGAGGGACATTTGGGCAAGTGGTCAAGTGCTGGAAACGGGGCACCAATGAAATCGTGGCCATCAAAATCCTGAAGAACCACCCGTCGTATGCCCGGCAGGGCCAGATCGAGGTGAGCATCCTGGCCCGCCTGAGCACAGAGAGCGCCGACGACTACAACTTTGTCCGCGCCTATGAGTGCTTCCAGCACAAGAACCACACGTGCTTGGTCTTTGAGATGTTGGAGCAGAACCTCTATGACTTTCTGAAGCAGAACAAGTTCAGCCCGTTACCCCTCAAGTACATTCGCCCAGTCCTCCAGCAGGTAGCCACGGCCCTGATGAAGCTGAAGAGCCTGGGCCTCATCCATGCTGACCTCAAACCAGAAAACATCATGCTGGTGGATCCGTCCAGACAACCATACAGAGTGAAGGTCATCGACTTCGGTTCGGCCAGTCACGTGTCCAAGGCTGTGTGTTCCACCTACTTGCAGTCCAGATACTACAGGTAAGGCCGCTCACGCGGAGACGAAATGCCGGGCGCCCGGTGGTGTTCATGGAGGATGGGCGGTGGTGGCCACGGCGGGAGAGGCAAGATCACGTGCCCCCGGGTGTCGTCCTACAGTGATCATAGTTTAGTCGGAAAACGGGGACACGTGCACATGGAAATGATGGTCGGAAGCCACGTGAGAACGGCGTCGAATAGCTTCTTGGCCTAGACCTTCGGAGACAGAAGGGGATCCCTGGAGGCTGGGGTGAAGGGCACGGCCGGGCACTTAGGTCCTCATGGGTGGGTAGGATCCAGACCCGGACAGGCCAGGCACTGCTGAAGTCACTGCTGCAGGAATGCACAGGATGCGCATGGCAGATGAGGAGGGCACCCACCCGCACAACAGGGCGCCTGGGTGGTGGCAGGTGTGATTGAGAGGATAGACTGGGATGTCGGGGTCTGAGACACCAGACCAAGGGGCCGCAGCTGTGTCCTTAAACAAGGAGCGAGCCCTGAGGCAGGTGAATAGAGGGGGACAGGACGAAGGTGAGACAGGGAGGATTTTTCCATCCCTGGGGAAGAGGTGGGGCATGGGGGTGAGATGCTGCCCAGGGGCCAGTCAGCTCGTGCCCGTTGTGGGGAGCGTGGAGTCTGCATTCCTTCTGTCAGTCGGCAAGGACTGACCGCCCTTCCCACACGTGCCAGGCGCAGTGCTGGGCACCAGCCGGACCCTTGCCGTGCTTGAGTCTCTGGGATACTGGTTCCCGACCCTGGCCTGTGTGTTGCAGTCACCTGCAGGGGTGCGGTGGGGTGAGGGGTGGGGTTGAAAACTAACCTGGCTGGGGTCCTAACCCCCACGAACTGAATCAACCTCTCTGGGCGTGGGGTCCTGCATGGGTGTTTTTTAGCAGCTTTTCTGGGGGATCCCGGCGTGCTGCTAGGGTTGGGTGCCCGTAGGAGAGAGCACAGGCTTCGGAATCAGAGAGACCCGGGCTTGAACCACATCTCCCCTCTCGCCGCACTGTGTGGCGTGGACTTGTTTCTCCCTGCCTGCACTTCCTCACCCATCGGCCTGGGAAGTCCGGTCACCCGCCTCCGGGTTGCCGGGACGATGGGCCGCAGTGGCGCGGCCCGAGGGCCTCACTCGCTCTCCGGCTGGTGGTTGGCGCATGAGGAGTGGGAAGGAGCGGGAAGCAGGAGAGTCTGTTCTGGGGGGACGGTGATGGGCTGTGTTTGAGGTGACGTCGAGCACGCCCGTGAGGATGGAAATCGGCAAGGGACAAAGCTGTGCTCCCACGAGAAGCTAGGACCGACACACGTTTAAGAGGTTGCCGTGTACGCCGTACAACCAGAGTCCCGAGACTCGTGTGTGCCCGAGCCCTTCTGCCCTGACGCTCGTGGCCACAGAGAAAGGCTGCAAAATGTGCCACAGCCGTGTGGGCCCAGCTGACTGGCCACCCGGCCCCGAGGCTGCCCTCCCCCAGCCCCGTTTACCCGTCCAGCCTGCAGGCCTCAGTAGGTAACCTCACACCTCCCTCCCTGGGAGGGCTGAGCCTACAAGTCGTGTCCCCACCCCTTTGTCATCTAGTGGGGCCTCACGGGCCTCTGGAGCCCACCCCTGCTGTGTCTCCGTGGCCCTGGCCTGCCCTCTCTAGGAGGCTGGGCTGCAGCTGCTCCTCTAGGCTCCACTCCCGTCCTTCCCCAGTGCTCCTTCCCGAGTGCTCCTTCCGCAGTGCTCCTTCCAGACACGGCATCTCCCCGCCGAAGAGGAGCCTCCGCTGGCCTCCGTCTCCTGCCTCCCTACCTGCTCCAGGAGGGACGGTTCTGCTCATGTGCCTGCAGTCTACTGTCTGTCTGTCTGTCTGTCTGTCTGCCTGCTCTGGAGCCATGTGGAGAGGGAAGCCACGAGCCCGGTGCCGGGACCAAGGGGGAGGCGGGGCCTGGGCTCGGAGGCCAAACCACCAGGGAAGGGCTGAAGGACAAGGGCGTGCAGGGGTGAGACAGCCGATGCACGTTCTCTTTAGAAAGTGCCCTGCGTCCAGGGCTTGCTCTGGGAGACATGATCGCCCTGGCACCTTCGCAGGTCTGGCTGAGGAATAGCTGGTGCTGGGGCGTTTATTACTCAGTTACCCTAAACCACCATTGAGCAAACAGGTTCCAGTTTTATTCGCCTTTACTAAGAAAGTGAACTTGGCAACTTAGAAAAGGACTTTTAAAAACGGTTCAAAAGGCAATGCAGGGGCGCCTATGTGGCTCAGGCAGTTGAACGTCCAACACTTGATTTCGGCTCAGGTCATGATCCCAGGGTTATGAGATTGAGCCCTGCATTGGGCTCTGCACTGAGTGTAGGGCCTGCATGGGATTCTCCCTCTGCCCCTCTTCCCCTGCTCATGCACTCGCGCGCGCTCTCTCTCTCTCTAAAAAAAAAAAAAAGAAGGTAATGCATACTCAGAGCACAACTTGATGGATCCAGTAACTTTGACTTTGGGATTCTTTATGTCCTCACAGCTTCTTAGCATCTTGTGCCCACCCCTCTCCCACCAGATGGTCTCGGCAGTTAACTCTGCTTTTGTGTTTGGCCCTGGGGCCTGGGACCCAACTCAGGGCATATGGTGGCGTGTTTGCAGACAGTCGCAGGGCTCTCCTTAGCTCTCCCCTCCCCGACTTACCCCTCTGGCCCCTGCACCCCAGTGCTCTCGGAAGGCCCTCCCCCTGGGTGTGATGCTACCCCTTTTGTTTAGCCCTACATAACTATTAACCAAAATTCTGAGCAGGCTTACCTCTTCCTGCTCGGGGTCACTTTGGCCAAAAAGACGAGTGCCCTATGGCCCTTATGGTGAGTCTCTGTGCCCAGCTCTGGACTCAAGGGCACAGTCAACATGAAAGCCAGCCCAGCTCTTCTGCGTTGATGATGCTTCATCTTGACATTGAGCCCTGCATTCTGTTCCTTCCGTAGGCTTCATCTGAACCCCAGAGTCGTTTGCAACCATAGAGCAATACAGGTGCTTGAGGACAGCCTTCAGCTCTGTGTTAGTCCTAGCTATGAGGGACAGCCACCTCCAGGCTGCTTTTATCAAGTTGATTTTCCCAGTTATTTTGCTTCTTAAGGGGGCTGGGGATGGAAAAGAAATCTGCAATTGTCCATTGTTAATCTGAGAAGGAAGACATTTGCAGCCACAGCTTGAGAGAATGCCTCTGTTTGAGCTGCCTGGGGTACAGCAGTCAGCACACTGTGAACCTGTCCATCTGTGGACCCCTCCGTTTCCTCAGGGTCCCCTGTACCTGTGCTGGTGCATTACCCCCTGGGGATCTCTTCCTTTCAAAGGGGCGGACACTGAACATGTCCTTCCTTATTTTATTTAATTTTTTTTAATGTTTATTAATTTTTGAGAGGCAGAGTGTGAGAGAGGCAGAGAGAGAGGGAAACACAGATTTTAAAGCAGGCTCCAGGCTCTGAACTGTCAGCACAGAGCCCGACCTGGGGCTCAAATTCATAAACTGTGAGATCATAACCTGAGCCAAAGTTGGACACTTAACCAACTGAGCCACCCAGGCACCCCTGTCCCTCCTTATTTTTAATATTACAGTATTAAATATCATCTTACTCTCTTCCCCAACACATGACATAGAAACAGTATGACATAGAGAGATGTTCCTGCCCTCGGGCCCAGGGTACCTGGAAAATTAGGTGGTGTTATGGGCCATTTGGGTGGCCGAGGTTGGGGTATATATATACCTCAATATACTGTTGAGGTATATTACTGTAGAGAAACACAACTGTGTTTTCAGGAAACAGAGACTGTTTTTTAGTTTGTTTTTTTTTTTTTACATCTGATGCATGAGTATCCCCTTCCAACTTGACCTTCCAACTTGAAGGTCTGTTACGTAGTTAACTGCCAAATCACGCTGTTTCTCAAACTACATTGTGCATCAGAATCACTAGGAAAGCTTGTTAAGAACACGTTTCTGCCAAGGTCCAGCCCCGTGCCCACCAAATCAGCATTCCAGAGGAGCACCTCCTAAGAAAGTCCCTACTCTGCATGCGCGCGCGTACACACACACACACACACACACACACACACACTTCACTGCACACATTTAGAGGTGAGCTTGTGCAGGTGGTCTGAGGTCCACTCCGAGAAATGCTGCTGAGGAAAAAGATTTCCTTAACGGTGTCCCCTTTCACACACTCATACCCTAAGAAATGGAGTTGTAAGTAATCCTATTACCTTACTTTTGTTACCTCACCTTGGAAGTCCCTGCCATTTCCTTGTTTGATTCTACATTGATGCCAGTTTTTGTGGGCTTTGTTTGTTTGTTTGTTTTTGGTTTTTGATGGCAGGAAAGCCAACAGTAGCTTCGTGTGGGGACATTTCACTATCGGTGTAACCAGCAAACTAAAAACAAGACCAGGGGTGCCTGGGTGGCTCAGTCGGTTAAGTGTCCGACTTCGGTCCAGGTCATGATCTCACTGTTCATGGGTTCGAGCCCCGTGTCAGGCTCTGTGCTGACAGCCAGCTCAGAGCCTGGAACCTATTTCATATTCTGTGTCTTCCTCTCTCTCTGATCCTCCCCTGCTCATGCTGTTTCTCTCGCTCTCAGAAATAAATAAAAACATTTAAAAAAATAATTTTTTAAAAACAAGACCAAATACTAATCTCTATTTTCAGAAAAAAACAAGCAGAAAGACATGCTATTCAGGCAGAGGATACTCAGTGATTAAGACGTGTAGAATTTTTTTGTCTTTGCTCCGGGCAGTTCAAAATACTCTGTCTAGACTTAATTTGGAACACTTAAGACCATTACGAAAACCTCAAAAAAATGGGCATAAAAACTTAGGACATAAAAAATGGCCAGGTAATCTCCTTCTTTAGAATAATCTAACCTTTTTTTTTTTTTTTGTCTGATTCTTTTGGTTGCAGAGACTGTCTTCAGATTGGTTCCACGGTTGTTTTAGGTGGGGTAAAGATCTATTTTAATTCAGTTCAATTCATCCAGCTTTCACTAGGTACCTACTGTGTGTCCTGTGGTAGACCTACTAAAGTGAACGAGATAAGGAGAGATCACTCAACTGGAGGAGTTTATGGTCTCTCTGAGGTAATCACAGGACACAAACCACCTAGAGTATAATTCTGATGTTTTGCTATCGCCAGGGTTTGATCACTCTGTAGATGTAGGGAGCAAATCATGAGGAAAACCAGTTAAAGAAATTCGAAGTCAATGAAAGAATTCGCAAAATGGGCTAACAGAGAAGATTTATAGAGCAAGAGCTGTATGGGAGGAATTTTGAGGTGGGTCTTACAGAAAATGAGAGGTGGGGATAGGGGAGCCTGGGAACCACCTGGATTGGCATAAGTAAGGGAAGATTGTGATGTCTGGAAGGAGCTGAAGACTTGAGTCAGAAAGTAAGGGTTAGGGGAGTCAGGTCTGATGGTGGACAGTATTACTGTGGGCACATGGGGCTTGGATTTAACAACAGAGTAATTGAATGAAGTTAAGGATAAATTAATCAGTTGGAATGGGGAAAAAAAAAAGGGGGAGAAACTCAGAGACTAGGAGACAATACTAGTTGTTCAGGAATAAAGGGAAGAGGCCCTGGATTATATTGCCGCCCTCCCCCCGCCCCATCCACCCCACTTACCCCACCCCAGGACAAATGTGAACACTTTCAGTGCTTTACCTTTCCAGGTACTGTGACTGCATAATTGGCCTAGCGGGGATCGTTTTCTGTCTGTTTGTTTTGCTCTCTCTCTCTTTTTTTTTTTTTTTTTTTTTTTATTGACTTTGCTTTCTCTAAGGCACAATTCTGAAGCTCTGGTCTCTTTGGAACCTGGTTTCAAATCCCACCCCTGCCATTGAGTGACAGGCCCTGGAAGAAGAGTCGGGAGGCTTCCACCCCCATCCTGGCCCTGTGTGTCCCCAGCTCACTGTGCTCCACTGAGTCACTGATAGAACGTCCGTGGGGCCATCCACACTCTTGCATCTGGACCCTATGATGACCAGGGCCTGTGTTTGGTCATATGGTGGGTCAGAAATGGTGGTTCTGTCTGTGGCCCTGGGACTGTTTTCTCTCCTGTGGGTTGAACTTGGCCTCCTTACCCCAAACTGGGAGCCCTCCAGGATCTCCTTTCCATGAGGATGGGACAGGGCACATTCCAAAACGCTGTACTCTGAGTCACTTCAGAAAAGGGGCATAGCTACATAAAGCCATAAACTTAACTAGTTTCAAAACTTGCATAACTTGTGCAGAGAATAAAGTATAAAAGATGCCTGACTAGAAGTTAGGCTTGATTGAAAGGAAGAGCACAGAAACCAATCACATTGCAGATGTTACCTTTTTAAATGAGCCTTTTATTACTGGCAGATAACAACAGGACAAGGCTCCAATCTGAGGATATTAAGTGAAATTCTCAACCCACTGACAATCCCATCCACCCAGGGAGATGGTTATAAATCTGTGAAAGCTTTTAGGGCTGCAGCTTTTCTGAGAAGTAACCAGTAAGCTGTCCAGCTGGTAGGTTATCTTCAATTTCCCTTTACTCATCTCTAGTATCTGGAACTGTACAGTGAAATAATTTGAAATTAAAATGTTGTTACTGGAAAGCCAAAGTGGGAAGCTTTGTGTGTGCTTGAGTACATTGGCCCAAGTGCCCTTCCCTCTACACAAACCCACGTGTGCAAGTGTGCACGCGCACTAGCTCCACACCGCAGCCTAAAGCCCGTGCGTGGCACTTGCAGAGGTGTGTTTGTGAGCACCTTGGTGGCAGAGGCTGATGCTCGACTGCAGCAGAGATGCTGATGGGCACAGGTGTCCACCACCCCACCACATGGAGGGACACACGGATACATGCAGCATACAGGCACGTCCGTGCAAGGACACGCACACACGCACACACACACACACACACCTTCAAAGACAGTGAAATAACTTGCACCCTCACAGGCCACAGGAGCAAACGCAAGCAACCCCAGCGATTAAGGACCCAGATGCAGGAGCAGTGTTAATGCCCCGGAAACTTGGCCCAGCCTCCTGTCTTGCTGCAGGGGTACCAACGACATGTCCCGAAACCTGAGGACAGTGGGCCAGAACCACTTTGGGGCTCAAGGCATAAGGATCCTCCTGCCCCAGAACCACCCAAGCACTTCTCAAAAATGGAGATTCCTGGGGGCACCTGGGGAGCTCAGTGGGTTAAGCATCAGCTTTTCTCAGTTCATGAGCTCATGGTATGTGAGTTCGAGCCCCGCATCAGGCTGTCTGCTCTCAGCACAGAGCCCGCTTTGGATCCTATGTCCCCCCCCCGCCCCTCTCTGCCCCTCCCCTGCTCACGTTCTCTCTCTTTCAAAAATAAATAAAACATTTTAAAAAATAAAAAAAATAATAAAAATAAGATGGAGATTCCTGAGTTGCAAAACAAATCTAATGAACAGGCTCTGGGTGTGGCACCAGGTGGCATACATTTAAACAGGCTCTATAGCTAATTCTGTTAAAACTTATTAATGAGGTATGATCGGCATACAGAAGGCTGTACATATTTAATGTGTACAGCTTAATGGGTTTGGAGATAAGTATACACCACGAAACCGTCACCACAGTCTATGCCATAAACAGATCCATCACGTCCAGAAGTTTCCTCCCACCTGCTATTCACCACCACCACCACCATCATCATTTTATCCTCTGAGGACTGTTCCTCTAGATGGAGGGGGTTCCAAAATCCGTCACCCCTTGCGTACCCCCCAGTGGGCATGGCATGTGCCCTGTTGAGATGGGAGAGCAGGGCTGCTGGTGACAGCCTGGCATCTAGCTGGTGATGCTTCACCCAAGCAGCTGACAGCCCCTCCGTGGGGCCCACTTGATACACTGCTTGTGATCAAACCCCTTATGTCCCAGTGGTGGTGACAGTGAAGATCCAAAAGTAGTTGGTGAGGTCGGAGAGGTTGTATGTGCTGGTGAACTGGCAAGTGGGGGGATGGGAGGAGGCAGAGGGGGTGGGTGGGGTGAGAAAGCAGAGGAGACGATATATTTTACTCTTTGCATGACTGACAATAGATGTAGCTCTTACTGCCCCGTGGCTGCTGGACTCTTCTCTAGTCACAGCGGGTTTGGAGCTATGATCCTCGTTTATGCATCGAACAAGTAATTTTTTGAATTCCGAAGATGTGCCAGACACTGTGCTTTGTGCTGAGGTTTCAAAAAATGAGTAGGAGTGCCCTCAACTATGTGGCTCTGCCCCCAAATCTGTAATGGAATGAGCTGTCCTTGGAATGAGCCAGTGGTTGGGTATGCTAGGTTCCACTGTCCTTGTCCACCCGGCATAGACATCTCTTATTAAACAGAGAAGTCAGAGTATACAAGCCTGGAGTGTACAAGTGTACAGAGTGTACAAGCCTTTGTCCCTTGGTCCTGCGGGCTGCCGGTCGGTCTCGAAGCCAGATGGAGGATCAGCGCTCGTGGTCTTGGGTATTGGTCCATGGCCCTCATTGCCAGGCAGAGATGCAGATGCTGGCGTTGTAGAAGTGAAGGTCTTAGGTTGGGTGTCCCCAGAGCAGAGCCTGAGACAGGGCTTGGGAGCAGAGAGTCCTTTTGGGAGAAGATCTCAGGACATAGACAGTGGGGAAGTGAAATGAAAGTTAGGAAGCTGCCCTCTTCTCCCTCCAAGGGGCCCACTGAAGGCCTTTGGGATTGGGCCCTGGAGGGAGGCTGTGGCTCTGCTCCACCCCCCCCCCCCCCCCCCCCCCCCACCGAGGTTGAGGGCCCTGTGCTTTTCTGTGGGTCAAGGTGGTGTGAGGACCCGGTGGGCTGGGGCAGACTGAGAGGAGGCTGAAGCAGAAAAGCAAGGTGATGTGGTGCACAGAGTGGGGCACGCCTGAAATCAGAGGGGATGCCCCCGGGCCCGAAAGGCTCTGGGGTGTGCCACAGCAACACGCCCGGACCTCCATCCGTGTCCTCCCGCCAGTCGCCAGTCGTATGTGAGGTGTGTTTAAATGGAAAGGGAAATGCCTTTTTAGGCAAATGTAAGGACTGTATAGACTTAAGAATTCAGAGTTGAACTCCAAACTTTGGTGTTTAAAAAGTTGGAGATACGACTTAGAAGCTAACATTAATGAATCTGGCCTCCACCCCACCTTCCTTTTGTAGCTGACTAGGTGCCTGCTGGAGATGGGGGATGGGCTGGGCTCTGAGAGAGAGCATCCAGGAGGGGCAGGGGCCCAAGGGCCCAAGACCCAGTGGCAGGAGGTGGAGGGAACTCACCCTCTTCCTGTGTTCTCCAAGCACGCTACGCTCAGGACGTGAGCAGGCACCGTTCCCTACAGCTCCTTCGTTGGGTGAGTGAATGGGTATCTGGCCAAGTGAATGAATGAAGGGCAGCAGTGGCCCCATATGTGTTAGCTCAGCTCGCATTGCCACACGGCAGATGCCCTCACGTGCCCGGCTTCTTGTGGTCTTTCACTGGTCACCTAAACCCTGGGCCCGTGGCATCCGGCATCTCTGAAGTCCATCATACAGGTCCCCGGTGGCAGCCTTTGGGGAACACACACACCTCACCAGAAACATGCATTCCCATCTTGCCTTTCCACCTGTGAGATTTCAATTTAAAAACCTGAAGACAGCTGACTCGGCTTTTAACAGATTAGTTCCCTGAAATCAGCCAACATCTGTCATGTCCCATTATACCTTTGCAGAAAATTAGAAGCGACTCCTCTAGCAAAGAGAGGGGGTCGAGCACAGCGTGATCTGACTAGAGAACCTTGAGGGTGTGAAGTAGGTGCCTTCCTCGGGGCCCCACCATTTACCTGCTTCCCTGGGGGACCTTACACACATGCTAGTCATGACTCCCTCAACTCTGTCTTCATACCTGTGAGCTGAGTGAACAGAGATATCCTGCTCGTGCACTGCTGCACATGAACTCGGCACACGGCAAGCTCTCCGGAAGTGTGAGCTGTGAGCGTTTTTACCGCTGTTCTTCTCATCATCACTGTGTGTGGCGACAGACCTGGCTTTGAATTCCAGATCTGTTACTGTAGAGCTGTGTGACTTTAGGCAAGCTCCCACCCCTCTCTGAGGCTCATTGCTCTTTCCTCTTACAAGGGGAAAATCACAGCAATTGCTGAAGCTTTCCTAAGGACTAAGCAAACGAGCTGCGTGTGTCTGACTCACCTGTGTGCGCCTAGCCTGGCCCAGGGCGCCTCTGTCATAACCATCGTGCCTTTCCCACAGGCTCCCTTCACGGTTAGGCGCCTCTGGTCTAGCCTGTATTCAGTCTGGTCTGTGTGCATCATTATTAGCCATCGACATCCGCACTATTCCCAAGCTTCTTGGGATCGTGCATGATTTCCTCATCATTTCTATAGATGTGGAGGCCCATTACCATGCCTTACCTTCAGTAGGTGCTAAACAAAAGAAGGTCTGTGTGCTAGGAGTGTTTGGTGGGTTTCTTCCAGTGTCAGGAAGGGACGATGTCCAGCTCAACAGTGAAGGGGTCAGCATTTAAGAGGAGCGACATCCTCCCCTCTGAGTCGGGAGGAATAGGTGACAGAACTGTGTTGGTGTGGTGAGAAAGACTGTGGTGTTGTTCCTCACTTGCGGGCATGGGCTGTCACCATCCTGCTGCTACTGATGAGCCTGAGGAAGGCTCTGAGGTCCTATACTCTTGGGGCCAGGCACAGGGGCCTCAGAGAGTGTGGAACGGCACACCGGAGGCCTCGTGAAGATGTATTGCATTTGACATCTGCCAGGACTTCCTGCATCCGCTCCCCATCTCTGCCGACATCAGAAGGGTCAAGGAACCAAGACTGCAGTGATGTGAGAGACTGTTCAGAAACCCCCTGAAGGCATGTGGGTGTGTGTTGGTATGATTGTGTGTCTGTTGGGCTTGTGGGTGTGTTGGTGTATTTGGTCTGTGTGCAATGGATGTGTGAGTATTGTCGTGGATGTGTGTTGGATATATGAGTGTTGGTGTTGATGTGGGTGTGTTGAATTTGTGTTTGGTATTTGTGAATACTGGTGTGAGTGTGTTGGCTGGTGTTGGTGTGTTGGTATGTATGAGTGTATTATGTATGCGTGTTAGATATGTGAGTGTGTGTTGATGTAGGGATGTTAGATGTGTGGGTGTATTGGTGTGAGGTGTGTGTTGAATGTGTCAGTATTGGTGTGGGTGTCTGTTGGCTTATATGAGTGCATGTTGTGCATTGGCTGCGTGAGGGTGTATTGGTGCATGTTGAATGGATATTTGGTGTGTGCACATTAGATATGCGAGTATTGGTGTGAATATATGTTGGTAGGGGTGTTGTTGGTAGATACAAGTATGTATTGGATATGTAAGTGCGTGTTGGTGTGAGTGTGGGCATTGGGTGTGTTGGTATTGCTGTGGGTTGGTATCTATGTGTTTGTTTTGGGGGTGGATATTGAGTGTGATGAATGTGTGGATGTGTGTTGGATGTGTGAGTATATGTTGTGTGTGTGTGTGTTGGATGTGTAAGGGTTAGTGTGAGTGTATGTTGGTGTGTGTGTTGGTGTGTATGAGTGTGTGTTGGTGTGGCTGGGTGTGGATGTTGGGTATGGTAGATATGTGAGTATATGTTGTGTGTGTGTTGAATGTGGGTTTAGTGTGGGTTGGATGTGTGACTATTGGTGTGAGTGTGTCAGTTGGTATGGGTGTACGTTGGTATGGATGAGGGTGTGTTGGATATGTAAGTGGTTGTTGGTGTAGGTGTATAGTGTGGATGTTGGGTGTGTGGGTATTGGTGTGAGTGTGTGTTGGTGCAGGTGGGTGTTGGGTATGTTGATGTGTTAGATATGTGAGTATGTGTTGTGTGTGTGTGTTGAATGTGTTTACTGTGTGTTGGATGCGTAAGTATTGGTGTGAGTGTGTTGTGTATTGGTGTGAGTGTATGTTGGCACGTATGTGTGTGGGTGTGGATGTTGGGTGTGTTGGATATGTGAGTATATGTTGTGTGTGTGCTGGATGTGTGAGCATTGGTGTGAGTGTGTGTTGGTGTGGGTGTGTTGGGGCGCATGCTCAGGGGCAGCAGGAAGACTGGTCCATAGAATTCCCCATATTTGGAGCCCCTTCTGGTCCTGTTGCATGTGCCTGGGGATGGGGACGTGTACTCGTTAATCACAACCTTATTTATGTAAATGTTGACCATAAAATAAAAGTTTTTTGACCGAAACATGAGGACAAACTATTGGTGTCACTTCTTCGCCATCCACTGACCTCCAGTGAAGGAGTTCTAGTCCTATTCTTTTTGTAAATGAGAACTTATATTGGCAAATAAAATAAAAATGCGCTAAGTGTGACCCCCCGAATATAAATAGACCTGGCACTGAGATCAGATGTTCTCACTTGTGAGAGTGAGCAGCAGGGCCGGCGGACCCGGGGAGACGGGAGTGCTCTGTGTCCTGATTGTGGCAGTGGCTCCACAGATCTGTACGTGGGTCAGAACTCATGGCGCTTACATCAAAAAATTAAATTAAAAATTTTACATAAAAAGTAGAAATCTCTTTACCCATAAAGACCTCTAAGGAAATTGTTGATAACATTAAATCCTTAAGCCTTATCTTGCCCGGTTTTTCTTCCTGGTTGTGTTGTGTTGTGCTGTGCTGTGTTGCGACAAAAGAGATGGATTTGTTCATCCCGCAGGTAACAGACATTTCTGGAAATGGCCAGGCAGGGCAACCTGTGGAAACAACTCTTGGGAACAAACAGCTGCTAATGACGGCAGCATTTCTGTCATGCTGTTTCTTTGTTGTATGTGCTGCTTCGTGTATAGGTCATGGACTTGTCCTCTGAAACTTAGGGACGGCGGCCACCGGAAACAGAGAAGTGACACACTGTTCCCTCTAAAGCGTCAAAGTCCAGAAAGCAGATTAAGTCTGTGGAATTTGGTCATGCAGCTGTATTGTGCCTACAAGGCCCCGCCTTTGGGTTTCCCATTATCATGGCCACGGCCAGCACACCCGTGTGTGAAACAACCCAGTTTTCCCCAAACCAGCGCCTCCCTGTGGCAGGCGCCCTGTGTGAGGGGATTTTCCTGCTGGTTTTGCAGGGAGGGCCTTCTTTCCTCCGCAGAGAGAGGGTCCCCGCATGCCATCTTGGATGCGGTGGGTTGTCTTGTCTACGTCTAAGTGACAGACCTTGAAGAGGGGCCCCTGTCCCTGGCAGCGATCGCAGGCATGACAAGACCAGTTCTGGCAGCAGGGCCTGGGTCATGCACCCCAATAACTGGGCCGAGGCCCAAGGCCACATGCTGGGCACAGAGCCACATTCCTTCTTTCCCTTCCCGCTGACAGGCACTTTCTACTTGCTCCTTTGGAAGGAACAAGAGGGCCACCAGCATGTGAATGTAATTTCACTGTGTCCTCTGCAGCTCAGAGCAGCCAGTTTAAGACATAGGTCCTCCGCCATGACTGTCCCATGTCCTGCTGGGAGAAGTTCATTGGTTTGCAGGTTCGAGCTCATGACCACACTACCCGTTTGCCTTGCCCCGTTGTGGTGTCAGGCTGCTCTCTCTGCATTCGTTCCAAGGACCTGGCCTTCCTTGCGCTTAAACATTCCCTTTTCTTTCTCTGAAGACATTCCCCAGATCGCCTTCCTGGCTTCTGTGTCCTTCCTCTATTCCCTGTTTTAGCTCCCATGTTCCGGGTCCTAACCCGGAATTCAAAGTCCTAATCCAAGGACTCCAGCCTTCCCCTCACCCAGTGTGGCCTCCGTGCCTGCCAGGAGACGGTGCTGCCCCCTTTGCTTAGGGCAACTCCCCTGCCCACCGTCCCCACCCAGACCCCCGAACCCAGCCCTGTTCCACTTCTTGGGAAACTCAAGAGCCAAATCTGCCATGACCAGAAGTGATCTCTCCCTCCTCAAAACATTTAGGTCTAGTGTAATCTGTCTTGTTAGTCATCCATCCGTTTGATCTCCAAGGAAACTGTACACTTACTGGGGTCAGGGTCTGGCCCTTAGACCCTGTAAGAACTAGGGTTGATCTTACAAACGATCTTACCGTGAGCTGAAACGACTAGCCAACACCAGCTAAATCTGGGGGCGTGCCATGGGGACAGAGACCTGGGGCCCAGCATCCTACCAATCATGTGACGTAGGATGAGTCTCAGCCATTTCCGTAGCTTCTCGATCCCCTGATGTTCCATAAAGGCCTTGGGGACTGTGAAAGTCTCTGTAAGTTTGTGGCATTATGTTGAAGCTTTGCATAGCTCTTCTCAGTCTTGCATGTGTAGGTTTTTCTTTTTTTTTTTTTTTAATGTTTGTTTATTTTTGAGAGAGAGAGAGAGAGAGAGAGACAGAGTGTGAGCAGGGGAGTGGGGGAGAGAGAGACCCAGAATCTGAAGCAGACTGAAGGGTCCAAGTTGTCAGCACAGAGCCCGATGTGGGGCTTGAACCCGCAAACTTTGAGATCATGACCTGAGCTGAAGCCAGACACTTAACCGACTGAGCCACCCAGGCGCCCCTGTAGGTTATTAATTCTAACATTCCTGGTTCTTCCTTTTTCCTCTCTCCCCTCTGCCCATATCCTCAGGGCTCTCCCATGCTAACCCAGGTGAACATCCCAGCAGTGATGGGAAGTCCCCACACGTCACCACACTTAGGCATCAGGGACGCAGTTAAGTGAGAGCTGAGCTTTCAGAATGTTGCCAGTTAATTGCTGTCCTGTCCTGTGTTAGGGCTGTCCCTGCAAGAAATGTATTCACGTCTGACTCTCACTTTGGCGTCATGCAAATCCAAACGAGGCTTCTGACGGAAGCTGTAAGATTGAAGATGGATTTTCTCTGAGAACTGTGCCATTTAAAGTTTTTTCCCCCAACTTTTCATGCTTGTATTCTTTGTCATGGTTTGTATGGAAAGGCCCATATTTTCATCTCACTGCTTTACTTTATAAGCTCTACTCAGCAGCCAATATCGAGTAACTACTGTGTGCGAGACAGGTGTGCCCTTGGCCCCGGGGAGGGCACCGTGGCTTTGGAAAGAGCATCTCTTTAGGGGCACATGCCTTTGAGTGACAGCCTCAGGATCGGAAGGCACCAGAGAAATGAGCTGAAGGGCCGAGTGGCCCCACACTCTGTGAGGGGCAAGTACCGGTTTGTATCTGCCCAGGCCTCTGGTGGTGGTGGTGGTGGTGCTTCATGTTTCCTGAGCGTTCCAGGAAAGCGGCTTCGTGCGATCGGGATCATAACTGAAGGTAGCTCGGACGGCAGCACTGTGCCGTCGTCGTCACGCCGCGTGGTCCGGGCCTTGCCTCTGGTCACCCACGTGTGTTGGCAGCCAACCCAGGAGTGCAGCCTGTGCGTCCACTCTGCCTGGAGTGCACCACCGCAGAGGGCCTCCAGGCTTGCACCCGAGGGCTGCAGACCGCCAGCCTCTAGCGGCCGTGGGTGGGCTCCGGAGTGCGTGTGATGTGAGCAGTGTCCTGTCTGCCCTCCTGCCCCTCCGCACCCCCCGCCCAGCCTCAGGAGCCGAGGAGCCCAGGGCCTTTTCCTGTCGTGTCGGGAGGCCCGAGCAATGCTCCGGTCCGCGCAGACGCTGGATTTACGTGCCACTTGGTTCTCTTTGTTCCTCCCTCCCTGTGCTGGTGGTGAAACGGTATCCTTGACGTGCTGGACAGGGCAGTGTTCGCACCCACTCTGAAGGGGACACATCCAGCTCAGAGACCAGGCGGCACGGGGGCGCAGCCACAGAGCACGTGCACGTGCGTGTCTGCCGGGGCGTGCCACACGTCTGCAAGTCACCCCACGGTGGACTCGGGCACGGCTCGGCCTTGGCCCCAAGAGCTTCCCCCTAAACACGAGGACAGGAAGGATGCGGATAACCGTGGCGCTGAAGTTCAGGCGCTGCGGGCTCCCGCCCGGGGAGGGTCCGCCTGGCGCCCCGCGCGCACCCTCACCCCGAACCCGCCAGCCGACAGCAGGGTGTGCCCAGCCCCTTGCCCACCTGCTCTTTCCTACAACTTCGCCCTGCACTAAATCTGTGACTTCCTCCTGCGGAAGGAAGGCACGTGTCATCATGTCCTCCAGGTCCTGGAGAGGAAGCAGGAGGGACTCTGTACATATTCATGTTCTCCCTCTTCCCGTCTAGCGAGCGAGACTCGCCACACTTAAATACTTTCAATTTTGCCTGCACAGCACGAGAATTGCTGGGTTTGTTTTGCCACAGAAATTGAACATTTCTAAGAAACATGACAACACTGCCTTTCCCGCAGGTAGGAGCGGGGCTCTTCTGCAGGAGGTATGCTCCCCGCCGCCCTTGGGAAATGAGATAGTGCCTGGTGCTTGGAAGGCAGGCGGAAGGTCCCAGCTCTTCAGTGTCTCCTAATCAGGGTGCTCACTGCCCGGGCTACACCACGTTAACAGAATTGGGCGCCCCCATGGGTCAAGCAGGCCGTTGGATGGGGTGGAGGCGGGCCATGGTGCTAAGTGCTCTACAGTTACTGTTTTTCTTGTTTGTCATAACCGCCCTTCAAGGACTTACTCACGTTTCATTTCCCTATTCATCTTTCTTTGGCCACTGTGTTCTCCATGCACCTCTCCCTTGTCTGTTGTAAATTCTCGTTGCGTTTAAAATCTGTATTTTATGCTTTCTTGCATTTGAGGGAACTTTCGGACTTCCACTTGTTTTATAATTTGTCCTGGGGGTTAGTCTTGGGCGGCTGGCTAGACTGTAAATGTCTTGGGTGTCCGTTCTGGTGATTAACATATTCTCCGCACTTGATCGGGGGAGTTGAGGATTAGAGATTTCACAAGGTCTGTTAGAGGAAAGCTGTTATATAAATCCCCTAAGCCTTTCATGATCTGCAAAGGTCAGCATTAATGAAAATCATTTCAGAATTTTTTTTTTTTAATAATTTAGGTATGTTTAAAAGAGCTTTTGCAAGAACCTTCACGCGTTGCTGGTAGGAATGCAAAATAGCGTCGCTACTGTGGAAAACAACTTGGCGGTTCCACAAAAAATAGAATTTCTTTTTTTTTTCTTTTTTATTGTCAAGTTGGTTTCCATATAACACCCAGTGCTCACCCCAACAAATGCCCGCTTCCATCTCCCTTCCCCTCTCCCCCGCCCCCATCAGCCCTCAGTTTGTTCTCAGTATTTAAGAGTCTCTCATGGTTTGCCTCCCTTCCTCTCTCCAACTATTTTTCCCCTTCTCCTCCCCCACGGTCCTCTATTAAGTTTCTCCTGATCCACTTATAAGTGAAAATATATGGTATCTGTCCTTCTCTGCATGACTTATTTCACTCAGCGTAACACCCTCGAGTTCCATCCGCATTGCTACAAATGGCCAGATTTCATTCTTTCTCATTGCCATGTAGTATTCCATCATATAGATAAACCACATCTTCTTGATCCATTCGTCCATTGATGGACACTTAGGCTCTTTCCCATGTTTTGGCTATGGTTAAGAGTGCTGCTATGAACATTGGGGTACGTGTGCTCCTATGCATCAGCACTCCTGTATCCCTTGGGTAAATTCCTAGCAGTGCTATTGCTGGGTCATAGGGGAGTTGTAAAAAATAGAATTTCTGTATGAGCCCCGCAGTGCCACTTCTAGGTATATACCTGAAGGAATTAAAAACAGGGGCTCTAACCAATACTTGTACAGATGTGTTCCTGGCAGCATTTTTCAATAGCCAAAAGGTGGAAACAGCCCAAATGTCTATCAGTGAACAAATGTATAAATAAAATTGTGGTCCAGCCATACAATGGAGTATCATTCAGCCATTGAAAGGAACAGGGTACCACTGACCCTTTGAACAGTGTGTGGTTATGGGCACCAACCATCCCGTGCAGTCAGAAATCCACATATAGCGTTCAACGCCACAAAAACTTAACTACTAAAAGCCTACTGTTGACTCAAACCTCTCCAATAACATAAAGAGTCAATATGTATTTGCTATGTTATATGCTATGTTATATTTACTATATGCTTAGAGTAAGGTAAGCTAGAAAAAAGAATGTTATTAAGCAAATCATAATGAAGAGAAAATGCGTTTATGGTACTATTCATTATAAAAAAAAAAAATCCACACAGATGCGGAGCCACCCAATTCAAACCTGTGTTCTTCAAGGCTCAGCTGTCCTGATAGAGAAGGCCACATGAGGGTGACCCCTCAAACCAGGCGGCAGAAGCCGGACACAGCACATGTTGTTTTATCCCCTTCATATGAAATGTCCGCGATAGATGAATTTATACAGACACAAGGCAGATTGGTGGCTGATGTCAGGGCCTGGGGGACACAAGAGGGGAGGCTCTGCTGGTGGGGAAGCCGTTTTCCTTCTGAGTGATGGGAACGTTCCAGAACCAGATAGAGGTGCTGGTTGCCTAGTGTTGTGAGCCTCCTGTGTGCCACAGAATAGTGTGCTTTAATGTGGCTCATTTTCTGCTCTGTGGATTTCACTTCCATAAATAATATTGAAAAAGAAGAAAGAACTTTTGCAGGCTGAGAAGTTGGGATGGAATGGGATTTTACTGTGACCTGAGATTTAGGCTCTTTGGGGTTTTTTGTTTTTTGTTTTTTTGTACAAGGGACCCAGAATTATTTAAAATGCCGTAGAACGTGAGTAGCTTTGAGAGCTGTATCTGTGTAGTAGCTCTAGGAATGGATTTAAAAATCCTTGCAGAAGCAGAATTTTGAGGGTGATTTATACTTTTCTGGTGGTAGGTTGAAACAGTGGAGTAAATGAGGGGTTTTCTTTTTTTCACTGACTTGGGAAGAAAAGGAACGGCTTTATCCTAGCTGTCTGTGAGGCCCCTGGGCGCCCTGGTGCGTCAAAGTGGAGTCGATGTTGCCCTGATGAGCGTGGCATTACCTGAAGGCCAGGCACCATCTGCACAGTGAGCTGGGGGTTCCCAGAGTCTCTGTGGGGAGTGAGTGTCAGTGTGTGTGTGTGTGCGCGCGCATCTCTCTCTCTCTCTTTCTCTCTCTTATAAGGAGGACTCATCCTGGCCTGGGGAAAAGAAAGACCTTTGTTTGTGATGTGTTAGCGTTCCTGAAGTCCACAGCAGAGCTGATTTCCGATTTGGCAGCCCTGAAATAAAGCTTCATTTGTGCCGCTTCCTGACTCTGTGTCTGTGAGCAGGTTGGCCAACCGTCCCGTGTTGCAGCTTTCTGGTCCATGCTCCGGGGCCATGAGGCTGCACCGAAGCACTCAGAAACCGTAGCCCCTCCGAAGGGGAGGAGGTGGTGAAAGTGTGTCGCCTGTGGAGTGATGCCCCTAGGGAGGTCAGGGGCTCCCTGCGGTCTCACGTTTGATCCGTTCACCGCTCCTTGTGTGTGCCCCTCAGTGTCATGCGCTTTCTTTGCACTACGGTGTGGAAGAAGTGCAGAGTGCCTGGGTTTGGTTCGGATTTTCCTCCTCTGTCTTCCTCGCCCCTGGATCCACACGGGTAGTGGTGCTTTATTCTCCCAGACCTTTAGAGTAGAAAGAAACTCGCATATTCCCACATGGGTTTTTACACATTGTCTTCGTTCCCTGCTGCTATCAAGAAAACCAAAGTTCAACAAATGTGACATCACAGTCTTTCCAGGGACCCGCTCCTTGCCGTGGTATCTGTCATTCTGCAGGACACCGTCCCCTTCTGGCCACTTCTCACAAGTCATAACCAGTCCTTCTCCAGATCTGGATTTGTTATTCCTTCTCTTTCCCCCTTCATCCGGGGAGCACTTCCTGGGCCCCCACTGTAAGCAGGGGGTGCACCGTGATGAACAGAAGGAGGCTTTTCCTCAAGGAGGACCTAGGAAGGAAACTGAGAAATCACTATGATCACAGCAAAGCTGTGTTAAGGGTGATAAGATTTCATCACTAAACTCTGTTTCTGTAGCCATTTTATTCCCCAGCCATGCTTCCCCATAATTTTGGGTAATTTGTCCAAAACCTCTTTTGCAGGGTGTATTTTGTGACTATTTGTAAATCTCCTCTTCCCTTGGTTTTTAACTTGAGCCTGTGTTCTTTCTCTTCCTGGAAATTTGTGCTGGTTATAGCAAACTGTCCTGTAAATTGTTCTAGAGAACAGCTCCAATTCATTCTGCTTCTTCCCTTTCGTCTGGTGTCTTGGAAAACTTCTTCATGTCCTCAAGCTCAAATATATCCATTTCTGTATCGCGGCTACAGAAGTTTTTCTCCCTTGTAGCACAGATGTCAGATGGGTTGGCATTATCAGCTCCGTCGCGTGGCCAGGTGGCCCCAGGAGGTGGTGTGGAGAATCCCCCAGGGCCACCCAGCTAGCCAGTGATGAAAGGCGGCCCTGGACCTCTTAATGGTCATGCAGTTATATTTAGGCCTTTCCCTCCATTTTGGAGCTGCCCACCGCGATGGTCACTTTGATGGCGAAGACTGCCATTCCCTGGGATCCAGGCTACAAGCAGCCTCCTCCTTAATGATCGAACACATGTGGCTGCTGGCAGTGGGAGACAGTATGAATATTAATAAACTATATTTCACTTTTATTGCTTTTTTATTAGGTTTTCATGGAGATGGTGTTTGTGAGTGAAGTCCAAGTGCTGAGCTATAGACAGGCGTTTTGTTTCCTTGACAAAATGGCGAACCTTGCAGCCAGAGGCCGGGGTGTGTTTCCGAGCAGCCAGCTAGCAGAAATGCTGGTCAACATGGCAGGCCACGTAATATGGGATGAGCCTGTGAATTTTTATATTGTAACTGTCATCTGTGGCAGAGAAATACCATCGTTCGGCGTGGCGGGGAATTTCTCATGCGGCCGTGGCAGCACCCCACCCATAAGTGCTTCCGTCACCTTCGCCTGGCATTGTCGTGAGAGCATTGCCCTCCCCCCACACTGGACCTCACAGCCCTCACCCTCCCCTTCCTCTGCTCATCTGACATTTTTCCACCAAACCAAAGCACAACCTCCCCATCCCTCACGTTTCACGGCCTGTCTCTGTTCTGTGACCGTGGATGCCACTGGGCCTACAGGAATGACTATGCCAACAGGTAATGATAGGCTTGTCAGCACCACTGACAGCTGGCCCGTTGAGACCCAGGTAGACCAGAACGGGGCTGCCACGTGGCTCCAGAGACAGGAGGCGGGGCAAGAATGATCCCTCAGCAAGTACCTGTGGCCCCACTCTACGGGAAGACGCTCTCTGGAGCTCTGAGCTGAGCGTGGCTGGGATGTGTCACTTTCAAGCCACGTCATCTTTGTGGTGAAGACAGGGATGTTTCTCACCAGGCCAGGGGACAGAGCCTCGGCCACATCCCTTGTGTCTTGTGCAGCGTGTGAGTGCACGTGCTTCTGGGATCGTGGAGCATGCCCGTGGGAGAGCTATGGGGGCCAGTCTAACTGAACACACCTGTTCCATCAGTCGGGAAGATCAGATGCATTTCTGCTAACTTGAAATTAAATAGTCTACTTCAGCCAGGTCAAAAGATCTGAGAGACCCCCAGTGCTGAGTAACGGAGAATACTTAGGTTCAACCATTCTTGATTATTTCTTGAATAGGGGAAAAAAGAGTATGTTTCTGCTTTTTCCATTCCCAATTTTGTCTCAGTTTAGAATTAATTACTCCGTAGAAAGACTGTACTCTTCATGCATGTAGAACTTGCTTGTTTTTACAATTGGATTATCACTCCTTTCATGTATTCAATTTGCAGCACATTTATTGAGTGCCTACTGAATACCATATTTTAATACTCTGATGAATGCAGGTGTCTTTAGAAACAGTTATATGAGTCACTATATTGGAGAATAAAGAATATCCCATGTGCGTAAGTTTTCCAAGTGACTGAAACTTACCCATTTCCACACCACACTTAAAAAGCTTTCATTTTTCTGGATAGAAATCTAACAAGATGACAACCGTTGCACCCACTGCCTTCTGATACAGAGTAGAGGACAAAGGGGGAATGGCAGTGACATTTAATGAGCACCTGCGAAAGGCCAAGGGCCTACCTTTAGCACTCATGAGCTTTATCATCCCCATTTAGTGGATGAGAAAATTGAATCTCAAGAAACCAATTGCCAAGTGGCACAAGGCTAGTAAATAGGTTGATTTGAAGCAGATGTGTCTGACTTCTCAGACACCCTCTCTTCTACCAAGGGGTGGTCTCTCCCCAACAGAGCCTTTTCTTAATCCCTCACGGTTATCATTAGGAGTGTCATGAAATGTGCTCATCGACAGAGATGCACTTTCGCATTCTGTTTAGATGTTTAATTCTCTTTGCTCCCAAGTTAAAAGGCTCTTGTTATTTCTGTTCATTGAATTCTTAAAATAATTGGGGCACCTGGATGGCTCAATCGGTTAAGTGTCTGACTTCGGCTCAGGTCATGATCTCATGGTTTGTGGGTTTGAGCCCCACGTTGGGCTCTGTGCTGACAGCTAGCTCAGAGCCTGGAGCCTGTTTCAGATTCTGTATCTCCCTCTCTCTCTGACCCTCCCCTTCTCATGCTGTCTGTCTCTCTCTCTCTCAGAAATTAAAAAAAAAAACATTAAAATAGTAATAATGATAATAACTAGAGCTGCCATTTATTAAGTGCCTATTTTGTGCCAGGAACTTTATATATATATATATATATATATATATATATATATATATATATATATATATATATATATATATATATATATATATATATATATGCGTTATCTCCATCGTGCGTGACTCTTACAGCTAAATACTTTGCCTGTTTTATCAATGGGGAGACAGACCCACAGAGGTCGAGGATGCTGGCCACAGTCGTGTGACCACTAAGTGATGGAGCCGAGTCTGCCTGCTTCCAGAGCTGTCGTGTTTTCTCAGAGTGGTTGGTGTTTGGTCATCTCAGGGTTCAGCTGTCGGCTCGCTGCTGTCAGTGTGTCAGCCCCTCCCACCTCCCAGTGTGATGACTGCAGAGTCAAGCCCCCAGACTTGTTAGAGTTAATGACAAAACAGTGCACAAGAGCTGGAGAGCCTGGATTCTCGCTTCAGGCTGGACATGCGACCTTGAGTAGATCATTAACTCCTGGAATTTGGGAAGTGTAAACCCTAGTCCCCGCTTCCCTGCCTGGGCATTTATCACACGTGTCGGAGAATTTCCAGATGCTCCATTCACATAATGTGTGTAGGCTGGGTCGTGTGGAGCACATGTGCACACAGCGTTCTGTTCTGATGCACAGAGATGCTATTTCGACTAATATATTGAAAAACACTATGTAGGTGCCACAGCTCTTTTGGCATTTTGTACTGTCTGTTGGAAGAGAATAGTAAAAGTACAATTACTGTCGCGTGGCTTTGGCTGCCGCTCCCTGCTATCTTAGAGGTGAGTTCCACTCAGTGTCCAGGGCCGTAGTCTCCACCAAAGGGATAGCGCCTGGCCTGCACACCCTGTCAGGACTGCTGTGCATGTCTAGGGTGTGGAAGCACCAGGCAGGGGGTGCCACGCCAAGTGGTTCTTGTGTGACGCAGGCTCTTGGGGAAGGCCTCGGTGTGGCCAGCATGCACGAGCTCCGTGTGTGGACTTTGGGACATCTGTTTGTGGTGCTCAAAGGCCCTTTGGAGCTTACTTCCAGGTTCTGGATTATGTTCTTATAGTTGTTGATGCCAGATAAATGAGTTCCAACTGTTACTAGATTTGTAGATCTTTACCAAAAACAAAATACTGTTTCGGGTACTTTGCAATTAGAAATTATACCACATTGGTCCTCTCTCTGAGCACTGGCTTATTGAAACTTAAAACACACACACACACACATACACAGACACACACACACAGCTGTCTGAATGTAGCTATGCATGCTGGTGCATTAAAAGCCTTTCATCTTTCATAAATTTTATTTTTGAATATGAGAATTTTTTTTTCAATTTCCCTCTTTATACAATCTGGTCATGATAGATTCAACACCTTCCCTGAAAATAGAAATAATTCAACCTCATAGTATATTTCTATTCCAAGGAATATCTGGATTCATTTCGTAAGACATAGTTCTCAATTCATTATTTGTTTTTAATATATAATCTGATACTTACAGAGTACGATCACATATACTGGTTTGTTTAATCATCAGAACAGCTCTGTTTCATCCCTCCTTCTCCATGTGGAAATTGAGAACCTGTCGTGCCCAGAACATGGAGCCAGGAAGGAGTCAAGCCAGCCTGTCCCCAGCCGCAGCCAGCTCTCCTGACACTCGGCTTTCATTTTTGTCCAGTTTCTCACGCATAAAACGTGTTTTGTACAGTAGTGCCAGGTCAGAGTTTAAATGGTTCCAAACAACATAGTCATGGTAGGAGGGAAAAAAAATCTCAAAAACTCAAAAGAGCAAGCGTCAGTGACATCGTGTATCTACTATTGTTGCCTTATTGTATAAAAAGAGAACATAAGTTTGTTGGCACTCCCTCCACAGACTTGAACGCTGAAGTTTATTAATTATAATGGTAAAGGGCTCATCTGAGTGCTAAATTACCAGGAACTGTCATGTTTTTGGATGCTCCGTTTTATCAGCAACCGTGCCAGATGTTAGCACAATAGATGCTATTGAGCTACAGGGATGTGCAAGCCGGGCTGTGCAGCCAACCACAGACGTAGCCGGTACTGGGCTGGGATAACGAGGAGGGACGTTTTCCTTTTGTCTAAGGAGGACCCTTCCCCCAGAATCACAGCATTGTGGCACCAGAAGTGATCTTGGCGATGACTAATCCCACCTCCTTCGGTGCGGATCTTGTTGAGCACCCTTAATGTGGAACACATGTTAGGTCCAGGCCCTCGGCCAGGTGCAGAGGAGGGGCGGGTGAAGGCCTGTGAAGCCGACCGGCCAGGTTCAGACACCTGGTTGGTTAGGGGCCTGCTATATGCCCCTCCCCCTGACTAGTGAGCAGGACCAGATCCAGACCACGCCCAACCCCCTGACTCCATGTCTAGTGCTCACGCACCGAACATACACAGATGATCACTAGCAAGTGGACTGTGTGCCCTGTTCTTTCCGCCCAGCAGCAGGCGCTCTGTGATGCTCTGGAAGCACTCAGGGCACAGCTCCTTCCCGAGTGCTTGCCCTGCCTCCCCTGTAGACTCTGTCATCTCTGCTGGTCCCTGTCCCTTGGGTACCTGCCATTGGGCTCCCGTGTGTCATCCCTGTCCCTGTCCTTGTTGTCAGGGGCACTCTGTGTGAGTGAAACATCCTAGACCCCAGTCATTCCTCACTCTGTCAACATTCAAGGCATAATTTTGGAGTTCTGAGCCACATGATTAAATGTGAGGTCAGATTACTCTGAGGCCAGCAGGAAGCTGGTGACAGGCAGAGGTGGGCAGGTGTGTACGGCTGGGCAGGTTTCCCATCTGGGCTCATTAGGCAAGAAACATCTCCGAGCAGCCCCCCTGTAGCTTGCAGGGTCCTAGGCACCTTAACAGTTTAGCTAATGTATGTAAACGACGTTGCGTGAAAATGATTCTGAGCCGTTTCACAGGAAATACTTATTTTCTTTCCAATTTGGATAACAAGCCGATTCTTTCTCATAAGAGAGTATGTAACACAAATAACTTCAATACAGTGCGCTTACACTGGCTAAACCTTAATACTGAGAACTTGAGGGTTCTCTTTTGTACATGAGCTTCCTGATCGAATTGATTGATTTTGTGATTGAATTAGGCAGTCCCATTAACACCAACAAAATGTGACCGCTTTCGTCTGATTGCATGTGTCTGGCTTGGTAAGTTCCCCCACCCCCCACCCCCAAAGAGAGCAGGCCTCCCTGACAGCTCTTGGGGAGTGTTTTAACTTTGCTGTCTGGGTGTTGGTTGAGTGGGAGGCTGTAAGAGGGAAAGTAATTTTACATGGGAATTCATCTCTCATGTTAAAAATAGTAGTCAACAGAGACATACGATTGATACACGAATATTATCCCATACCACGTTATTTGGGGAAGCATTTGATGCTAAAATTGTAGGCCTTGGTTGAAAATAAACAGGAGACCAGCCCTCTGAGATACTTACCTATAACTGAGATCAGACACCCCCCCACACACACCACCCCCCAGTAAAAGCCCTTGAAAGAGAGAGAACCAGACAGCAGCCATCACCTTTCACCTTCTGGCCCTTAACATCGGACCTAGACTCTAGAGGTGAGAGAGGAAGAAGCCAGTTCTTTGAGACCTTTCTTTGTCTTCCGGTCTCTGGCCATCTCTCTGCTGCTTCTGACATTCAGAGGTCCCGTTATCATTTACTTCGCAGTCTTTCCCAGTTGGCGGTGGCTGTAGGGAGAGGAGCTGGGATGGAGGGTGTAGAGAAGCGCTAGGGGCCCGCAGAGCCAGGAGACTGCAAAGGGGGGAAGCAGTTTGAGGATGAGAGTCATCAGGGCCAGACTCACTTGGTCAGGAAGGAGCCAGACTTCTGGGGCAGTGAGAAGGACAGAGCGCTCGCACGTGTGTGTATGCATGCGCATTTGTGCACACGATGGCCCACTGGACTTGTCCTTCCAAGCCTCATAGGCCATGTGTGTTTGCTGACCTTGGCAGCACCTTACTTAGGTTGGGGGTACTCAGGAACAAGGGGAGACTTAACCCCTGCCTGTGCTCAAACTCCACTTTCCAGAGCTAGGAAAGGAGCCTAGGCCACGTTCTGCCCAGACACCTTCGCCCCCTCTGTGGGAAATTCTGTCCATCTCTATCTAGATCATTCCCTTACCCACTCACCCATCTACTGGCCCCAAAACTGCCTGAGAGCATTATTGAACACACAGTGAGCTATTTAAGCCAGAGTTTTGTTTAGTTTAGGGCAGGCAGGGCTAATTATTAGACCCACCCTTACTGCTTGAGGTTTGCAGATTTAAGGGTTCGGGGGACTGGTATGACCTCCAGGTGCTGGTGAGGGTGTCTGGCGGTGGACTTGGTACTTGGATGAGGGAGTGAGGCAGACAATGGGGGGGAACTTACTCTTCAGATCCTTTGTTAAAATTAAAACTGAAATCCTTAAGTAACATTAAATGTTCTGTGTTCAGCACATTTGCTATTGACTCTGATTCTAAGATTTACCATTAGGTGCATTCAAATCAATAATTAACGTGCATGGAGCCCTTGCTGTGTACACACCGCTGCACCAGCTGCACTGGAGAGAGAGCACAGAGCTGCGGAAGCATCGTTCCCAATCTCAGGGGCCGTGAATTCTTGGGGGGGGGGGGCCCACAGTAGAGCATATTCATTACCCAAAAGGACCCAGAGGGGAGGGTGACTAGGGAAAGCTCCCTGCGGGCGGTGGCCTTCAGGCTAGGCCCTGAGCGGGGTGGTATTGACAGCTTCCTCTTTGGTGCCCCAGCGCTTCCTTCAACGCTTTATGGCACATATGTGTTTCTAGGTCTGGCTACCCCTGCCCCTGTTGAGAGTTTCTGGACTCACCGTAGGTCCTCAGAGGATGCTTTGCAACTAACGGACCTATGTGGTGATGGATGAGACTGGGGAGGTCACTGGGATTGAATTATAAGGGCCTGGAATGCCAGGAATGTTAAGCTCACTGGCTGTGAGGGTGTTTTCCTTCTAGGCTGGAAGCTGGGGCCTAGCCGTCTGGGCTCCTTACTATGGGCCGAGCCCCGGCACTGTACCGAAAGTGAGCCGCTGACAGAGGCGGCACGTTAAGGGAAGGAACCAGATCTGAAGGATGCTGTGATGATTCTCAGGCTAGAGGGAGCAGAGCCACTGTGGCCTGGGACAGACACCTCCAGGTCCCAGGAGAGGCTGTCCCGGAAGCAGGACCCTGGGTGCCTGGACAAAGAGATACAGGGAGATGCCGGCTCGGAGAACGTAGGCCTTCCTCTCCGAGGAGCAGTGGAGGCTGCAGAGCCAGCTGCCTTCTGAGACTTGCCTTAAAGAGAACCTCTCCTTGGAGTCCCAGGACTGGTGCACAAGGGGCATTAGATGTGCTCCCGGCAGTCGCTGCAACAGCCTTAATCATCCTGTAAAGCAAACAAGCTTAATTTTGATTCACAGAAAATGAGCCTTTTTTCTTACGTGGTGTTTAGCAACCATTGGAGATCATCTTTCAGAGTCTCCTGTTGATCGTCAGCGTTAAGGGGGGAGGCGATGGGAAGGTAGGTGGAGCACCAAGCCTCCGTATGCAAAACAGCGGGGAATCTAGAAATCTTTTGGCCGTGGAAGTGGATTTGTGCTTGTGTTTATTTGTAGAGGTGCCTGGTATTCTAAAACGTCACCATCAAGTCTCAAAATCAGCTTTTAATAAAGACAGCTGAAAAGCAGGACCCCTTCCTCCCTCCTCCCCCGTCCCCCCCCCCCGCCCCCAGCCTGCCGCCCAGTCCTCATTTAGGAGGGCAGCATGCTTCTAGTTCAAAAGCAAGCCAAGGAAGAGAAGGATTACAAGCCAAAGCCAGAGAAAATGTTGCAAGCTTCATTTTCAAATTGGTTATGTGATATGGTGGTTAAAGACACTGACCCAGTTGAAACTTCTAGGCTCCATCAGAGAGCTGCATTTAATGGCCTCGCCTGTACATTTATATTGGGAAAGGTGTGTTACCAGCTTCCCTAAAGTGCAAAGTCTACCCAAAATAGAGATTGAAGAGTGGCTTTATCATCTAGTGAGTCAGTGCAGGTTTATCATCTAGTGAGTCAGCATCAGCCAAGAGGAAGGATGAATATAGCATCATGATATTCTGCACGGGAAATTCACGGGCAGGCACACTGGGGTGGGGGGGTGCCGTGTGACGCAGGGGGCTCTGTGTCTTCAGAGGACGTGCAGAGCCACCGTCAGGCTGCCCTCTGAGCTTTGTCTGGTGGCTGTGTTCCAAAACAGAAGGGCCATGCCCTCTTGTCCTGGTTGGGACATTCAGGAAGCACATGCAAACATACACATGCCCACCAACATGAAAAGGATTTTGTCTTCTGAAGACTCTTGGCTGATCTTTTTTTTATTTTATGTTTATTTTTGAGAGAGCATGAATGGGGGAGGAGCAGGGGAGGAGAGAGAGAGGAAAAAGAGAGAGAGAGAGAGCAGGGGAGGGGCAGAGAGAGAGGGAGATACAAATCTGAAGCAGGTTCCAGGCTCTGAGCTGTCAGCACAGAGCCCAACGCGGGGCTTGAACCCACAAACCATGAGATCATGACCTGAGCCATGGTCGGCACTTAACCAACTGAGCCACCCAGACGCTCCTCTTGGCTGATCTGAACATGAAGTTAAGAATGATTTGCCACATTGAAGGCATTTCTTGAGCCACTGTTGGATGTGTCTCTGATTATTCTTTTCCCGGGGACATTCAAGATACCCATGTATATCACGGTCTATACTTCAAAACAAACGTCTCTTGCCCCATAAAAACCCTCATAAAACAGCTTCCCTTAACACCCAAGGCGCTTTGGTGGGGCAGCATTTTAAGTCCACAACATAAATTTCACATCAGACACCTAAGTCAGAGTTTGCCTATACTTCTTCAAAGTGCTGCATGAAGGGAGGGCTGTTTCTCCCAAGGCCCCACCCCTGCTGCCTGCCAGGCTGTTTTGGCACCTGCTAAGCTGGGGTGTAAATCAGGATTTGCTGTGGGGAAGAAGCCTTCTGGAGGCAGGTCCTCAGGAAAAGGCAGTGGGGAGCCAGCTAGAATCCAGCACAAACAGCTCTGGGCAGAGTGGACTGTCCTCTTCCCACACTGGCTTGAAAATGTTAGGCTTCCACTGAATTCTGCTCCAAGAGTCTCTGGGGAGAGGGAGGGGCATTCTTCAGAAGGCACCCTTAGAAAATTCCATATTTACCCTTGCTTTCTCACCTTCTCATACCCCAAACATACTCTTCTTTGTCACAGTTTGCAGAAAGCTTTGCTCCCCAGGGTTTCTGGCTTCGGGGATGGGGATGAGAAAGCCCAGTGTCCGTGTCAAAATGATTCTTGATAAAGGCATCCTAGGTGTTAAATATTTATTTTAAGGTAAATGTTCTACTTCTGAGAGGTTAAAAAAACAAGCGTAGTTTCACGCAGAGCCTCTTCCTAGTCCATGCATGAGTGTCTTTAGGCCTTTTTATTTGGCTCTGCAGCCGCCACCTTACAAACTGAATCCCTGAGATGAGCCAACAAGGATGCAGAAATGAAGAAATAAACAAAAAGCCATGTTAATTTCAAGCTTCAGTAGGAACACAAAAAGAAATATTAACATTCGCTGAATGGCAAATAATGAAATGGCGAGGATTTTTTTTTAATGCTCCTAGCAAGGTTTCGTAAGCTCTCATGGAATGTTCTCCCAGTCAGGCAGAGCACGTTTATAACCAGCAGTGCCCCGTGAAGGTGATTTGATAGGTGGTTTAATTTAAAGATCGGTACCTGCCAAGCGTACGGCGTTCTTAAGACAATTCGATGGCCCCATTTACACCTTTCTAATCTACTTGGGGTAGCACATCTCCTTACTGCAATCTTCATAATTGCTTGTCCGCTAACTGAAAATCACTTCACCTGGCAAGAAGAATGGTCACAGAGTTGTTGTGGTGATGGTGGTGGTGGTGGTGGTGTTTAATATATTTGTGAAAAAGAAAAGTATGCCAGCCTCAGCTCCTATTTTATTTCCTGTTTCTTTTACACCCACATTCTTCAGAAGTCTGTCCTTTCACCTTGACACGGTATTTTACATGCTGAGAAACACTAAGGCTCTAAAATTTGTATTCATGTGTCAGGTGGGTGGAAGGCACTGTTAATTTCAATTTAGTAAATGTGTTTTGAGTACCTACTACGTGCCCAGAACTGCATGAGGCGGAGTGTAACTCCAGAGGCACCGAGTGTTTGGTTGTAGAGAAAAGGTGGTGTGGCAGGTCAGAGGAAGGAGGCTTCATCTGGGTCTTCCTTCTGTTGACATTATCTACTACCTGTCCTTGCCTCTACTGAATTATAATGCTCACACACAGGAGTCTGCCATTCACTCTGTATACTCAGCACTTAGCTATTGTTTGGCACACAGTGGGCAGCTGACAGACATCTGATGAGGGAGCTTATGGGGAGAGCAAGAAAGGTGTAACCAGGGAGGGGTCTGTGAGCCTAACAGAGGGCAGCTGAGGACCTTGAACTTGACATCAGTCAGCGAGTTGTGAGGGTGCTCCAGGTAAGGAGACCAGTCTTCAGTCTGGAAAGCCTGACGCGGGAACATCCTAGAGTTCAGGATGGTTGAGCCGTGGGATTCCTATGGAGAGGTCAGCACACGATGGCCCACGGGCCACCCGCCAGGTGTCTGCGGCCACTTTTGTGCTGTGTGAGCAGAAATCTGTACAGTCGACCTTTGAATAAAGCAGGTGTTGGGGGGAGCAACCCTGCACATGGTTGAAAATCTGTATATAACTGTTGACTCCGCTACAGCTTAACTCCTAAGAGCCCACTTTTGACTGGAAGCCTCACCAATGACATAAGCAGTCAGTTGATAACGTATTTCATATGCTGTATGTGTTATATAGACTGTATTCTTACACTAAAGTCAACTAGAGAAAAGAAAATGTTAAGAAAATCGGAAGGAAGAGAAAATACAAATTCACAAGACCGTATTATAAAAAATCTGTATATAATTGGACCGGTGCAATTCTTACCTGTGCTGTTCAAGGGTCGGCTATAGTTGCCATATATGGCCTGCTAAGCTAAAAATATTTCTTATCTGTCGCTTTACAGAAAGACTTTGCTGATCTTTGCTCTCAAAGAACGAGTAAGAATGAGTGCAGTGATCTGAGGACCGGATGGTAAAGTGACTGTGTGAATTTGGCTGTCCTGATCAGAGGACTGACCTGGCCAGAGCGTGGTTTAGGAAAGTTAATATGGGAGTGACTGAATGGGGTGGAGCTTTGGGGAAGGAAGTGGGTGCAGAAAAACCAGTTAGGAGGACACCCGGTAGCCATCTCCTCAGGCTTTGTTGAAGAAAGTGCATCATTTTGAATCTCATCTGAAAGTTGGCTGGCACACTTTGTTCCCTGGACTAGAAGCCCTCGCCTTTCTCCTGGTTCGTGTCACTAGTTTGGGGTTCCACCCCAAAGCTCCTTCCAGAAAACTCATGTCAACCCCAACCATCTGGTCACACACTGTTACTTCTAGTGTTGTTTGTATGTAGACATGTGTCCTGCCTCACAACCTGTCCACACCCAAGGCCAGGGACTTTGGCCACACCTCTCTCAGTGGTTAGCTAATATTTTGAATATAACTAGACCTTTCTAAATGTTTGTTGATGATACACAGTCACTGAACAGGATGTGTTGTTGGAGGAAAAATACCCTATCTCATTCCATAAATTAGTCAGAACACATCAGGCCAGTAATTGTAAGAGCAAGCATCTGTCTGTCTGATGCACCAACATCCATCAGATAAAGGCAGTTAAACCCACGTCAGTCATTTTGATACAATAAAACTAAAATTAGACACAGCACAAATACAGTCAAGATGAGAGCATTTATCCCAGGGTTCGTTTTCAGGTTGATAGAGGCAAAATGATAAAACATCTGGACTTTAGGTGCAGCTCAGTGAGATGGCTCTTACAGACGGGAGCCTGGGGGATGGAAGGAAGGTGACGGCTGGGACCTCAAGTTCACGTCTAGCACCACTTTGTCATCGGGACCCTAAGCGCTCTCAAGGGTATGAAATGCAGAAGTTTTTGGAAATATAAATCAGGTTCTACTTAGTAATATTCATTAATGACCTAAATCGAGGGAGAATCTCTTACTTAACAAAGTAATTAATCCACTCTGGGAATTGATGTTGAAAACAGGAGAGTAATTGATTCATATGATCCTTGTGTTCATTTTTCTTCCTTCTGTGGAAAGGAGCTGGCATTCAGCCCACACCAGGTTTGGGACTTGGGGTTGGGCTAGATCATTCTGCTGGAGTCAGCTTTGCTCTTGTCCACACAGCCAGCCTGACCCCCATCTCTGCTTTGGTTCCTGCTCCCCCCACAAAGGAAGGCCATGTCTCTAGCACTTTCTTTCTAAAACCTCATGTATTCAGGCTGTGTCTCGCCCTTATGGATCCCTTCTTTCCTTAAGTCGCCATTTTACCTAATCAATACCATACAGTTTAGCGTACGTATGGGATAATGGGAATGGATTAAAAGATTAAAAGTAAATATTCCCCCACATTGTACATGGCGTGAAATCTGACCTCACTGAGCTGATGAACAGACTTCCTCACAGTTCTGAAGGTCAGATGAGATCGTGGAAGGGAACACACTCTCGAAACCATGAAGTGCCACACAAGTTCTGGCTGTCGGCATCATTATGATATATCTCCGTCCCTCCACTGCATTGATACTTAAGATCTCCAAAGCAGAAGTCAGCAAGCTTTTAAACACCCTTTATGAATGGAGTTTACCCTGGGCCAGTTTGCTGTCAATAAAATATTTTTTCAACAGAGTTCCTCAAGTTACCTACTGCCCTTGTAGGGGGAAGGAAAAAGACCCACCTGAGACAAATAGAGAATTCAAGTGGCAAACCCCTGGGGTCCGCCCAGCCCCGGGAGCCTTCACACAGATGGCCTGACAGACCTTAGTTCCCTGGGGCTCCCCAGCCTTCATTCTCTCACATTTAGCCTTACAACAAGAAGCAGAAGATGTCAGGGCTGCCGCTTAAAGAGGGGGGCCTGGCGGTATGCTCGGGAGCACTGCAGGCTGACTGGCTTTTCCTCTGTGAAGGGAGAGAGAGACCTGACAGAGTATGAATGAGAACGAGGGTACGTCACTGTCAAGGTCAGACGCCTGCACTTCTGTCTTCATTTGTTGCTAGCCAACATGCCCCTTCTGTTTGTTTCCACAGACAGTCTTGCAGTTCATCCACTGCCCACTCTTCCCCTCCCTGCGGCCCCGGAGCAGGGGGGCGGCTCTGTAGGTTTCTAATATAATTTAGTGGCCATCCTCAGCCTTACCCCCACCCCACTCCCTTTTTTTCTTATTCATACAACATGTTCTAACCACTGCTTTTGTAATCACCACTGTTCTAACCACGGGGACTTTCTGTTCTAGACAGATTTATTGCTATTGAAATATTTGTATTAATTGTTGAAGGTGGTAAATCCTGCCTTATGGGCTTTGTTCCAACTTGCATTATTGTTTTTTTGCAAGGAGGATACTGAGCAGGTTGTAAAAATATTAAATTATGCTGTGACTGAGAAAAGTACGACTTCTTTATAAATGTAATAGGAGTTAGGGGCATCTGGGTGGCTTAGTCAGCTAAACATCTGACTCTCGATCTTAGCTTAGGATATGAACTCACGGTTTGTGAGATTGAGCCCTGTGTCAGGCTCTGCGCTGACAGCGAGGAACCTGCTTGGGATTCTCTCTCTTGCCCTTTTTCTCTCTCTGTCTCAAAATAAATAAACATTTTAAATATACACACACACATATAGGGTGCCTGGGTGGCTCAGTCGGTTAAGTGTCCAACTTCGACTCAGGTCATGATCTCATGGTTTGTGAGTTCAAGCCCTGTGTCAGGCTCTGTGCTGACTGCTCAGAGCCTGGAGTCTGCTTCAGATCCTCTGTCACCCTCTCTCTCTGACCCTCCTCCCCTGCTTGCACTCTGTCTCTCTCTCAAAATAAATAAACATTAAAAATAAAATAAAATATACATATCCATCAATAAATATTTAAATATATATGTGTGTATGAATATAATAGAGGTTAAAGATGAGGGAGGCACACAGAAGACAGCTTCTGGTTTAATAATCTTAATTCCCAAGATTAATAAAAATGTTACTTTTAATTATTGTTTTTAAAGTCCCCATGTTCTCAAGTTGGGACTGGAACTGACCTTTTTACAGCTGTTAACGGTTAATTGACAGGACATAATTAGAACTTTCTCAGTTGGTCTTACAAACTTGACTGGGCTTCCATCTTTCATAATTTTTTGCCAACTTAAATAAAGGTAACATCTCCTTTCAAGTCACTAAGTCAGAGGCTGGTCAATTCTGTTCACATTCAAGGGTCATGAGGTAGAATGTAAATCCCATGAAGACAGGAATCTTTGGGGGGGTGAGTCCATTTTCTTTCTAGTGTTATCTCTAGCTTCTAAAACAATACCCAGCATACACTGTGGTCATTGGATAAATAATGAATGAATGAATGAATGAATGAATGAATATAGACATCAAACTAAGAGAAATCCATAAAAATCCAAAGCAGGCCTCAGTCGGTTAAGCATCCAACTTCACTCAGGTCATGGTCTCGTGGTTCGTGGGTTCAAGCCCCGCATCAGGTTCTGTGTTGACAGCTCAGAGCCTGGAGCCTGTTTCAGATTCTGTGTCTCCCTCTCTCTCTGCCCGTCCCCCACTCGTGCTCTGTCTCTCTCTGTCTCAGAAATAAACAAAAAATAAATAATAAATAAAAATAAATCATTTTTTAAAAATCCAGAGCAATATATTATAATGTTAAAAGTCTGAGTGTGTAATTTTAAACAAGAACCATAAATCTGGGAGAAGCAGGAATAATTAAAAGTTCTTTGCCCATCTGAACTAGAGCATTCCGTGCCTTGAGTCTGGCAATGCCCGTTTCTAATAAACGCATTTGAACTCTCTTCATTAAAACTTTACTCCCAACTGAAAGGACTACGAGAGAGCCTAATCCACTTTGGCACACAGATCATATAAATAGTTCATAATCGGCTTTAATTTTCCGATCTGCATTCAGCAGTGTTTATAGAGACTGGCGTCAGGATAGGTGCAGAGCAGTCACAATATTAGAGAAAGTGTGTCGTTAGCAGTTCTTTTCAAGGAAGTCTATAAATACAAAGTTCACCAGTGTTGTTTTCTATAAACCTGTCTTTGGTATAATTACTATTTCTTTTAATTATTCTACCTTTTTACTTTCATAATCTTTTATTATTGTTTGATGTGCCAGTTTCATTCGGCTGAATTCCAGACGTAATAACCTTGTTTTTAAGTATTATAAATATATCTCAATGTTCTTTTTGCGGCAAATTACTCTTTTGGTTCATTGTTTCAAATTGTGGGTTTGAAAAGTGTTACTTTTCAAGTTGCAGTCAAAACTAAAAGAGACTTAAACTTGACTCCAAGAAATCCACATGAATCTTGAGAAAGCAGAGACCCTCGTCCTTTGCCGCAATCAACAGGCATCATCAACAATGACATGATGTTGCTCTTGCCACATAGAAAGCTGGGCAGGAGCTTCCAGAATCTCAATTTGGGTTCAGACCTGTGGAAGCTCTTTAACTCTGTACCCTCCACCACCTGTGCACCCACCTGTAGAAGAAACAGCCTTCTTATATGATGTGTGAACCTTCTCTGGCCCGCCTCTCAAACCAGTAACGGGTTGAAAATAATTGAGTTTTTATTGTATCAGTTCCCATTTGCCAAGTGACTGAAAGCAATTTGAGAGTAATTTTAAACCAGATTTTTTTAATTTTAGTAAATCTAGTGAAAATAAATTTAATCTATTAATTGTGCTATGTTTTGCAGTGTCTTGGCACTTCCATAAATAGAAGGTTAAAATAATGGGCATTACATGAAGTAAATAAAGCTGAATTATCCCAGTTGAAAAGTCAGCCAGGGGCATGCCTGTGCCTGGCTGTGGTGTTGACCTCACCGCCATCTGACCGCCATCAATAGCTCTTTCTCCTTAATCCGTTTCCTCTAAAAGCCGTACTAACACATTTACAATGTTTGTAGTCCTTTTTCCTCCACATAATTGATGTGGTTCAGCGTTATTGAAGTTTTTGTGAGATACAATCTATGTGGTTATTCTGGGCTTTGGTACCCTCTTTGCATGTGTGTGGCTGTGACGGTAATGTTGCTAATGAAACCTTCAGTGAGACCGAGGAATTTCCCATTGCGTGTGTGTGGCTTCATGGTCATCTCTCCATTTGCCAGATTTCGTCCATGTAAGAACCATATTCAACAGATAATTTCGGGAGGACCTGTTACAGTCTTGTTTTCTCATTCACCAAGGAGTCTTGAAAGGATGATTTTAAGGAGACAATTTTAAGATCTTCTCTCTCAGTCTACAAAAGAAAAAACGGACTTATTAATGTTCTCTCTGTCTCAAACTATGGGAGTTTAACTATCTCCCTTCTTGGGTTTCATCTCCCCTGCCACATCACCAGCTCCTCCAAGTGAGAGGCTGCTGCTCCTATTTATGGCTCATTCTTTTAAAGGACTTAAAATCAGGTTGAGTACATGGTGACCTGCTGGCCTGGGGTACAGCTTGTGGCCCGCTGGGTGGGAGGAGGGCTCGGATTCTTCTGAAAAGGTCACTACCTACCCAGGATGAGAAGCCCTCAGTTTTTGAATGTAGTTGCTAGCTAAAGGGATTAACCCAAAGGAAGGGATTTTAAGGCCATGTCCTTGGTTTTGTTGTTTTTGATAAGAAAATTGAATTGGGCTTTCTGTAAATTCACTACCTTATATAAAAAGGCACAGGTTAAATTGATCCGACCACTCGAATCCTTCTATTTGATTTTTTTCAAAATATCTTGACATTTGAAAGGCATATAGACAAAAGCCAATCAATGTAAATAGTTACATTTAGAAGAAAAAAGGACAGACATCAGCCCTTTTTTATTTCACCCTTTTTAACCACTTGGATTCAGAGCTAGATTTGGTCTCAACTACACAGAACAGCTACTGTCCAATCTAACTGGTTTGAATGTTAACCAGACATCCCCAAAAAACCTGAATAATGTGTGTAACACTTAATCACAGATCTAATGGCACTACACTCTAACAGAATTTAGATTTTGTTTGTTAATTTCTTCTAATCGATCTAGAAGAACTAAATGTGATAAAGCAGACACCCAGTTACAAAAGTAAATCCTGTCTGTTTAATCGAGCTTATTTGGTTAATAATTGAGGTTATCTGACTGTTGTCACTTAAGATCTTATGGATTAAGTGATATATATCATGCAAAGACATGCTGTCTTACTCCTTACCTAAAAGATAACCCAAAGTTAAATAGAATGGATTCACTCCTTACTGCATGTGAAACCAGATTGTTCTAATGTATAAAGAAACTGTATTTTATATATTACACAAATCAGTGGATGTTTTCCTGGGAAAATGGCAATTTTTTCTAAGGAGCTCATTCTTTGTTATTGTTTCCTTATTATAAAAGCCAACAAGTCAGTGGCATTTCTGAAATGGCAGTCACTATTTTAGGTTCCTGTAGCAGTGACTCAGCACAAGAGGTAGATCAAAAATTATGAAATTGAATTTAAAACTGTGTATTTGTGTAGTCCCTCTAAAGGTCAACTTAGCAAATCTACCAGCAGCCATAAATATTTCTATATCCTTTCACTTGATAACCTCTTTCCTTAAAGTCATAAGAAATTAATTTTTCGGAAACTGCATGTTTATTTATTATGACCCAACCATTGTTTCTAAAAACTGAATATTAGAGACCACCCAAAGCAGCAAGGGAGCGTTGAAGAATCAAAGTTTGAAAAATGGAATATTAATAGTCAGTGGGCTCTGGATGACAGGTGTAAAGACCAGAAATATACAAAAGTCATTAATAAATTGCCGAGCGACAAAAGAGCACAGACTTTGTATGTAAACTATGATTACAACTGTACGGAAGAAATTTAAATGATAAACTATGGAATTTGAGTAGGGATACAGATTTTTTTTTACTTTAGTTTTTTTATATTGTTACAAAGTTGCTCACTACATTTCCTGACGCATTTCTGTCGAGCAGTCACTGTGAGGAGGAACCTAAGAGATCAGTCCATACTTGCACGTCGCATTGGCAAAAATAAGGTGCCTCATGGCGTGTCGGTGCCATTGAACAAGTGACTCCATCCTTCGCTGGCATCTTGAAAGAACTCCCAGGGAGTCACTCGCGCACTGAAAGAATACGCGCTGCAGTGCCCTCTCTGTCCAGTTAAAACCTCAAGGATGAAGCTGGTGTTTACAGGGCATAAGCTGCCATTTGGCCTCCCGACCTCTGACCTTTAAGAAGTGCCAGAGGGTCCCTCATGGTTACACAGCCCCGCGTTATCTGTGTTGCCATGGGGACAGCCCCCTCTCTATGGGGACGCGGCGTGGCCAGCCCCCTTCATCTCCAGTCTCAGGACGCCTGTACCCACGGTCGCTGGGTTGCAGGTTAAAGAATAGCTTGGTATTCCCACCCCATTGTAAAACTCCGATTTAACAAGTACTCTTCTTGACTTTCTAAATTAAAGGGAGGGCCCAAATAGGTAAAATACTGGTTCTTCATGTATATCAATAAATTATTTTGGAAAATTGTCGTCTCCAGAAACCTGCTTACCATGTCCTCTCTTTCTCTTTCTTGATGTGTTTTGGATGGGTTGTTACTGCCCGCCCCTATAGAGATTGGCTTCGAGGTACTAACTGCCCATCAGCGCAGCCTATTGAGTAATTGCTATATTGAAGGCACCATCTGGGCATCTCAGTGTTTGAAAAAGAAGTAGATCTGCCTTCTAATTTTAAAGGGCTTATAGTCTAGGGGCACCTGGGTGGCTCAATCGGTTAAGTTCCAACTTCGGCTCGGGTCATGATCCCACAGTTCATGGGTTCTAGCCCCGCATCGGGCTCTGTACTGACAGCTCAGAGCCTGGAACCTGCTTTGGTTCTGTATCTCCCTCTCTCTCTGCCCCTCCCCTGCTTATGCTCTCTCTCTCTCTCTCTCTCTCTCTCTCAAAAATACATAAATGTTAAAAAAAAATTTTTAAGTGCTTATAGTCTAGTTGAAAACAGAACAACTAAAGAACGTTCTCAGAGCTCAAGAAGAGGTCACATCACAAGCATTTGCTGAACTGAAAGCTGGGTGATCTTGAACAAATGAGCAGCAGAGTCAGATTAACTAAGCAGATGGCCCTGGGTGTCCCCGGCGGAGTGCGTACGCATGTCAGAGAAAGTTAAGTACCAGGTGCTAATTTAAAGCAGATGAGTTTGGTAATGTGACGAGAATAAAGAGCAGTTGTAGATTTTTGGTAAGTGGGTAACAGAATAAAATTTGAATAAAAAGCAATGGGCTGATTGATTAATGCAGCCAGGAGACTGAAAACAGGAGCCCAGTCAGAACTGGGTCAGGACCTGCCTAGCTGGGGCATGGGAAGACATGGCATAGTCATGTCTTTTATAGAAAAGGAATCTGCTCCGTTTCGTAAAGTACTGACTGGGATCAGAAGGAGGAAGGGCAACTAAGAGATAGAGATGCAAGGAATTTGAAGCCTCTGGAAACTTGTTATATTGGTGTGGATGACAAGCTGGGGACAGGGTACCTCTAATGAGATCCGAGGAGGGACTCTGAGCTGCCTATGTGAGTAAGTTGTAAACATCTAGTATCAGTAGGATGTTCATGTGGACGATTAAGGTATAGAATTTGGGAGCAATTAGGGCCAGAGATTAGATTTGTCAGTCTGTGTTTTGGATGAGTTCATATACAGAAGGAAAAAGTAGTTGCAAGTCAAGGGGAGGATTAAGTTAACTGTGGAGATGGGGAGGGCTGGGCGAGAAATGTTGGGCCACAGCATGGTTTCAGGCTTATCTCACTACGGAGCCCAGCCGCGCCCCCCCCCCCCAAAGGGATGTCATAACACAGCAGTGAGAATGGAACCTACGCCGTAGGAATGGAGAAACTTTGCAGGGGGTGGGGGGGAAGGCTTTTGCGAAAGCAATTGAGAGAGGAAGACAAGCAAAGTAGATGATGGGGAAAAGATGGAAGATAATGAAGGCGAGGATTTTTTTCACTTCCGAGTTGTGTGTGAGGGAGAGGCAGCCCTGAAGCCAGCGGCCAGAAGTGAGGAGAGTGGGTCCTCAGGGCGCAAGGCTGCCTGCCAACGTCTGCTTGAGGGAGGATCATGAAAAGTCCTGAGCACTTGGAAACAGAGGACACTGGGCTTGCTGGGACCGAAGATAGACCAGTTGTTTCTTATCAATTAATTTGTCTCTAGGCTTCAAAGCCTGGGCATGTAGAAAGTACTAATTTCTCAGAGTTAAAATTTTACCTCCGAGTCTTCTTGACTTTAACTCCTACATGGTGTTTGTACCTGGTATCGTTTGTACTCAGTGTCTCACGAACCCAGTTTTACTAGAAGCTATTATTTAAAGTTTGTTGATTTGGTCCCTAATGCATATAAACAGCGTCAGGATCAACCCTACCCCCAACCCCCTCTTCACTCAGGAGTCACTCTGTGGTTCATACCCTCCAGCTCAGACGTACTAGTAGTAATACCAGTGGCCTACAGCTGAGTGGCTCTTCTCAGTTTCCGAAGAGCTTTGATTATAGTTTCCGCATCGGAACCTTGGGCAGTTAAGGAGCCTGTGATGTCCTCCAGCTCCTGAGCGGCAGAGCCCAGCCCTGTGGCTCACCTTGCTGCTGCCTGTGTGGGTGTAAAAAGAGAGAGAGAGAGAGAGAGAGCTCAACTTGGTGACCCTCCGCAGTCCAGTATTCGAGTTTGCAAAGGCCATTATTCTGTGCGTACGAGACTGGAAGCATTTAAATGAAGACTGTATACAGAAGTCAGAAGTCACAAGGGACCAGAGTTGAGGGGGTATGCTTCACGGAGGAAGGGGCTTATAGCACACCCTTGAAGAGACCGTAGGAATTAGCAGGCGAAAGCAGGGAGAGAGTTTATGGGCTCCAGCAGGTGTAAGCAGGAATTAGGGTCACCAGTAGTGGTCAGAAAGGAGGCTTCCAGAGACAGAGCCGAAGGGATGTGGTCGGGCCGGATAGACAGAGGGCCTTGACAGTCAGGGAGCAGACTTAGGACCATGTATAGGAGAGAGCACTAGAGGAAGACTTGCAGGAACCCAGGAAAGCACCCGAGTGGTAAGCTTGTCATTGATTCCCAGGAGGATCCTAATAGGGGTTATTTGGCAAGTGGTTTCTAAGAAACTATGGAACGATCACAAGATGCCCACGTGACTTCCCTGAGAAAACAGCATGCAAAATGAAAACCATTTATTTTCTACACCACATTCTTGGAGGGATAGATCTGCAGCGGAAGGGCAGAGAACAGGCAAATCCTCACCTTTATGTAGCGCTTTTCTGCTAGAAGTGCGTTCTGAATTTCAGCTCAGCATTTGATAAGCATTTGTAATTCTGTGAGCAAGATGGACAGACACTAGACTGGACAGGAGTAGAGTTGAGTGGATTTTAGACAGCCAGAGGACCTCACCCAAAAAGCACAGGTTACAGATTTGTTCCATTCCAAGGAGAGTCTCTTAAAGCACATCGCAGGATTCTGTGTGAGTTAATGGAATGAAGACACAAAAGGCTTGTTTATCAAGTGTGTGGGTAACACAAAATTTGGAAGAACATCTAAGTTCCTGGATGATAAAACCAAAATTGAAAACAGTCTCAATAAGACAGAAGCATGAACCAAATTAATCCTGTAACATTTAGTAAGAACCGTTTAGTCTTAGCATGTTAAAAAAAAAAATCAATTAATGGGAGAAACCTGAATTAATGGCAGAACATATTAAAAGACTGGGATGGGAAAGGCTCTGGGGCAGAGAGTTATGTAAGGACAAGCAGTCAGTATCAAATGGCTGTCACAAGGCTTAATGCAGTCTTAGGACAGAGTGAGAAAAAATGGTATTTAGAACAACGGAGGTAATGGTCTCATTTTATCATATTTTGATCACGTCCATTTTATTGTGGGAGTAAGCAGTTTTACTTTTGATGCGAAGGGTGGTGGTTAAAGAATCTGGGGATGTTTATCATGGAGAAGAAACACCTTGAGGTTCATAACAACTATCTTCAAGTCCATAGAGGGCCGCCATGTTGGAGATCCCACCAGCGGGTAGATTTATGCTGTACTTCTCCATGGACGTGCAGGGAATTCTGGGACAGGCAGATTCTGACTCAGTGAGCAGCTCGTCAGTGGAGGATTAAACAGAGGTTTGATGAACAGCTGTCAGGGATTCTGGGAAGAGACTTGTAATGTTGGGTCTGAGGTTGTGTTTCTGTGGTTTCTAGTGTGTGTTGTCCAGCCGTGTGCAGGAGCTGGTTGTTAAATAATCAGGAACTTTGCAAGCTAGTAATGAAACTGTCGGTAGCTTGAAATCAGCCATGGGGCAGTGTTTATACCACAGAAGTCCACAAATATTATGGATCAGCCCTGCCCCACCCCCTCCCAGCGTCCGGGTACCAGCACACCACCGATACTGTCCAGGATAAAGAGTGCCTATTAGAAGCCACGATCCTCTGGAATGTGAACGAGCAGACTGGGGAAGGGAACGCTCGTGTTTATGTCCTTTGGACTTTGCAGATTCTGTTTCTCTTCATTGTGCACAGCTCCCCTTGTTGGTTTGCAAACCACTTCCTATCTCCTGCTGAGATCTGGGGCCTGTGAGTTTCTCTGTCACCAGATCTGCCAGGGAAACTCGAATATCTTCTGTTTCTTGGAATAATTCTTTCCTTGTTATGTATCTAGACTGGGCTAGCCTGTGCAGGAGGTGGCTCCCACCCCATTCTCAGCCACTAGCCAAAAGGACCATGAATCGCAAATGAATTCAGCCATTGAAATGGGATTTAGAAACACCTGCACTCGAGAACACGTGAGTACAGGTGCAAGGTCCAACTCATGGATATAACAAAGCCCTGCAAGCCACATGGCAGTCGCTGTCCAGATAATAGGACTGCATAGGCTGCCCTCAGATCAGCCTCTGCCTCATACCTATGGCAGAGTAAATAGAGATTTTAATTCTATTGTTTATCTCACATTTCTTTTTAAAGAGAAGATTTGAATAAAGTCTGAATCATGATGTGTAAGGGAAAAGCAAATGTCCTGTGGTAGATATGATAGGCAAATTCAGCTGTGGTCATGCAAATTCTATTTGAACTTGTTCTAAGGCTCTAAGTTAAAAAAAAAAAAAATTGATCTTACTGTTCTGATATGTCTGCTGTGTACCGTTCGAAACCCCAGAGGCCTTTCTGCTTCCTCCATGATGCCTTCTCTCCATTCCCTCCCCTTTTTGGTTTCCCAGGAGACAGACAATAGCACCAGATATGAGCTTCTATAACTGTGAGAGGCCTTTCCGAAGAACCCGTCCAAAGGTGATTTCAGAACTCCAGAGCAGGCCACTCTGAATCTCAGTGTGCAGATTACGAACAAGAGAGTAGGATCCTAGGTGTCGCTGTTAACGTGCAGCAAGGTACTGTGAAGCTTTGCCTACACCTAGCCCAGAAGCGGACAAACCAAGCAAAGATGAGCTGTGTCCCTGAATGGTGACGGGCTGTGGAGAGGGGTCCAGGAGAGCTGAATGAAGGCATGAAGGCAGGGAGAAAGGGCAGAAAAGCGGCAGAATGAAGCTGTAGCCACGCAGGAGTTCACAGTCCAGGGACACACCCTTTGAAGGACTGGCAGTGGCTCAGGACAAGAACAGGGAATAAAGAGAAATGGGATTCCTATGGCAGAAGCTATAAGGATGATGGTCTTTTATTTTTTTTTAACATTTATTCATTTTTGAGAGGCAGCGTGAGTGGGGGAGGGGCAGAGAGAGAGAGAGGGAGACACAGAATCTGAAGCAGGCTCCAGGCTCTGAGCTAGCTGTCAGCCCGGAGCCCGATGCGGGGCTCGAGCCCACAAACCGTGAGATCATGACCCAAGCTGAAGTCAGACGCTCAACCAGCCACCCAGGCGCCCCTGACGTGACAATGATTTTAGCCAGAGGCCTGACCTGGGCAGCTCGGAGCCCAGGAAGGAATCCCACTTGAGACATAAAAACGCTGCAGCCACAGCCCAGGATTGGAATTGGGTTTGCTGACCAGAATTCTGACCCCTGGGCTCACAGCCTGGAGAATCTAGCAAAAGGATGGACTTGAGGAAGACTACTTACGATCTGAAAGAGTACAGAAAGAATGAACTGAATGCCTTTGAATTCAGCTGCCTGAGACGCGTACCTGAGCATGCTTCTAGAGCAGACGGTTTGGTTTGAATGGCCTAATTGTGATGTGCAGCAAGGAAAAGGTGAAGAAAAGAGATATTCCCGGGAAAGAAGTAGGGCAGTGAGGGAATTGTGAACACCAAGGGCATAGAAAAGCAGCGGAGCTCAGTAAGTTGGTGCTCTTCAGTGACTAATGTCCCTCCTGGCCCCTTTCCCCTGGTGGCCCCAGAGAAACAGGGGCCCTCTTGTTTAGGGTCAGCCACATGCTATTGGCCTTAGCAAGAAATGTGTCTAGCAGTGAGCATCTGGCCCTCACCAACCAGGCTTTCAGGGGAGAATTCAGCCCTCCTGCTCTGAGGTATCCAGTGTGCGTAATGAAAACGTTCTTCCCCCAGATTCCTGGTGCAAATAAGAAGGAAGAGTGACTCAGATGATTTTCTGTGTTCTGCGGTTCAGACGGAGAACCCTCCTTGAGAAAGCCTGGCAGTGCCGGGACCTGAGACTGGGCTTCCCGTGTGAAATCAGCAAACATTTAGCAACCTGTCCGAAGAAGGTTGCAGGGAGCAGTTGTGATGGTGGACGCTCTGAATTAGGCGTGTGCAAAACAAGATCTTATCCCCCCTTTGAAGCATCTGCCGACTTTGCTCTACCATCAGAACCCTGTCTCCTATCTCTACCCAGGATTAAATCCTTTTATTAACAAACCAAATCCGTGCTTCCGAAGGCTCTCCCATGTCAAAATGTCCAGTAAGAGTTGGCATTAACTTCGCTTCTAGGAAGAAAATGTGGTTTTGCTTTCCCATTTCTCATGGATGTTTTTCTGTGAAAATAATTCAGTGGAATTGAAAACTCTTGGCTCAGTAGCACTCAATACCCTGGTCGTTCGTATAGCATACGTTGAATGATTGAGTGAGTGAATTAAGCTTATAATTAAATCTTATATATTGACACTCAGTTGATCTTTACCCCAATGTATAAGGCGACTCAGTAGGAGTTATTCTCACCACTTAAAGTTGAGGTGTATAAATAAGTTAAGTGACTCAATCAGAAACTATTACTTGCTTATTTACTATCAGTAAGGTAGTTGGCAAAGTTGGGTATAGAACCCAAGTCTCCTGATCCCTGACCCAGGATTCTTTAAGGGCATCTAGAAAAATGGTGGCCAGTCACATGGTATGAAACAAAATAAGTCAGCCAGTTGTGTTCTGGTGAGCACCTATTATATAATGACACAGTGTTCAGTGATGTGGGTGTCCAAGAAGAGAAGATGCCATAGTTTTGTATCAGGAAGCTTACAGCTCATTTGGGGAGACCAACTGCTATTCCTGCAAACAATGGCATCTAATGGAAAGTGAGTGAAGGGAAAGAGAAGAGAGTTCTGGAGGCATTCAAAAAGTCCCAGGGGACAAATTGAAAGTGAATCTTGAGCAGAGACAGACCTGCATAAACAGACAGAGGCCAACAGAGGCCAACAGGAGCGAGGGTCTAGCAAGCAAGGGCTGTGGCCAGGGAGCATCTGGTTGAAGGCAGAAGGTGCAGGTGCTGTCTGTCTGTAGAGATGAAGGCACTGAAGGCGAGATGTAAGAGCTCAGCATAGGAAAGGCCTGAGGCTTTGGACCAGTAAAGTGAAAAATGGAATAGACAAGGTCTGAAGAGACACTTGGGTCATCTTGAGCTGCCGTTCTGACAGCACAATCATGACCTGCCATGCCAAGGCAAATGCTCCCCCACAGAAGACAACGGGCCGGTGTGAAGTGTGGCGGACAGGGTTGGGCCCTTGGCTGGGGCAGAAGCCCCGATGGGCCTAGAAGGAGAGGTGGCCATAGACCTTAACTCTCAGGACGTTTCGGGTTTGACTGGGGGAAAGAGCACACCGCAGTCTGGAGTGAGAAGTGGAGTCCCTGGCCTGACAGAAGAGGAAGTTAGGAATTGTACCCAGAAACCAGCTGGGAGACCATTCCAGGGACCCGGGTGAGGGCGTGGGACTCTGGCGCTGAGAATGAAGAGGGGGAAAGGGGCCTTGAGGTACATCCCCCAAAGACGGCGAAAACTGGAGAGGTAAGGGGAGACTCCTGAGGGCCTCACTTCGGAGATAAAGGAAGAGTGGTTCTGCTACCATAAATGAAGTGGTTGGGAAAGGAACCCCATGGTGGAGGAGAGGAGGTCATAGTTCAACCCAAGGCATGCAAACAGAGACTTCTTCAGTCTTTGAGATTAAGGACAGATGGACGGAGAACCCAAGGAGAGGGCGGGGCCAGGGATGTGGCTGGCGGGCCATTGGCGGCTGGCATTGAATGTGGTTGGAGATCGCCAGGGTCTGTGATCAAAGGGAGAGGAAGCAAAGGATGGCAGCTGAGGAGGAGGCCAGGGGAGCTGCACAGAGGGAGGGCGCGCGGGTGCACGAGAGCAGCTCCCTTCCTTGTCTGGACTCCCGACTCTTCTACAGGGACCTGTCAGGAGAGTGTTCTTCCTTTAAAATCATAACCCAACTAATAGTTATGTTTCTAAACTGCAAGTCTAAACATGCATTTAGATTGGATTTGTGAGTTGTTTTGGAAGAGAAGGAAGGTTGTGTAGACTTCCTGTGAGCAGCCTGTCGTGGGGAGAGAAGGACAGCCATGAGGAAGGGAAGGTGCACTGTTTAAAAAGGAAGGAGAGAAGAGGAAAGGAGAAAAGAAAAAGGGAGTGAGTAGGACCCATCACCATGTGGGATCAGACCCTCAGCCTCTGTCTCCACCGCCAGGCTGCAGGCAGCTGCCTCCCCATCCGGCAGAAAGCTCTCACTTGGGGTCTCCCCACGACATCCCCACGAAACTCCTTTGCAGAGCACCTTATGGCTTCATTGTTCCAAAGGGGAGGCCGAGATTTGCTTATTTATCATAAATTGCTTCTCTTGTTGATTTGTTTGCCTTCCCAGTACCACCATGGTACTCCCACCATGATTTCCCTGGTTTGCATCTGTTATAACTGTGGTCCCTTAACCACGAGTGGTTAATGCCATTAATGCCGCGCCTTGTGGCCACTTGGAATTCAGTCGCTCGCTCCCTGGCACCTCGGCTCCAGGCTTAGGACCCTCATTCCTATAGGCACGTTTTTATCCAAGTGACTGCCTCCCCGGTCCTAGCAGCCCTTGTGCAGAGGAATTCTCTCCCGATGCTCTTTGTTGCCTGTGAATACGTGATTTCATGTCATCAGGAGGAAAGCGTTGCTGGAATCCTAGAATCATGGTGTTGGCAAGGACTTCAGAAATCACCCTGTTCAACGCCCACTCACAGGAATTCCCTTCAACAGCTTTTGTTTAACTTATTAATAGCTTTTTTTTTTTTCTGGATTTAAACTGTTCCCCAAAATAAATATTGGGTGGGTGATCCCAGCAGTGGTTTAAGAGTTGATATTACCAGGAATAATCAAGAGGAGCAGGCTTTTAAAAAAAAAAAAAAAAAACAGCATTTGGCTGGCCTTGTAAGGATCTGTGTGGTACCGGTCCTTCCCGTTCAGGCTTCCATCCACTCTCTCGCTGATCGCTGCCCCCCTCTCCATGGAGACAGCACCGGGGGCCTCTCAAGGTTGGGGCTCAGCGAAGCCTCAGCCCGTAGCACAGGCGCAGCAAGGACGCCTCTCCTTCCCAAATGCAGGAGGCAGTTCCAATGATGGGTTTCTAACGGTGGACTTGGAGCACCCCGTTTGTGCAGCAGCACGTGTGTCCCGGGCCATTAAACCTGTGTGAACGCGGGCCCATCAGGTCTGTGCGCCACTGGGACCTCATTTTGCTTTTTTGCCGCTCAGTACGCTGGGTTGCGTACAGGTGAAACCGTCTCGGCGTTAATAAAGGCGCAGTCCTGGGGCCCGGGAGGCATGGTTTTCTTCCCCCCCCCACCTCCGCCCCAACCCCCACCTTTGGGAAGGATGAAACATTGCACAGGTGGGAAGGCTTTGCTGATGCACCGTTAAACTTGGAGGTTCCCATCACTCGGGGTGGTGGTCCCAGGCTGTGCCTCTTAAAGCTCTGGAAGCTTCTTTCCTTTGCTCACGGATCACCTCAGTGGTCTGGTCTCTAGCGCAGGCCTCCTGCCGTAGGTCTTTCTGGCCTTTATGGTGTGTGGTGGCGATGGGGAGGCGGGATTTGTCCCCTAAAATCTCTAAGCCCGGTGTCCGTCTCACAGCACTTCACAGTCCTCAGCGCCGCATTTTCCAGTTACTTGTGTTGAGAGACAAACGCCCTTGTCTCTTCACTTTGTGAGGGAAAGAATCAAAGAATGGCTTATTGTCTTACCTCTGGGCTGAGGCCCAGGGAGTACAGCCATAGTGTTTTCTGCCCTGGTGCCCTCTGCCCCCTCCTGCGCGCTGTCCTCCAGGCTGCAGACCCTGGCCGTTCTCTGGACTCTCTAAAGTCTGCCTCTCCCTGACGGTCTCGGAAAGTCCTGCCTCCTTGAATTCTCCCCTAGCCTCCCCGGCCCGGAGCGAAGCCCACCGCAGTCCAGTAGAGTTAAAGCTCCATGAGGGCAGAAAGTGTCTTTGTTGTTAATGACCAAATAGCAGCCAACCAGCACATAGTAGTTGCTCAGTAAATATTGTTGACAGCAAGACAGTGATCGCTGTCTATAAACTTCGCCTCTGTCCTGTATCACTTCTGTCTGCATCCATCTCTCTATCCACATGCACCAGATGCTAAGCTTCTTCAGAACAGAAAGTGTGGCTTTGTACCCTCCTCTCACAGAATCTTGGACCCTCTAGGAGCTCAATAAATACTGGTGATTGAGTTTATTACATAATCACTCAGTAATGTTCCCCGAGCGTGGGGTGGGGGTGAGGAGGCAGGCGCACTGTCTCGCTCCTGCTGTCTTGCCTAAAACCACCTAGAGCGGCATTTTAAGCAAGCAGCACTTGACTATTTAGGGAGGATATGAAGACCCTGACGCTGTTAACATTATATTTCTCGTCTACAAATTTGCAAAGGACTGGAGAGAAGTGTTGACGAATCGTTATCCAGTGGTGGGCTAGTTAATTCCTGAGTAAGCCACTTTGAAAACTGATTATAACCCTGTTGCAAATGGAGAGCTGGGAGAGGGCCAGAAAGGGTATATTGTTGTATCTCGTAGGAGGGGAGAGTCCGGCAGATAGTCAGTGAGTTATGGCGCCAGAGCCTTCCTTTCTTCTGTTATTGTAAATTATTGTTAGAGTAGAAAGCCAAATCAGCAAAGTGAGACTCCAGCATTGCACTTCCTCTCCGCTGAGGCCTTCTATAATGAAGACCTTCAGAAACAAGCATTGCATAAACTTAACATGGGCGCTCTCCTCTTAAAGTTCACGCTGTTTAATGTGAAGTGGAATCATGATTTCACATTTCTTACGAGCTCTAAGGCGCCCCTTGCTTCTGGGGTAGTTTCATAAGAGAAAACTAGCTTTATGCCCCTCCACTTGTCTTCCCACCTCTGCCTGTCTCCTGGGAGTCGAAAACTCAAATGCCCAACGAGGTGAGCTGGTGAGGATATAGCAGGTGACACGCATGCACACCATTTAAAGGGGCAGCGCTCGTCAGCCCAGGTGAATTGCTGCTAGGCATGAATGCGTAGCCCAGAGTTTTCCAGGGCTGTGGATTTTCGGGAGAAGCTATAAATGCAGGCTTTTAGGAAATACCACCTGATTTCTAAATGTTAATAAGCAATTTAAAAAGAATTGTTAAACCCTTTGCAGGCCAAACCGTTTATGGCTCTGTGTCAGATCCTCTCCGTGGGAAGGTATTCTGCAACCTTTAGTCCATTCCTTCAGGCCATCTGCCTCTGGGCACTTGAAATTCCCCCTCAGGTATCAATTTCATGGTGCCACCCACCATCTTATGGGGGTGTTTAATTCATTCCCGTCCAGAGCATCTGCGGCTGCAGGGAAGGGGCGAAGCGGAGTGTCGACTACAATGTTGGGTGCCAGGCAGAAGCTCAGCTAAAGATTGAGGAAAGAAATGAGTCCCCAACTTCTTCTCTGTGCTCCATCCTCTCAGAAGTATGTGCCCACACGTGGGCATCACCCATGGCCGTGCAACAAATGACCTCAGAACTCTGTGGCTCCACGGAACAGTAAACACGTATTCTCTCGCAGTTTCTGTGGGCCAGGAAATTGGCAGCAACTTGGCTGGACAGCTCTGTTCCAGGTCTGCTGTCAGACGGCTGCCCAGTCTTCACCAGGGCGCCACTCATCTGAGGACTCGCCTGGGGGGGGAGGGCTGTCCACGGCCGCTCGTGGCTCACAGGCTGTGCTGGCGGCCGGCAGGAGGCCTCCACTCCAGCCACGCGGGTGTCTGCACGGGACTCCTTGGGTGAGTGTCCTCGCAACATGGCGAGAGAGAGCAGCACCGCCACCGCAAGGTCCTTTACGACCTCACAAGTCACATGTCATCCTTTCTGCAAAATCCTACTCCGTGTTGGAGGGGACCGCACAAGGACATTGCCAGTACCAGGAGGGAGGCCTCACTGGGCACCATCTTGGAGGCTGGCCGTCATTGGCCCTCAGGAATCCTTGTCAGACAGATGACCCAACTCTGGGAATAGTTTTTCAAGACCGTTAAGAGAATAGCAATGATGTCATAGTGATATATACCTGATGGTCATCCCCTTTCCTGTTGTGCTCCTGGGATCAGAAATTAAATTTACGTTTTTTAACCCATCTTAGAAATGTCTTCCCTAGATGTGTCTCAAATCATTTTTTTTTAATAATCTGAAAGTTCTACTTGTATCACCTCGTAGAGTCATAGATGCAGATGTACATCTGCTTTTCAAGGAAACCCTTTCGATTATTGCTCACCTCTGTCTGCTTCACGGGGTATTCTTTGTTCTCATGTTCTCTCAGTTGCCTGAGATGACACTTCTCTACTGAACCTAATGTTTTTTAAAGATTTGAAAGGAAAATCCCCAAGAAGTAGCATCCTGAATAAAGAGTAGAACCCCTTTGATATATTAATAGCACTTGTGAGGACAAATAGCCCCCAGAGATTCCCTGGGGCCCTCTGCATGGGTAGGAGGGGGTGCCAGTAAATCAGAGGCCTCAGACAGGGAGAGGGGCTACCCCACTCCCTGCCAGGGTATCTATTTCTGGTACCTTCTTTCTAGCCTCCCACCCCCAACTCAAACAGCAGGACTGGAGTGGGCACTGCTGGGGCTTACACACACACACACACACACACACACACACACACACACACACACACACTCAGGCTGCATGTTACCTTTGCCTTCTTCAAGACCACCCTTAATATTCACTTTAACCAGATTTCACCTGAATGAAAATGTTAAGGGGAAGGAAAGGTGCCCCGACATGATTTCCCCCAGGAAAATCCCCTTTGGTACCTAGTGCTTATTTATTCAATAAATAAAACCTTAGGCTGGGAATTGAAGGTCAGCACAAGCAGGATCCAGGAGTGTGCGCCAGGGCTGCAGAGCCGTGCTACGTGTGTGTGTGCACCTGGGGAGGAAGGTCTGGCACCACATGCACGCGCCCCCCCCCCCACACACACACACGCTGAGCCCCACCCAGTTCGCCTTGGCGGTGGTCACCGAGTCGGGGTGCTGGTAAATGGAAATGAAATGTATAATTCATAAGGCCGAGGTGGTGTGCAATGGGTGGAAGGGGGGTTGGTAATTACAGAATTGAGAAATGAGGCTGCAGTGTTGTAAGCAACCTTTCTAGGTTAGAGGCGGCTGTGATAGATGGCCTGCATTGTTCTCTTTCTGACCTTTTTCTGAACTTCCCCTTAGAAGAACAGAGGAAATACAGTTCTGCCTTTTCCCATATTCTTTTTGAATAATACCTTCAGATGCCAGCTTTTAGCATTTCTGTAGTTCCGTTTGGGGTTTTGCTTCCCCTGCCCACTCCCGCCCTCCCCCCGCCCCCCCATGCTTTGCTGCTTCCCATAGAAAAATCTAGCCGCTAATTACTTTATCCCAGTCTTAATGGTAAGCACAGAGGCTACACAAATATTTGTCCATACAGAACACCGTACGTACAGGAAAAGGAAATACCTCTGCGGCATCCTTTCTCCCTCTGCCCCCCACCCCTGCCCCAGCCAAGCAGGGCGCTCCCGAGAATGGCCCTCGGTAGCGGTGCAGACAGCCCGGTACAGAGTGTGTGGGACATGGCTACTCCGTCGGAAGATGATGGAGCCAAGCTCGCACTTGCCGAATAGAGTCATTTTAACCAGATGTTAACGTGCACGCAGGAATGGTGCTCATTCACATTAAGCTACTGATGCAGTCCTAGGGGAAAGGAAATAACAAGGCTGGGAAATGTGTGCTGTGTGTCTTTCATCAACCTTTCCTCCTTGCAACCTGAAATACTCAGCCGTGTACCCCCCCCCCTTCCCTCTACCTGTATCAATTTCCTGGTCTGAACTGTGAGACCCTGGTGCTGCCCCGTAACTTTGAGCTCTATGATCACCTGAAGCCTGCCAGCCTCTGTGAAGTCAGGGAACCCCAGAAGAGAGAGGAAGGAAGATTCCTGTTTGGTTTTCACACAAGTAAGCGTCACTCAGGAGGCCGCAGAAGAGTTTCGCTTAGCCTTGCCATTGAATCTAGAGTTGAATGTCTGGGGTATTTGGGGTTGTTCTGTTTCTTGAAAACCCAAGTCTTTGGGGACCAGATGAAAAGGAGCTTGACAGTTCTGTGTCAGAGCCCTTCAAACTGGGGACAGAATTGAGTTAGCTCCATTTAGTTGGTTAATGCTGATTGAACACCTGCTGGGCGCAGAGCCACCACCCGCCTAAGGAAGCAAATATAGGTTCTTTCTCCTCAAGGAACTTCTGATCTCGTGAGGGAATCCAGGGCAGGCCTAAATGCATACGCACCCAGACCTACTTACACAGCGACACTCCACAGAGGCGGGCGTGACAGGCTGGCACTCAGTGCCTTTAAGTGATATTTCAGAACTTTTATTCTTTGACAAAAAAAGAAACTGAGCTCCTCACATCAGTCATCGCTGCCATTCTTTCAAATGTCCATTTAATTGCTTGTGGGTTTTTTTTTTTTTTTTTAGTTGAATATTTAAAAATCTCCCTAGGTGCCTTCTTTCTTCCCATTTTCTCTGGTCATTTCTTTCTTCGTCTCCAGGTAGATAGGTAGTTTCTCCGTTTTCACCCACCACTTCTCCACTTATGTATACATTTTAAAGAGACACACTTCCCATGCCAAGCCTCTCCCATTAAAAATAAAGAGAGCTTTGTCGGTTTCGGTTCAGATTTCCCCATGGAAATCCCCCATTATCAGAGAAGAACTCGAAAGAGCTGTTTGCTCCCTACCCTTTCTCTTACCTTAAGATGCATACATGCGTGAACAAACAAACAAGAAGTAGGAAGTCCCTGTGTTTGCTTCTTCCTCAGGTAATCAGTCTAGTTCAGCAAACATGGCATACTGGGCACTTACCTTGCTCTTGCACAGCGCTCGGCAGTAGGGAAGAAGGATGAGACCGTAACTTCTTCCGGCTCATGAGTGTGAAGCATGACAGTCAGCGTCTGTGGAGGGTCCCGGACTCCACAGGGGGCGGCGAGGTGCACAGAGACAAACAACTCAGTCTGCCAGTTCGAAATGCGTCTGGTCTCGTTGAGAAGCTGATTTTATTTTATTTTTTAATGTTTTTTAATATGTTTACTTTTGAGAGCGAGTGAGCACAAGTGAGGGAGGGGCAGAGAGAGAGGGAGACATGGAATCTGAAGCAGGCTCCAAGCTCTGAGCTGTCGGTGCAGAGCCTGACGCAGAGCTCGAACTCACAAACTGTGAGATCATGTCCTGAGCTGAAGTCGGACACTTAACTGACTGAGCCACGCAGACACGCCCTCTCCACCCCCCGCCCCCACCCCAAGAAGCTGGTTTTAAAAAACGATGACTGTCTGTGCGGGAGCTGAACAGGCAGCGGGTGTGCTGTGGGAACACGGGAAAGAAGGCCACCGCTGGCAGTGTAGACTTCTGGAGGAGGCAGGGTTCCAGCTGAGAGCACGGAAGGCTTCCAACGGTAGCCAGGTGAGGTGCTTTCCAGAGAGGCCAACTGGGAGCACCAGGCTTGTCCGGGGGGCCCCACCCCAACCGCTCGGAGAGCCTGGAGGCTTCTGCCTCCGTCCCTCCTTCCTTTCTTGTCACTCTGCGTCTGGAGCGCCACCGACGAGTGGCATCTCCCTGGTTCTGCGTGCCGGTTTGCTCATTTGGCTGGAGGAGTGTTTGGTGCCCAAGACAGCAGAATGCGCGTTTTAATCTCTTTTGCTGGACGGTGCTCCATCGCACAGGCGTGCAGGAGAGCCCCAGCTCCGGGATCACAAAGAGGCCCCTTTGTGTGCGGGAAGACGGGGCAGCGGTATCTTCATCTAGAGGGACGCCTGCGCCCCTTGCACTGTGTGTTCCACACCACAGTCGGCTGTGCATTTCCGATGGTGAGGTCCAGTGGCTGTCCCCGTGGGTTCCATCCCTCTGTCCCTGGGGTTGAAGGTTCAGACACCGTTGAGGCATGTGTCTGCTGCACATCAGCCCCCGCTAGTGTGAGCTGGAAAGAGCCAGCTTAGCTCTTCGTCCAGGACCCAAGCAAACTCAAGAGAGCAAACTTAGGCTGTTTGTTTTGTTTTGTTTCAGCTACTTTAGGAAAAGCTGCATGTTGGAAGGTTCTCCCTAAATATGCTGCCCTTGGCTGGAGCCCTAAAATGTATGCCCATTTTGTTTGACAAGATTCCTTCTGGAGCAACCAACCAGCCGCCTGGGGCGCTCCCCCCTCGTCCCAACCGGAGCAGGCCCTAAGAGGCTGTGGTTAAGCCCACCGTGCGACGTTCCCTGCCGTAGACTTGGGTGAAGGCGGCGCCCTCTGTCCTCTGCGGTAGGTTTGATCTCCTGGCAAGGCCGGAATGGTGTGCACTTCCCCCAGGAGCAAGGCCGGCCTCTGCCACCTGGCCCCCCTCGTCCCACTCACACCCACGTGCTTGGAGACGGGGTGCAGCCTGTACCACCCGGGTCAGAACCTACCACAGTGGGCAGCACAGCTTGGCTCCTGGCTTTATTTGAAAACTGGCTTAGCTTAGCTGGTGTGCTAGCAGGCACCTCTTTCTTTGTCATTCTCTCCCAGAAGCGCAACGTGGGGAGGCAGGCCTCTTCTGAGGCTGTGGGAACATCCCTGTCGCTGCAGTGGAAGTTGACCCTCCAGCGTGTGTGTCTCGCATCTTCACTGAGTGGATTCTGTTTCGTACCTCAGGTTTCCGGCTTCTGCTCTCTCGATTGGTGTGTCTCCAGTCAGTGACACTGAATGCATCTCCCTGTCACTGAAGAAGCAGGTTTTCCATCTTCGGTCCCTGTTTCTTTTTTTTTTTTTTTAATGTTTATTTTTGAGAGAGAGAGAAAGAGAGAGAGAGAGCATGAGCAGGGGCAGGGCAGAGAGAGAAAGAGCCACAGAATCAGAAGCAGGCTCCAGGCTCTGAGCTGTCAGCACAGAGCCCGATGCGGGGCTGGAACTCACAAACTGCAAGATCATGACTTGAGCCTAAGTTGGACGCTTAACCAGCCGAGCCAACCAGGCGCCCCCTTCGGTCCCTGTTTCTTATCCTAGGCCACCAGCTGTAAGGAATGCCTCATGACTTAGGCCCACAAGCCGCATGACCAGCTGGTGCTGTAAGGAAAGGAAATGCCCTAAAAATGAGCCTTCATTACAGTTCGCTCGCTAAGAGTTGTGAACCCCGGGGCTTCTCCAGTGCGGGCCCGGGAGCCCTAGTGGGAAAGCATCATGCTTCTCCAGTGTTGAGAACAACACTCCTGTGTTGAGGTCATTCATTCATTCATCCAACAGATATCTTAGCGTAACCACCATGACCAGCTGAAGCTAAATATTAACCATATGTTTGCTGACATGTAAATGAGTAAAGTTGTACATAAGCAAGATTACCTTCTCCGTGTGCTCTTATCTGGGTTAGAGGGGCAGCTTTGAATTGATTGTTTCGTGTGATTGAGGCCAGCCTTTTCCCCGCCTGGCCTGACATCTCGTTTTCCCTCCATTGCTGGGTAACGTGTTCCCCTCTCTGAGTCAAATGAAGGTGCTGCATTTGCAATTGATCCACAGGAATTGAAATTCCAAATTCCCTCCCGGTGCAGAGAAAAGAGGAATGGCCTTGGAAGCCAGAAGGTGACAGCAGGTGGCAGTGAGACTAGAGTAGGGGCAGGCTCCCCGGGGAAGCTCTAAATGCACAGAGCAACGCTCAGTTTCAGCCACCAGGCTAACAACAAAGCAGGAGAAAATCAGTCAACCCAAGGAACTAAAAAGAACGTCTGAGGTTTTGTCTCCTTTCTCTGTCAGCCAGCTCTGCCGTCAAGAAGTCACTGAGCTATATGTTTTTGCTTTGTGCACTTCTCTGTATGTGTCTTATCTTCTACAATTAAAAAATAATTTAATAAAGATAAAGAAGACTTTGAAAAAGAACATAAGCCATGTGTGAGAGAAAAGAATTGGGATATGTAGATACGTGCAGAAACCTGTGATTCCATTGCCCTGCATCCACAGACCTTTATTGAGCACGTACTTTGGCTGAAAAGTGTAGAGCCTGATCCTGCGGGCCCGCGGGGTGTGGCATGAGAGACCTTGGCCTGGTGGCAGAAGCACTGGGAGCAGACTGGGAGACACTGGCAAGGCAGGTAGAGCGCATGCCCACGGGGTAAGGAGCTACAGGGCAGTGTGATTATCTTTGAAATGACCCACTGTGGGGTCCAAGCTGATTTCTTCCTAGGAACGTTTCTCATTGAGGTTTAGAAGGAATTTGGAGGCTAACATCAGAATATCCTCCCGACATCTGAGAACCAGTTTCCGATTTCTACGAACATCATTAGAAGCCTTTGGGGACTAAGTTCCAGATCCTACCTTTTCTTCTGGTGTATAAGCAAGAAAGTGAGATTTCGGTGCTGCACTTGGCAGAGTTGAAGCACGTGCCAGGACCCAAGGGTCAGTGTGATGGCGGAGTGGGGGTGGGGAACACCCAGCTAACGCTTGAACAGTGTGGGTTTATAGGGCCTGGTCCACTCATACACAGGCTTTTGTTTTTGTTTTTATATACAATACAGTACCATAAATATATCTTCTCTCCCTTACAATTTTCTTTGTACCATTGTCTTTTCTCTAGCTTACTTTATTGTAAGAATATAGTATATAATATGTATGTGAATATGTGTTAATCGACTGTTTATGTTATCAATAAGGCTTCAGTCAATAGTAGGCTATTAGTAGTTAAGTTTGGGGAGAGTCAAGTTCTATGTGGACTTGGGACTGCACGGGTGATTGGGGGGTGCGTGCCCCAACCCCATGTTTTTCAAGGGCCAACTGTATAGTGTTTAGTGCACATCAGGAAAGGCTTACTCAGAGCCAACATGTTCATGGCCAATACAAATTAAAACAAAACAAAACAAAACAAAAACAACAAAAAACGGTCACTCGGATTCTAACACTACCCTGGAAATGGTCAGTTGAATCAAAGAACCCAGCTTCCTTTCGGAGACTGTCCAAGTATGACATGAGAATGATGACACCATCTAGACTCGGCCACGGTTATTACAATCAGCCTTCCAAACGGATGCACTGAATTGTTCTCATGTCTTGAGCCTTTCTGTTGGTGATGGCTGGAGACATTCAGCTGGCAGACTCGCTGAGGAAGGTCTTGCAGTGATGCTCATCGGCACACAGGCACATAGTGTCATGGACATCAGCAGTGCCGCCGGAGGCAGACCTTCTAGAACATCTGTGCAGGGATTTGGGTGCGTGCGTATCGTTGAGCTGGAATCACCCACAGGCCTGAGGGGGGCGCCCTTCCTAGCTCTCCTCTCAGAGCCAGCGCCGGGCCCCGTGCGGTGGCCTCCACCACAGCGCCGTCCTCAGCTCATTACGGGGTAGGACTTCTCTGTGGAGCGCGTCTAGAAACCATAATGCCCACAGCCTTTGGTCAGGCCGTCGCAAGGACAGAGTCCGCATCACCTTGGCTCAGTACAGGCTAATGCAGCAAGTGGGCTTCTGGTCAGCCTCACCCTGTTGCTTGTCCCTGAAGCTCCATCCCTGGGTCCCTTTGACCTTCGCACCTACCCAGCTCCCCAGTCAAAGACAGAGCTATTTCTCTTACATCTCCCGTTCACTAAGGAAGCTGTGTCTTTCTCAAAATCAAATCCCAGGTCGACCTTGGATCCACCAGGCCCCGATCACTATTTCGTTCTCCACTGGGCCTTCCTGGGTCCCCCAGACGTGGTATGAATGCATCCCTTAGGAATGCTGCTCCCCGTTTTCCTCGCAACCCACTGGTGGCCAGCGGATGTGTTCTCTCTCCCCCTGGCTGCCCTGCGTGCTCCCCTGCGCTCCCTCTGCTCTCAGCCTGCATGCTATCTTCCGTGCAGATCCTTCCGGCTCTGTGGTTCAGTTTCTCCAAAATAGCTGCCTTCCAGTCCTTGGATTTCTGCTGTTTCTCCGGTCCTGTGTTGCTTTGATGTGACCCCTTGCCTCCCACCCAGGTCACCAGCACAAATAGTAGCTCAGAGCTCATGTCAGCATTTCCGAGTCCCCTTATTTTTTTGCAGTGGAAACATAAGATTGAACAACCCATCTGAAATACAATTTTACATTTTGATTGCTTCTGCCCCAGCTATACTGAGGTTACTTTCAATCTACATATATTTGTGGGAAAGGGCTTTTTCTCTGCAGTTCAATTCAAGTACACCTTATAATATCAGTGATTATAAAATACCATGGCCTAATAGAGTGTCTTGCTTCCAAGGAGTTCAGAATGCTTTATAATTCTACCGACCATCATTTGTCTTCATATGTGGCTGTAGAGACAAGAGAGAAAAAAAAGAGAGAGATTAATAATCACATTTTATAGATGGTGAAATAAAAACTCAGAGAAATTGAGTAACATTCTTCCAGAAATGCACAGTTGTTCGTGTGCCCTCTGATTAGTGTGGCAGATTTATTGCCCAAGTTGGGGGTGGCCGTGAACCCTGCACTTGTTTTACTAGTGCACCGTGAAGACGACCAAGACACGACTCTGGTCGCACACTCGGCCGGGGAGGGTGGTACCACGGATGCAGGCTGTGGACAGCGTTTCCGCGTGCACGGAGGTGTGGGGCTTATGGAGAGGCCAGTGTTCTTTCTAAAGTTAGTTAGTGGGCATTTGGCTGGTGCTTATATTAGTTTCTGTATCTTTTACAGAAATAAATGAAACAAAAAATGTTCAGACAGCTTTCCTAATGTTTTCCCTTATAAGGAGGAAAATGAGCTTTAAAAGGGAGGACAAAGGATGCTCTTTATGTAACTGCTACGAGATGGACTTGAGCGTGTGACAGATAAGTGACTGGGTGTTGACTGCCTGCTCTGTGCCAGGCCCGATGCTGGGTGCTTCCCATGACGCGGGTTAATTTCATCCTCAGAGCAGCATGAGGAAGTCGAAGCACAGCTAGAACGCCCCGGCACTGGGTTCCGCCCGCGAGCGCGGGGCTCCCGAGCGTGTGCTCTTCCCACTCCACTGTGTGGCCCCCACACCTGCGTTGGGGGGCCACACCCCACAGGGTCGCCTGGACGTGGGGTCTGGATGTTACCCGAGACCACCCTACCGGCTCTGCGTGCCGTGCGGAAAACTAGTGGAGCGAGATATCAAAGCTTCAATAATTGATGTGTTGAAAATGACAGTTGTTTATTCTCTTTCCGTGGAAAATTAGAATTTTCTGTGTCTTGCCGTGGGAATGTTGGAAAGGAACACTTTCTTTCTTAGGCGCAAATTTTGTCTGACACTTCATGTATGTTTAAAGTATGTTCGATGTCCCAAAATAGCAATGAGGAGACTCTTGACGAGAATTCCGTGGGGTGGCAAAGGAAGGGTGAGTCATTAACAGAGCCTGGGAGATTCTGAGCCCAGTGAGAAAGGGCCCGTTTCCCGAGCCAGCGACCCTACCTGCCGTGGAAGTGAACCGCCAGCAGAAACGGCCCCACGGGAGAAGCCAGAATGTGATTTGTTTTTTTAACTGTATAAACTTTGAAGCAGAAAGGTCAAGTCTGCCTCTTGTGATAGGGCATGTTGCCAGGGGCTGCCAGCTTCAGGGGGACCTGGGGCCCATTGACGATGTGGGGTTGACACAGAAAGATTCCCTGTACAAACATGGAGGCCACACCTACCATGCCCAGACACAACTATGACGTGGGGACAGGGCAGGATGGGGCGTGCACTCACCCTGCCCTGTGCCCTGAGGCCACCCCGCCTGTTCACTCACCAAGACTCCTGTCACACTTCTCCCAGGAAGCCCTCCTTGCTTTGCCTCTCCCCCTCCCGGTTATTTCCCCAGCATGCACTGGGCACACACTCTGGCACATTGTACATCAGCTGTTGGCGCATCTTGCCTTCAACTAGACAGTGAACTCCTGGAGGGGCCGTGGGGTCTGGTTTATTTATTTTTTGATTTTTGGCACCGTGCTTGGCACATAGACGCTTAGGAAATGGCACTTTGGATATTCAAGTAAGTGAATGAATGGCCAACTTCTCACTCAGACTAACCACTGGTAAGAATGGCTTTCACTTCCCTCGGGAGTGAATGAGCCTCGGCAACCATCAAATGTGCCTCAGGTGCACCGAACAGAGAGAAACAGATTTGAGGCTTGACTCTGAACTTCCAGGGGCTCAGAGCCTCGTGGGCCAGCCGAAAAGGGAACAAGGCATCAGCGAGATCATGGCAGAATGGTCTTCAGTCCCCCAAGGATTACTGTCCCCAAGGAGAGCCGGGTGAAAAATCACCTCTTCCTACTCAGGGGCTCATGGCCTAGGTGTTGAGCAAATGAGACACAGACTCTGCCCTCCAGGAGGCTTATTAATAGCGGGCAGTTATGGGAACATGTGTTTGGAACAGTGGGTGCTCAGTCATACTTAGTGGGCCACGCTGGTCACTGGTGTCTGTGCGTTCATCCCCTGGTCTGGGCAGCCTGTGTTCAAGGAGGAAGAGGAGGGTGTGGTCGGGGCATCGCGTGTGCAGAGGAAAGGAATGAGGGAGAGTTTCGGGATGGATTGGAACAGGTTGAAAGCCAAGGCAAGGGACCGGGAGGGGGTTAGGGTAGAGGCCCGGATTGAAGAGGCACCAGGGAGCCGGTATCCCTGGGAGGTGAGAGCAGCGCCACCTGCAGGGGAGTTAAGAAGTGATGGACTCTAGAGGCCTAAACCTCGAGCCCTTTCCAGCCCCTCCAGGACCCAGGAGCCACCTGCACACGCCTGCCACTCTCTCTGGCCTTCTTGCTGGAATTTGCGAGCCGCCCGCAGGTGGCTGTCCTCCAGGCCACCACTCCCGTGGGGGAGACCCTGCTCCTGGTGCCACGCTTCCCTTCCTCCACCAAGACTTACCCCTTCTGCTCCCCTTTGTTTATGCTGCCTTAGAACTTTCCACCTGAATCTCATATTTTAGCGCTTTCTTATATTTAATAAAGGTTTATTCAATCAACAAATCCTCATTGATTGAGTGGCTACTAAATGGCAGGCACTGTGCTGCCCTGTGGACGTAGCAGGGGAGACAGCAGTAGGCAGGTTATTGGGGAAGTGCCGTAAAGTGACATTTATGGCACCGTAGATGGAGACTAACTGGTGTCAAGGGACGCCTGTCTGCGGCGGTGACAATTAAGCTGAGGTTTGAAGGATGAGAAGGAGGCGGCCATCTGAGCGCCGGTGGAGGGAGCTTTCGAGGCAAAAACAACACGGCACGAAGGCTCTGGGTCCAGAAGGAGCTGGGGGTCTTCTAGAAATTGAAATGGAAATGACAGTGGAGAGCAGGGCAGGATACCGATCATGGAGGTCCGAGGGCCACGGAGGGGTTCAGGGCTCAGTGGGGGAGCGGTGGGGAGGCTCTGCGGGGCTGAGAGCGAAGGGAGAGGCGGCCTGTGTGCAGCTCTGCGCGTAGTGGATGAGGAAGGAAGGGCGGAAGGAAAGACCAGCTGGGCAGCTCCAGCTGCAACGGGGTGGCCAGGGCCAGAGGGGTGGCAGCAGAGGTGGAGAGCCACGCCTGGTCTGAGAGACACTCGGGGGCGGCCACACTGAGGCACTGGTGGCGAGGACAGAGGGAGAGGAGGGGCTCAGAGAGCATCCCTGGTTCCCAGGGGAGCAGGCGGTGGGGGGGGGGGGGGGACTTCCATTCAGCGAGATGAGCCCAGCATAGGGAAACAGAGGCAGGGGCCCACTGGGGACGGGAGGCCAAGGAGAAGAGGTCCCTTGCACACGTACTAAGTTGGAGGCAACGGTGAGTCATTCCCGTGGAGGTGCTGGGCCGTCAGAGCGTAAATGTGGCGCCGAGAAGAGTCCAGCATGGAGGTGGACGTTTGGAAATATGAATGGGATCCGGACCTGGGGCTGCGATACAGTTCCTCTGGCAGCCCCCGAGGGCTGCAGAATAGTGCCCTCGAAGCACAGGACTTACAACAACAGCTGTTTACTCTCACTGTCCTGGCGGCTGGAAGTCTGAAATCCAGGGGGCGGTAGGAGCATACTTCCCAAGGCCGCTGCGGGGTGATCCTTCCTTGCCTCTTCCCCCCGCTGCTGGCCCCAGGCCCTCCTCGGCTGGTGGCAGCACAACCCCAGTCTCTGCCTCCGTCTCCACCTGGCTGTCTTCCCTCTGTGTCTGTGTCCCAGTTTTCCCCTTCCCTGTAAGGACACCCGTCCTGTTGGCTGAAGGGCTCACCCTACTCCAGTGTGACCTAATCTTTGCTAATTACATCTGCAATAACCCTGCCCCCAAATAAGTCCCATTCTGAGGTGCCGGGGCTTAGGGCTTCAACATGTCTTTTTTGACATTTGACACAATTCAACCCATAACAGTTAACCTAGAACAAGGATGGAAAGAGAGGAGACATGGGGACCCAGGGCGTTGCCATCACACAGCAGCTGCTAGAGGACAGGCCAGCAACGGGAGAAGCAGGACAGCTGTGGGAGCACGTGGTGTCGTGAAAACCACACCATGTGTTTCCAAACGGGAAGGTCAGCCGTGGGAGAGAAATACGGTTGTGCTCTCGGGTCACAGAGCTGAGAAGCTGACCCATGGATGCGACATGACAGCATGGCCCTGGGGGTCTGGATGGGCACAGCCCCTGAGTAGAGTCCAGTAAGAGACGGGCGGGAAGACCGGGGGTGGGGGGGTGCAAAGGGGTGGAATTGCAGAAGACCACCCTGAGGTTTGGCTGAAGGGGCAGGAATAGGGCGACACCTACAGGGGCATGGAGGGCTGGAGAAACGGTTTGCTTTTGTGTTTGCTTTGCTTTGTTCTTGCATGCTGTTTTCTTTCTTAAAATGGGAGATGCGGGAGCATGCTCGTATGCTTGAATTCCTCTGTCTTCATGTCCCCGTGTCTGGCTGGTATACCAGTCCTATATTCAACCTCAGTTGTTACGTGTGCTGGTGTTGCCATCCCAGCGCTGGGGCCCCTCGGGGACAAGAGTCTGTCTTTTATCTCTCTCTTCCCCCAACCATCTAGCCTGACACTTGAGCATTTGTTCATTATGGTCACAGCAAGAGAAATATCCTGCTGTACATATCCTGCTACCGTGCATAGATGCCACTTTATGTTCTAGTAGAAAACGGACAGAGGGGCGCCTGGGTGGCTCAGTCAGTTAAGCGTCCAACTTTAGCTCAGGTCATGATCTCCTGGTTTGTGAGATTGAGCCTCACATCAGGCTGTCTGCTGTCAGCACAGAGCCTGCTTGGGATCCTCCGTCTCCCTTTTTCTCTACCCCTCCCTTGAAATAAATAAACTTAAAAAAAAAGGGAGGAAATGGACCGAGAACGGTCTTCATAGGCCCTGTTCACGTAACATCAGTTGACAAAATCCCTGTCTAGTGTTTCCTGCCAGTGAACACCACTGAAGCATCAGTCTTGTGTGTTGGATTCTGTCTTGCACGTCCTCAGGGAACAGAAACTGGGAAGCGGATTTCCACTGGTTCCAAATGGCCCGCTTAGGGGTCTGAGAACCCGGTGCAAGGGTCCCCGTCACAGGAATAGGGAGACAGAGGTGTGGAAATGCTTGTCCTGTGTCAGCAGCCTGCCAGAGGGGGGCTTCGCAGGAGCCAGGACAGGTCATCTTCTCTGGAGAAGAGGTCTGAGTCTCCATGCGGGGGGCGGCAGGTGGACACGCCAGCTCTAGAGCAGAGAGGGCAGAAAGGGAGGCATGTTCTGACACATGTAATAAGAGTGTGTTGTTTTCTCTGGCACATTTTTTTCAGATAGCCCCTTCTCTTCCAAGGGATTGTTTTTTAAATAAACCAAAACCATCTCTAGAGAGATTGCATTGCTAGAGGCAGTCTGCAGTAATCTCATCACTCGGTGCATCACTGAGACTGAGGTGACTGGAAGGTGACTTCCAGGTGACTCTGGAAGCCCTGGTGTGTGGGGACGACCCTGGACACAGTGACCTAGGCCAGTTACGGGGTCGAAGGCCCCACAACATAGGACAGTCCAGCAGAGACGAACCCTAGAACCAGCAGGGCATCCCCGGTGCCCCAGCGCCAGAGGGGCAAGAACAGCCTCCTGTGTCACACACGCAGTCAGCGCCTGGGACCGGAGGTCACAGAGACCACAGAGCTAGGGCGCAGCACCAGGCGGAACCTCTGGGCCAGCAGTGAGCAAACAGGGAAGAGCCATTAAGTAGGGCCAGAGGCAACGTGCACCACTCCCCACCCCCCGCCACACACACACACAGTAACTCCCCCAGACCAAGCCTGGGAAGACCCACCCAGCCCTGGACTCTGGCAAAAGGATGTTGTGCGTCCAGACTAATGACCGGGGCGCTCTAGAAGCAGCTGGCAGCCGTGCTGAGTCTCTGGCCCTAAGGAGACTGAAAAATCAAGACGTTGTAACAAAACATGTTGGTTTTTATTTGTTTTTCAACGTTGTTGTGTAGAGAAAAGAGATTAGCAACGAGAGCAAATTTAAAAGAGTAATGTAGGGAGATGCTTTTTAGGTGGGGAAAATTCAGCTTAAGTGGGGCTCTTGTGACTGCAGCCTCCCGGCCCGCCCCCCGTGCCGGCTGGTGAAGACCGCCCAGACAGCCGCCTCGCCAGCTCCCACCGCTCACCTGCCAGGCTCCTGAAAGGGTAGGAGAGTGGCGTCTTCTGGCATTGCTTAATCAAGTGGGAAATTTACAGAGAAAACAGAAGCTGGGCTAATGCATTTCATTATCAGCCGAGCGCCTTGAGCCACATTTTTTCAAAGCTGTGTTCATCTCTCATACTTTTGAACGTGGTTTTCTCCAAAATGTACCCCTACTTCATCATGACACATTCTTAGAAAAGAAAACGCACTCTGTGGTCTCCTTGGCTTTCATTACTAACTACATGTGAAAATTTCCCTCTGCGTTTAGGTGGTTTCCTTCGGAAGCTCCAGCCCGTAACCCTGTCTGTCGTGTGAAGGGGCAGAACCCTACAGGCAGGGATGGGTTTATACTGGAGTTCTGACTGGTACCCAGACCATGGAGTCATGAACAGCGCTCTACAATTGTAATATCTGAAGACATTTTAGGAGACTAACGGTTTTAGAAGCTGATGATTAAAAAAAAATAGTGTTTCCTTACAAAAGCGTGATTCAGACTCCTCAGAAGGGGGATCATTGGCATTAACGAATATTGGATTTTATCTCCTTACTCTGGGTAGAGGCGACTGGTTTTCTATATTACTGCAAATAGAACACCTATATTTCAGAATTCCTTTGTAAAAACTGGGCATTCTCTAAGATGGGTTTCCTGGGTTTTCAGTTACAAAAGGCAACTCCCAGGCAAACCCCAGGAGAGATTTCCAGGTTATTTGCTCATCTGGCTGGAGCATAATGGTAATGAAGTCCACGGATGCGCTCGCTGGTAGGCCTCTCCTGGAGCCACAGACCTAGCCTTCGTCTCGGCCAGCCGTCTGACTGCGCTCCCTGCCCACGGGAAGGACCAAGGCCAAGGATGGAGGGATCGCTGCCACACAGTGCAAGAGCCACGGGCCCTTTGGAGGGGGCGGTAGTGGCGGCCTGGATTTGAAAGATAGGATTTGATGTAGCGTTCACATAGAAATGGCCGCCTGCACTTCCCACTTGCTAATGGTGTCTCCCCTTCTTCCTTTCCAGGGCCCCTGAAATCATCCTTGGTTTACCCTTCTGTGAGGCAATTGATATGTGGTCCCTGGGCTGTGTCATTGCTGAGCTGTTCCTGGGCTGGCCGCTCTATCCAGGAGCTTCCGAGTATGATCAGGTGCGTCCAGATAGCTCAGGTGGTCGCAGTAAGCACGCCCTTTACAGCATGACACGTGGATGGGGTTGTAGGGTGTTTCCTTGTCTCTGAAACCTTACTTCCCGCACCTGTGCTTTTCTCTTATTCCTCTTTCTTTCCCCTCTTTCTCCCATTACTTCTTTCTTTCCCTATAAAATTGTCATTTTTCTCAAAGGCACTAGAGCCGTTAGTACACCATATGTATGGTGACAGGAAACGCCCTGACCTCATTCTCCTCTTTTCTTGCAGATTCGGTATATTTCACAAACACAGGGTTTGCCAGCTGAATATTTATTAAGCGCAGGGACAAAGACAACTAGGTTTTTCAACCGTGACACAGACTCACCATATCCTTTGTGGAGGCTGAAGGTAGGAAGAGCATCCGCACCGCTCCTCACCCGTGCCCAGCACTCAGGGAGGAAGGGCACCGTCCACTTGGCGGGAGCTCTTGCCGTCGGCACGCTGATCCAGCGCTTCGCTTTGTTCAACCGGCAGCCCGGGGGAGGGGGCGACCGTTTTTGATACATGAGGTGCATGAATTTGAATGTCCAAAAGCACCACTTTGCTTGGCCGGCTGCCTGCGAAGCTCAAATCCCAAGTTCCGGTGGCTAAACTCCTGGGATTTAATCCCAGCGAATCCTAATGACTTGTCGGGTGTGTGCTAGAGACAGAATGAGCCACCCCGTCTTCCAGGATCTGCTAGTCCAGAGATGCATGCGGGGAGCCCAAGCCCCCCACCCCACCACCCTGCCATCACACGTGCCCTGCTGCTGGTAGGAATAGAGCGGGGTGCCAGGAGGAGCATTTGAGGGGGGCCCTAAAAGGTGAAGAGGGTCTTCCAGGCAGAGGAAACAGCGTCAGCGAGGTGACAGCCTAAGACTCCTGAGGGGGCTGTCCCAGCCGGCAGGTGGTATGGCGCACCCCTGTACACCATCACCTCTTGAGTGGTTTTACTTTAACGGAAACATATTTTGCTTTCACTTTGATCTGTGCCTAGTAATTAGAATTAATGTATTTTCCTGGGAAGGAGAAGATAATGCAAGTCTCAAGTATACTTTGTGCTCATTTTAGGTGTTTCTTTTTCTTTTTTTTTTTTTTTCTTTTTTTTTTTGCAAGAGAGCGGGTGAGGGTTTTTTGTTTGTTGGGGTTTTTTTTGTTTGTTAATCTGTTTGACAGAAACCACAGCCAAAATCTAATACGATTTAAAGATAACGTGTGGCCAATAGTTGCAGAAGATTTAGAAAAGAGATTTGAGGGCGAAGCAAGCATTCTAAGGGTATTGATGAGAGGGCTGGCATTTGGCACCTGTGAGAATGAGCAGCTCAAGGTCAGGTCCAGTAAAAAAACGAGTTCGGGGCTGGAGGAGGGTGAGGCCAGGCAGGGGCAGGGTTCACTTTTATGTCTCCAGCTGGGGCCTCAGTCCTACTTGTCCAGCTGTTTCTGGGATCAGAGCCTGGATCCTAGCACTTCAGATATGCCACCCTTGAGTGAGGATATGAGGATTAATTACCTGTGGTCCACAGGTGCATCCAGAACCCACAGTAACTGGAGACAGCAGCCCCCTAGACCGAGGCCAGTGCAGGCACCATACGTGCATGGCCCAGTCCCAGGCGGAGGGGCAGCACAGAACAGACGCCGGGGCCAGATGCCACCTCCTAGCCATGCGGCCTCAGCGAACTCCCTGAGCTTGCCATTCCTCTTTCTCCCTCTGGAAAGTGGGTCGGTGATCGTCCTCCCTAGGGTGGTTGTAAACAGCACCGAATGAGTTCTTGTGCCTTAGAATAGTGCCTGGCATGCAGTGAGAGCCATCTTTACGAAAGTTTGAGAAACAAAAGTAAATTACAACTTAAAACCATATGGAAAAGGGCTTCTGCTTTTCCACATGTGGAATCTTACCTTATCCCTTAAACTTAGGGGAGAATGTAGGGTTTTCAGGGAGAGCGTATCTTGGTCATCTTGGAACCCCTGGATCTGATTCAGAGCAGGCTCTCGACAGGTCTTGATGGGAAGGAAAGAAGAGAGATGAGTTAGTGTGGAGGATGAAGAAGGAAAGCAGTTGAGTGCACAGGTCACTTTAAGAAGAATCAGAGTGTCCTCTGAAAGATGGGAAAAGACCCTCCATAAGAAGCAGGAGCTCCAGGGTCTGAGTCACGGGACCAGGAAATAATTCACATGACCACAAAGCTTTTGCCTCTTTTGACCAGACACCAGATGACCATGAAGCAGAGACGGGGATTAAGTCGAAAGAAGCAAGAAAGTACATTTTCAACTGTTTAGATGATATGGCCCAGGTAAGCCCCATGGGTGAGTACGATGAGCTGAGAATAAGCGATGTTACCCCTCCAAAATCACGCACAGCGAGAGTTCTGCATAATAGAAGATGGCGGGCAGAAATGCACATTACTCAACTGCAGTGGTTGACCTTGACCTTGACCTTGAACAGTGACATGCCACTCGTAGTAAGAAAACCACTGGGTGGTGGAACATTTTCAGAACCTTACAGCAGCTCTTTACTGGTTCCCATTTGTAAAAGAAAAAAAAGTACTAGCCAATCTTACTGATGTTCTCATGAGAAGAATTCAAGCTCAGTAGTACATTCGAGTCTAATGCCCACGACTCGGTGTATTAGCTCCCCGGGACTACCATAGCAACCTACTGCGCACTGGGTGGCTTCAGACAGCAGACACAGGTATTCTTCCACAGTTCAAGAGGCTAGAGATTTGAAATTAAAGTACCACTAGGGCCATGTTCCCTCTGAAAGCTCTAGAAGGAAACTGTCCTGTGCCTCAGTCCTAGTGTCTGCTGGCCTCTGGCAGTCCTCAGTGTTCCTTGATGTGTAGCTGACTGACCCCAATTCATCCTAATTTCCTGTGGCCTTTATTCCTGGGTTTCCTCTTGTGTCTGTGCCCAAATGTCCCTCATCTTTCTCTTATAAAGATACCAGTCACTGGATTTGGGACCCACCATAGGGTACTCCAGTTCACCGCAGGGACCATAGGCTCTCTCCTTTGTGCCCAGAGAAAATTCTAGAACTTCAGCTGTTTTTAGTGTAAGAACTAGTCTAAAATCAGGGCAACCCAAAGAGTATTTCCTAAAAGCAACAAGAAGGAAAGCCATAGACCAGGAAACACTAAGCACACTTCCTCCTAAGGGTGAGTGGAACCAAAAATCATGATTCTGAGTAAAGGGTGCTTGTTGGTTGACTGGAAGCTGAGATTGTCTGAGAAAACTGAAATTACTTTCCAGAGCATGCCTTGGAAAATAATAGAAAGCACCACAAAACAGGCCTTTCAAAAACAGTCCGAGGCTTACTCTTGGAAGAAAAATCCTGGGTTCACATACCCCGCTTATCTTGGCCAGAGGTGAGCCCAGTGAACACAGGGGCTAAAACACTTCTGGCACTAACACAGGGCACTTCCGGAGACAGATACGCTGTAGACGGAGGAAGAGGTCACGCTGGCCTCTGAAGGTTAAATACATAACCCTTTTTGCATGTCATTGTTTACAACTTGGTTGTCGTTATTGTTTTTCTATTGTAAAATATACATAGCATAAAACTGGAGCGCCTGCACGGCTCTGTCCCTCAGGCTGCTGACTGTTGTTCTCAGCTCAGGTCTTGAGCCTCAGAGTCTTGAGTTCAAGCCCCGCGCTGGACTCCTCACTAGATGTGGAAACTACTTAAAAAGAGAAGGAAAAAAACTGACCATGTTGACCATTTTTAAGTATATAATTGAGTAGTATCAAGTATAACCCCATTGTTATGCAACGAATGTCTTTCCACCTTGGGATTATTGTTCACGCGGTGTGACATGAAGTACATTTCAATTTAACTGATGGAAGCAGGCACAGGGCACGGCGTGTCACGTCTTTGTATTTTCTAGCACAGGCAGTGACCCGCCCCCTCCCCCACGCATGGCCACCGTCCACCTTTCCTGCAGAGGACTCGGCCGTAGTCTGTAGGCAGTAACAACCTGTAGCAGTGCCTGCAGCAGGACCCACGCAGCCTTCTGGACACTGGGCAGGGGCGGCAGAGATGGGGATGGAGTCCCCGGCAGGGACGAAGGGAAGGGGGGGGGACGGGCGGCAGAGCGGGGTTTTGGTAACCTGTGCCTATTTGCCCCCAGGTGAACATGACAACAGATTTGGAAGGGAGCGACCTGTTGGTGGAGAAGGCAGACCGGCGGGAGTTCATCGACCTGTTAAAGAAGATGCTGACCATTGACGCTGATAAGAGAATCACTCCAATCGAAACCCTGAACCACCCCTTTGTCACCATGACACACCTACTCGATTTTCCCCACAGCACACAGTAGGTGTCTTGATGCTTTTTACCAGCGGTCAGCAGACTTTTTCTTTAAAGCCTCAGATAGTAAATATGTTGGGCTTTGCGGCCATATGGTCCATGTCACGACCACTCCACTCCACCATTATAGCCGACAGGAGCCGGAGCCCATAGGGAAACCGATGAGGGAGGCTGCATTTCAATAAAATGTTATTTGTAGAAACAGGTGGCAGCCAGATTGGGTGGCCCTAGGCCACACTTTGCTTTACACCAAAAAACAGGGAACGGGAGAGCATGGGAGAGCTCAAGCCTGGGTGAACCCCACCCTGGGGGTCGTTGCATAAATGGGGTGCTGACAACGGCAGCGCCCGGAAAACAAATCCATTTTCGGTACCAGAGGTCACTCCCAGAATGTTCTAGTTTGGATTTGGATTTGCTCATCCATGCATTCATCCAACGCAGTAGGCTTGTGCTGGAGTAGAGCACAGGGCAGAGCAGACGGGGCCCCTGCCCACAGGGGCTTCCAGTCTGTGGGTGAGGGAAAGACATCACTTGGGTGAGCCCCAAAGAAGCGGCTGTGACCAGGGAAAGTGGGCTGCAGTGGGGACTGGGCAGGGCGGCCCCTAAGGAAATGACCACTGAAGGAGGAGCTACAGGTCACCAGTGAAAAGGCCAGCCAGGGCGGAAAGGGCACTGCCCTCGCGGTGACTCCCAGCACAGGGCCTAGGGTTCGGATGGAAGGGAGGCCTCGGGATGAGCCAGGCAAGGCCCCATGTTAAGGGTTTGGGTCTTCGTCCTAAGAGCAGTGCAAGTCACAGAGGGACTTCTAAGCCCGGGATGGCTGGTTAGGGCCGCATTTGACAGAGACCTGCCTGGTGCTGCACCATCAAGTCAGAGAAGCCTGGGGAAAGTGCCCGTGAAGGGAGGCACCGTGAGAGCTGCCCGTGGCCTGAGAGAGCTGTCTGAGGGGAAGCAGCGGCCGGCTGAGCAGGCTGCGGAACTGGGGGGAGGCGAGGGAGAAATGGAAGCCAGTAGAGGGCCCGAGGGGCTGATACAAAGGGACCCGAGCAGTTCAGGATGCTGGTGGGAAGTGTCTGCAGGGCGCGGGATTGAAGAGAAGGATGCAGAGGTTTCCAAGAGGCCGGGAGGCGCCAAGATGGCAAGGCCAAGGTCACGGGCAGGGGAAGTACATGGACGTCGGGAGGCGTGCCGGCTGGGCCAGCGAAGCGGCTGTTCTTCAGGCAGCTCCTGTTTTCCCTTGTGGAGAGCGAGGCGGTTGGTGGCTGAAGAAGCGGAGGAAAGCCCGGGTGGTCGGGGCAGGCGGCGGCCGGGCCAAGTGAACAGAGCAATGGGGGAACAGCGTGGCAGCAGACATGAACGGGGCGGAGGGTAACCGGGCCCCCAGGTGACGGCAGGGAGACAACAGATCGTTCCTTGGGGTCATCCAGCTTGGAGCTTTGCCAGGCTGCTGAGAGAACAAGACAAACTAACAGACTTAGGGTGTTGGCAGGAGAGCAGTCATTATCCCAAATGATGGCTGTGGGAGGCTTAGCTGTGAAGGGAAAGGAAGTAAAGACAGAGGGGCCGGCGGGGCCAGACAGTCTGATCACCTTGAAGGTGGGTGACTTCAGCAGCAGCTGAACGAGCCGGATGGGCGGAAGTGTGGCCGGGGGATGGGACGCTTGAACTTGCAGTTTGGGGAAGCGGGGAAGGGTGGCCGGCATTGACTTCGGGCCCCTGGGACGAGAAGGGAGAAGCCAGGGTGTCTGACCTCTGAGGCCCTTGCCCAGTGGGCAGAGAGTGGGGCACAGGCTCCAGCCTGCTGGGGAGCGGGGAGACCAGGGTGGCAGAGCAGGGGGAGGAGGAGTTTGCAAAGGCTGGAGTAACAAAGCACACTGAAGGCTGACTGGCTTCAACAGCAGCAGTTCGTGTTCTTACGGTTCTAGAAGACAAGACCAAACACCAAGATGAAGGTGTTGGGCAGCACTGTTTCTTCCGAGGCTGCTCTGCTCAGCTTCTAGATGGCCAGCTCCTCCCTATATCCTCAAGTGGTCCTTCTAGACACGTCTGTGTCCTAATTTCCTCCTCCTCGCAGGCAATTGGATTAGGGCCCACTCTGATGGCCTCATTTTTACCTCTTTAAAGATCGCATCTCCACATGCAGCCACGTGCTAAAGCACTGGGGCTTAGGACTTCAGCATATGGGTTTGGGGGCAGGGCTCAGCCCATATCAGAGCGTAATGAGGGATATCACTTCAGCCTCTCAACCTGGAGGCCCTTGGGATGTGAAGGAACAGATAGTCCCATCCCTGGAAGTCCTCAGGGAGAAGCAGTGCGCTCAAGAGAGCACCAGATTTTAGACGGGGAGATGAGGAAATGGGAATACGTGAAGAGGCTGAACTTGAGAGACCTTTGCACATCCTGGCTGTTCCTGCCACGGCCAGACTCTGATTGGGCCGAGTCTCAGGCTGGACTTGACCTTATCTGGTCTGCAGAAAGTGAGTGGGTGGCCCCCTAACTACCTCCTGATTTCAGTTCTGGTCCTTAGCAATTGCTGTTGAGCAAATCAGATCCCATGGCAACAACCAACAATGTCCAGTACAGAGAAGGAAGTTGGACCCCTCCTTTGCACACACTCATGACAGGATTTGTCCTATTTCTGGGGCCGTAGGGGTGAGTCAAGGAGTCAGTCTGCACCACAGAAAGAAGGTAGACTTGGTGATTTACCGGATAGGGCTCCCGTAAGATCAGTCTTTTTATATTCAGGGGCGAAGTGGAACATTTGTGAACCAGCCGTGGTAGGGGAAGTAGGAGACGGAGTGGTCCTCTCCGGACAGCTCCCGGTTAGCCCTCCGCACTGTCAGTCAGACAGTCCCCTGCCCAACGTCAGGGGCGTAGCTGAATGACCTCAGGGTCCTGCCTACCTCTGACTTCTGTTAAGGAAGCAGCAGTAGAATCTTCACTGTACTTGGTGAAGACCAAGCTCATGGTGGAGACCATGAGCATGAGCTTCAAATTCAGAATTTGGTGTAGATCCAAGAGGATCACTGGCAATCTCAGAAAACGAACCCCAGAAGGAAAGACAAGTCTTGGAGCACACTTAGGCTTACCTAAGAGTAGGCCTAACCCCTAAGCGTCCCTAGAACAGGCTCGGAAGACCATGAGAACCTCAGGATGAGAAGAAAGCTCCAACCTCTACCCTTTCCGAAGACCCACACCCTTGGGGCTGGGCCAGTGCTGCCCCAACATCTAGATTAACAGGTGAAAGAGACCCCACTCCTTTCTCCACACCAGGATTCTAGTGCACAAATTCCTTAAAAGCCATTCTCACAGAATTAACCCAGGGTGTAAGTGTTTGTTCTTCCTGAAACTCAAAACTCAAACCGTTTCAATTAGAAAATTCTGCGTCTAAAAGTTGTGGGTTGAATTGTCACAAAACCATGATGCTTTAAATACACTCCAAAAAGAATACAAAATCCATCACTTTATTCCTTCAGCATCCATGTGAAAGCACTTAGCAGTTGGCTTGGTACTTAGTACGTGCCCAAAACATGTTGGCATTACCAGCGTTATTAGTAGTATTTTTAGCTATTCATTACCATAGAATGTTTTCCTTTTTCTCCAGGGTGATCAGTCAGTGTTTATTTCATGTGCACTGTGTGGCCATTTTAAGTAGTCATGAACTCAGAAAGGATTCTCTGGGCATGTTCGGACCACCCATCAGGGAAAGGATGTTTGGGGGTAGCCCTCACGCACCTGCTTGGCCCAAAATATAGCGTACCCATAGCACACATGTGTAATCTCAAAGGAGTAGAACATCAATATTTAATTTATATTCAGTTATTACGCTACTTATAATCAAAGTAAGTATTTAAAATTGAAATCCAAATGCTATTTTACTATCCTGCATGTTAGCATTTGAGGAAAAGTACGTTTAATTAGAAGACAAAAGTGAATGAGAAACAAGGTATAAATTCTGAAGGACACTTTATGGTGGATTTTCAGGAACTCAGTGGATGAGGCCCCTGTGGCTTCCCTTTCCTTGATTTACGTTCATAACTAGGGTTCTGTTTTGATTCACAAATGCAATGGAGGAAGAAAAAGAAGAAGAGAACTTGTTTCCTGTAACTGGGAAAGAATGAGAAGAGCAAAAGGGAGGAGAAGGAAGTTAAGGAGGATGTGTTTGTACACATGAAGACTGCTAGTAATCAGCTCTTCGCCTTGGCAGATTACCGATCTGTCCTCTCTAAAACTTAACACCTTTAACTGGTAAACAGGGACAACAGTCCTATCTCCCTCTGCTGGTTGTTGTAGGACTGAGTGACAGAGTGCTTGCCAACAACTGCCACCCTTCTCAATCAGCGGTAACCACTATACTCAATTATTACTAGTATCGCTGGCCCCGTTAACATGTGCAGTTCCAGTGGGAACAAAGTGTCCCCGTGTCGGGATACGGGGTTGGCCGGTTCCTTGGCTGTCCCCTAGATGGCGCCAGTGCCCCAGAAGCGCAAGGAGTTGTCTTTGGTAAGGTGGAGGCAGGTCCGAAGCTGCTGTTTAATGTTCCCATAGTAAACCATAAACCACCCCAAACGCTGAGAATGAGCAGTGAAGTTGGTTTAGCAGATCAGCGATATGAGGAAAATACAGCGAGAGCCGTCAAGTCTGTTGTGCTATGGAGAACCTTTACCCATCCTGGGGGGGAATTCATCTGAATAAAACTGACGAGCAAATGGCAGACTTCGCATGAGAAATCCAGGAAATTCAGACCTAAAGTTAAGTTTCCCCAGTGGTCTAGTTTACTAGATTAACTGTTCTCTCCCTTTCTCTCCGTCTTCTCCCCTTTATATTGTGTTACCTTCTTCTCTTTCCCTTATGCCTCTGCCTCTTGCATGAACAGCGTCAAATCGTGTTTCCAGAACATGGAGATTTGCAAGCGTCGGGTGAATATGTATGACACCGTGAACCAGAGCAAAACCCCTTTCATCACGCATGTGGCCCCCAGCACGTCCACCAACCTGACCATGACCTTCAACAACCAGCTGAACACTGTCCACAACCAGGTGAATGGGGAGTGAAGGGGAAGGTGGGCAGAGCTGACTGAGCCTCAGGAATCCTATTTTCCCACCAGACCTAGTCAGGAGACCAGATTCCTCCAGTATCATATAGAAGAGACAACAGACACAAAATGCCTCTACTGTCATGTTTAGTCAGAAAGTGTTTGCTTCCAAGGTTACTTCCTTTGAGAGACCCGGGGACTCCGTAAAGGCACACTTTCTGAGATAATCCCTCTTAGTGTTTCCCTTGGTCCTGAGGTGGGAGTAACGTGAAGTCTCCTGCTACAATCCTTTTATGCCTGACACCTGCCTGGTAAAGAATCCCAGCACTGGAAGGGACACTGGCGATCACCCCGTTCAGGTCCCTCCCCCTTGTCCCCACACTGCTGGGTCCACATGATCTCCCTTCAGGACAGATAAACCCTGTCCTTTCTCCAAGTCACAGGTAAAATCAAGTCATCAGTCTGTCACCAGAATCCCAGCAGCGGGAACCAGAAGGGACCAGGAGAGTAAGGTTTTCTTCTCACAGATAACCAACATTTTGCAAAAAAATTAGCAGAACCCCACACTTAACATGCTGTTTAAAATATGGATAACACCCAGGTAATACTTACTGATTGAAGAATCTCCAAATCCTAGTCTGGGCTGCCTCTGGTATCTAAGAGACGTTTACTTTGATTCTCCAATTCCAGTCTTACCACTTCCCCCAAAGAACTAACTGCCCCTAGATTTTTTTCAGCCTTATATCAACCTGCAGTGGCCACAACCCTTGTGCGCGCGTGTGTGTGCGCACCCTTCCAGGGGAGAGGAGTGTGTATATTCCACTCCTGAAGTACACACACCTCCACCTGGCCATCCACTCTCTTCTGACCGGTCCCCTTCTGTCACTGACCCCAGCGTCCAGCCCCATCCCCTCTCCCCTCCCTCACGCCTCCCCTGTCCTAGCCATCCCTGCGGCACAGTGAGTTGCTGAGGCCTAGCCTTCTTCCCTGTCCTCTCTCCCCCGCCTAAACCCCAGGAGAGGCCACCTGCAACCTGCCGCCTGTGGGGACCACTGGTGTCCCTAAAGCTCTCCTCGGGGGGAAGAGCTTGTGCTCTCTAGGGCCGGGAGTCCAAAGAAACGAACAGTCCCTCCCAGTCCCTGGCCCTGCGCTCAGGCTGAGGTGTCCACAGCCAGACATAATGTGCTACTCGACAAAATACCACCATGGTGTTGTCCTTCATTACCAGAACCCCATCACATCAGCTGCCAGAAGGGTTAATATTATCCAGAAGTCCATTTAAATTGACAGTGTCAGGGAGGGTTTCTGTGTGGGGCACAGGGGACCCTGGCGGGGCCCTGAAGCAAGCACAGAGGCTTGGAGAGAACGTGCTGGGAGGATTCGTGTGAGTCAGCAGGGCCTGCGCGCTGCAGGCCGTGAGCAGACTATCCGGCTGGTGCCGTGAGCACAGACAGCAGAGGAGATGCATTTGGAAGGGAAGGTTGGCCAAACCATGGGTAAGAAGTGCCAGACCCAAATGCGTACATAGCGTTTATTAGGCAGTAATTGGAGATTTGGGGGCAGAGGTGATGACATGCACGAAGTAGTCTTTTGGAAAGAATGTTCTAGCCTCAGTGCCCAAGAATTGGAAGGGAAAAAGTAGAGACTAGAACTTCACCAAACAGACCCCAGGCACCAGGGCAGAGACCCTGAGAGTCAGGTTCCAGGGACGACCGGAAGGAGGCAGCCACATGGGAGGTAGAAGAGTCGAGTACCAGCGTGAGGGCCTGGAGGGTATCGGTCCCCAAAGAGGGAGGCTCAGGGCACAAGCCGGCAGCGGGAAGTGGGGGCGGGGGAGGCCTCCAGGACAGGTTCTCTGGGCCGGGGACAGAGAGGAAACACAGGCATGTCATCAGTAACAACACAGACGCTGGCCCACGTGTGGCACGCACAACCCGGAGGCCCCCAACAGCCACGCGCTGTGGCAGTGCGTACCCTAAAATCCAAACATGTACGCTTCATAACTTAGTGACTACTTTCAAGCAAATTAATTTGCTTAGCACTAAAACTGGGCACAAAACCTAAGTACAAAAAAAAAAAATCATAAAGTGAGACTTTTTATCAAATTTGAAATGTTTACATCCCCTTCTTCAAACTCCACTTCCGTATGTGTCCAGGATCCTCTGTGGCTCTCTCCTCCTCGTCGTAACCTATAGTGGCAAGACCTGTGGTAGACAATGCTGAGTTCGAAGACCCCGGTTGGTAACCTTCATCTATCTTGCTGCAGGATCCGTGTGAAGAAGTAGAGAATTCCCCATTTAGAACCGATTTTCCTTCTCTGGTCTCGCTTTCCATGCAAGTTCATTCTCAAGTGATGTCTCTTTCCGAAGGAGGAGAGAGGACGCCCTTTCAGAATCCGTTCACCCCTCTCCATTTAAATTCCCCTGCGCCATCCGCGTCTTTCCTCTCTGCCCCCAGGCCCCGTGTGTCCCTCTCCCTGGCTGGCTGTTCCCATAGTGCGTTTATTTGCAGTAACGTGCTCAGATGCCGTCCGAGGGTATCTGTGAGCAGGGCTCCCCTCACAGCTTCGCAGGAAGGCCTCTCTCTTTCCCGTCCCGTGTCTGCCTCGCGCCACGTCTGTGTGCCTCCACCCTGCGCCCTGGGTGCCCGGGACGCCATGCCTGCAGAGGCCTCTTCCTGGGCTCCGCCTCCCAAGTGTGGACTGCAGGGAAGGGGCGTGTGAGCAGAGCTCGGAGGCCTGGGCCGGCAGGTCCACATTCGTGCACTGAGAGCCCCCCCCTCCCCCCAAGTCACTGGACAGAGCGGGGTCAGGAAGGGAAGGCAGGCAGGGGGTCAGCTCTCCCCGCCATCACCGCGTTCCAGTGCAGCACCCAAGGGATCCAAGAGTCCTAAGTTCAGACCCGGCCCTCCGGGTTGTTGGAAAGTGGAAGGGCAGAACATCAACGGTCTCTGGCCTGATTTTTAACTCTGCGGTTTGTACACGTATGGCACGCAAGCTTCCGTTTGCACTCTGGTCCGGCCCCCGCCCCCCTCCACGTGCGGCACCGGCCCGAGCGTGAGCGCCAGAGGGGTGCTGAGGCGGATGTGGCTGCAGGTGCCTGCCCTTCCCTGAGCCCCCCACCGTGTTTCCACCCTCCCCACTCTGTTTTTGCTTTTTGGCTCTTGGTTTTCGTTTATTTACTCCTCTTTGAGTTCATTTATTTGATTTAGACTCGCGTCTCCCAACATGCCACACGTCCCTCATTTTTTATTTTTGTTTATTTTTGTTCAATCCCCGTCATTCCTTTAGGCTCCCACCTCCACCAGTGCCACTATTTCCTTAGCCAATCCCGAAGTCTCCATACTAAACTACCAATCTGCACTCTACCAGCCCTCAGCGGCGTCCATGGCTGCAGTGGCCCAGCGGAGCCTGCCCCTGCAGACGGGAACGGCCCAGATCTGTGCCCGGCCTGACCCCTTCCAGCAAGCGCTCATCGTGTGTCCACCCGGCTTCCAAGGTAAGGCTGCGCAGACCCGGCCCCTCGCCTGCTTCTTCCCGTTCCACCTCTGCGGCGCCGTCACCTGCGCCTTTCCGTCACGCCCACCTCCTTGGACCAAGGCTAAGGCCCTCTTCATTTCCAAGAGCGCGCGGCCTCAGTGAACTTGAGGGCCCCTCTCCGACCCTGGCCTCGAAACAATAGGACTTCTGCCTCAGCATCAAGTTGTTTTTCTCCCCACCTGCTGGTGTTTCCGTCCAGGCCAGCTGTCTGTAAATACCCACGTTGTTTGCCCCTTATTGTGAGGCTGATGTCAGCTTACATTCCCTCCAGTGAAATATCCTCAGGGCTTGCCCCTCTCTGACAGCCAGCTGGGCCCAGTTCTCAAGAAGAATACGAATCTATCCAAAAAGGATCTCCCACGCCTGTTCCCCAAATGATTCTTTAGCCATGCACCCCAAGACTCTTGTCCTGAAAGTTCTAAGAAGCCAGCCAGGGTTGACTGTGTGCGAGGCTTCAGTGTATACAGAAAGCCAAGTATCTGTTCCCAAGCATGACAGGCACCCTGTGGTGTGAGCTGTGTGTGGTGCTTAGTTCCAGGCAGAGGGACTCCAGTGGACTCACGGGCTGTCCCCTGACACCCTTGGCTTTGACAAACACACGTGGATTTCCATGGCAGAAGCTGTCTTTGTGGTGTAATTCATCGGCCTAACTGTTCCACTTTTGGCTTTACAGACTCCTTAATTTGACCTCCTCATCTCTGAAAACATCCCTAGTTGGTTTTTGTGGCTTTCAAATCTTTTACGTTAGAAACTAAAGGGTACACTTGCAAAGGACCAGGCGATACCTGGCGGGGACTGGTGCGAAGGAGATGGGAGCGGACACGGCTGGCTAGGAAGGTTCTCAGCGTCCAGCCATCTCCGACCACTCAACAACCCCTCTCTCTCTTGCCACCGTCCGGAACAGGGCTGCAGGCCTCTCCCTCTAAGCACGCTGGCTACTCCGTGCGAATGGAGAATGCGGTTCCCATCGTCACTCAGGCCCCAGGAGCACAGCCCCTTCAGATCCAACCAGGTCTGCTGGCCCAGGTAATTCTTTCTTTGTTATTACTGGTATTGCCATTATCCGCACCAGTGTTGTTCACAAAAGAGATATATCTCCGCTAATTCCCTCCGTGGCAATGAGTGAGGTGCTTCAACTCATTAGAAGATACCAGTAATATTCTGAATGATCCCTCGGTGAATCACCTTCCTAGGTACCTTGCTTATAATTCCGAGAAGGAATTTAGATACAGGGAGAGTCTAGGGAAATTATTATGACTATTGTAGCTTTATAATGCAAATTAATATGGAAGACATAGGTTTTAATCCTAACTCTGCTAATAACTGTGTGACCTAAGGCAAGTCAGTTAACATTTCTTTGCCTTGAATTTCTTTCCTACAAAATAGAAATGACTTTTTTCTTTAGAGCCAAAAGGAGCCTTGGAGATTTATCTCCTTATTTTGTAAGGAGTTGAAAAACCAGGATCACAGAAGCTGTGAGCTGGAACCTTCCTTATCTGTTCACGTAGGCACTCCGATGGTAGAGGGAGAGCACAAGAGGTGAAAGTGGTTGGAAGTGTGTAAAGCGTTGTGGAAGTTTAAGGTAACATAGGGATGCCGTGATAACAGTAATCCATCCTTAAGGGCACTTGAAAAAAACATCATCATTATGCCAGACACTTTGTTAATTGATTTAATCCCCACAACAGCACAGTAAGTAAGGGATTTGTCTCCAGTTGACAAATACGGGGAGCAGGCACAATCACTGGCTTACAGTCCTCCGGCGATTAGATGCCGGAACCAGGACGCGGACCCTGGAGATCGGATGCTGGCCTCTGTATTTAACCCCCGTGCCACACGGCTCCCATAGTGTCATTTCTATTGCCGGGCCTCTAGGACAGCTTAACCTAATTGTGGTTGGTTTAGAAGCACATTTATTTTTAAATAGGGTAGGTTCCCAAAGCCGTTTCTCAGAGTGTTCCTACAGACGCTGGACTTATGGTATCTTTTGTTGAAAAGATGTTTTTGGTTTGGGGGCACCTGGGTGGCTCAGTCGGTTAAGCATCTGACCCTTGGTTTCAGCTCAGATTGTGACCTCACAGTTCGTGAGTTCAAACCCCACGTTGGGCTCTGCACTGACAGCACGGAGCCTGTTTGGGATTCTCTCTCTCTCTGCCCCTCCCCTGCTTACACATGTGCACACTCTCTCTCTCTCAAAATAAACAAACTTTATTTTAAAAAAGTTTTGAGAGTGCCTGGGTGGCTCAGCTGGTTGACTGTCTGACTTCAGCTCAGGTCATGGTTCATGAGTTCAAACCCTACATCGGGTTTGCTGCTATCAGAGTGGAGCCCACTTCGGATCCTCTGCCCACCCCGCTCATATCCACCCCCCCTCAAAAATAAATTAACATTTAAAAATCCTATTTTAAAGGGGCACCTGAGTTGCTCAGTCAGTTAAGCGTCTGACTTCAGATCAGGTCATGATCTCACAGTTTGTGGGTTCAAGCCCCGCATCAGGCTCTGCACTGACAGCTCAGAGCCTTAAGCCTGCTTCAGATTCTGTGTGTCTCTCTCTCTCTGCCCCTCCCTGCTTGCTCTGTCTGTCTCTCAAAAATAAAGGAACGTTAAAAAAATTTTTTTTAAATCTTACTTTAAAGATAAGAAGTTTTTGGTTTTAATTTTAATGTAGTGAAACTGCACAGGCTTGTTTGGGCTCTCTTTTCCACTGGCCTTCCTCATCCTGCCGTCTTAACTGTGATAACTAACACGTCTTGCTGTCTGGTAGGGAAAGCCCTGTTCCCATTTCATTTTTCAAAGTTCCCTTATCTGTCTTTGTCCCTTCACTTTTCATATGACTCTAAACATTACTGTTACTGGGCACCTGGGTGACTCAGTTGGTTAAGCGTCCGACTTCAGCCCAGGTCATGATTTCACGGTTCTTGGGTTCAAGCCCTGTGTCAGGCTCTATGCTGACAGCTAGCTCAGAGCCTGGAGCCTGCTTTGGATTCTTTGTCTCCCTCTCTCTCTGACCCTCCTCTGCTCACACTGCCTCTCTATCTCTCTCAGAAATAAATAAAATATTAAAAATAAATAAACAAACATCACTGCTACAAACAAAAGAGTCACTGGCTCAAAGTCACACAGCAGTTAGCAATTGTCTTATCTTTATTTATTTATTTTTTTTAGCAACTGTCTTTTCAAAAACAAAAAACTCTGATGTATACTTACTGGACTTGGGTTAAATCTATATGTACTTTAGGAAAAGCTGACATACACCAACACAGGGTAACTGTATATGTTATCTTTTCCTCTTTTCATTAAAGTTTTCTTTTGTTAGAACATTTCCTAAATATTTTACAGGGTTTGCTGCTACTAATAATTTTATTGATTTTACTGTCCAATTATTTGGTTTTGGTTTATAGGACTAAAGCTGATTTCCGTCTACTGAGTTTGTTATCTGGCCATCCTAAGCTCTGATTAATTCTGATTGTTTCTGTGACTTCCCTAGGACTCTTTCTGTGGACTGTCCTACTAGCTTTGTTTCTTCCTTTACACTCCTTATGCCACCATGCGGCCAGCACCCCAAACAGTGATCAATAACAGGGTTGACACTGGACATCCTTAATCAGTCCCTGACTTTACAGGAAATTCTTCTGTTTGCCATATTTGGTCTGCTATCAATATTTGATAGAGACAGCTTTCCCAAGCTCGCTAATTTTTTTAATGAATATTGAGTTAGGTCACACGTTCATTCTAGATCCATTAAAATATGTGTGTTTTTTGCTCATGAATCTGTTAATGTGACAGTTTACATTAATAGGTTTTTAATGTTAAACTATCCTTGTATTTTGGAGATGAGCTTTAATCGTGTGCACTTGATATGCTTGCATGCTTTCCAATATGGGGTTGTTTATAAATACTGTAGTTAGTGTTCTTACTTCTATGTTCAGATGTAAGAAACAGCATATAATTTCTCTTTCTTAGAGAATCCTTATCTAATTTGAGCATCAAGGTTACCCCCCACCTCATAAAAGGTGCTGGATAGTATTAACCTCTTCTTCTGTTTCCTGGAATAGCTCATTTACGGTTGATATTAACCCTTCTTCATCTCTGTTCTTAAGTGCCCGTTGGCTCCACAGTGACCACTAACACCAGCTTCTGGTGGCCCACCAAATTTTGTTGCTGAAAATTTATACGCAGAGAATCTCCTATATTTAAAGCAAGTCTTTTCTTCCCTCCCTCACTGGTCCTCATGGCTTCCTTTCCCTTGCACAGTTTCATAGTAGGGAGTTTGGAAAAGGCCACGAACGATCAAGAGAAGGAACCATAGGCTCACTCCAGGGGCAACATAACTTGTTCGCACTTTATCTGAGTGGCAAAAACCCAGACCAGTCCCCCGGAGCTCCTCCTCTGTGGGCACAAACCTGTAGAACTCACATGTATTTGCAGATCTTTTCTCATTGGCACACTTAACCCTCGTAAGCCAGAGATTATTTCTGAAACAATAATTAGCATTCTTCTTAGCTAACCTAGGCTTTCTCCGTTGTTCAGTTTGGTGAAAACTAACAGGCTCAGCATTTCTGAATTTGTTTGTCCTTTAATCATAGCAGGGAACAGCTTATCTTTCTGACCACTTGAAAAAGAGTCCCTGGAGTGTTATAAATCTCCAAGCGGACTTAACCCAAAGCTGTAATCAGGAGAGGGAATAAAAATTACACGTGCAAAGATTTTAGTTACGACAGTGTTTATAACGGAACTGCTGGAAGCAGTCTGAATGTCCGTCAGTAGGAGATCTGTTAAATAAATGGATGTGTGCACAAAATGGAACGCCACATAGCCATTAAAAAGGACACTGTACACCAGTGAGCCTCCACATGCAAAGATTTCTTGTATTAGGTGAAAACAACGCTGTGCTCTCTCCAGGATCACGTTGTGTCTTTCTGCCTGTTGGCTGCTTTTTCTTTCTCTGTTTGTCACTTAACCTATGCCAGTGTGTTAGTGTAAGGGTAGAGCTCTCTCTTAGGTATTTTTAAATAGTCCCCTCAAGGGCGCCTGGGTGGCTCAGTCGGTTAAGCGTCCGACTTCGGCTCAGGTCATGATCTCACAGTTTGTGGGTTCAAGCTCCACGTCAGGCTCTGTGCTGACAGCTAGCTCAGAGCCTGGAGCCTGTTTCGGATTCTGTATCTCCCGCTCTCTCTGACCCTCCCTTGCTAATGCTGTGTGTGTGTGTGTCTCTCTCTCTCAGAAATAAAACATTAAAAAAAAATTTTAAATAGTCCCTTCTAAAGACCAAAGTAAGCCAACTTATAAAACTAATGTGGTGCCTATAAAAGAGCAATAACCAAACATTTAAACTAGCGCCTTCCTGTTTCTCTGGGTAAACTTCTAGGGATCAGGCAGAGGCACCCCAAATATTATTCTGAACTTTAAACGTAAGCCAAAAAGTGGGCATCATTCTTTTTACAAATATTTAAACCTTTTCAGGTTTTTATTTGTGAAGGTTTAGGGATGGAGTCTTTTGTTCTGTTTGCTTTGCCTTTTCCTCCCCACCTTCCAGCCGCACCACGTCCTTCAAAGGGAAGCAGTGTTTCCGGGGGTGCCCCAAGCATGTGTGCCTGGAAGGCCAGAGTAAAATCACACCCTCTTATTTCCGGGATGTGGGAGTGATCTTTACGGACATCCTTGCCAGTACTGCCCACAGGGGGCTGTCCCCTCTGTCACCCCATGCCTCAGGCCTGCGCTCGCACCTTGACCACCATCAGATCGTGGATAAATGAGTAAAGGCAGAGAGATGGAAAATTCAGCTCCTGACTGACACAGTATTGAATTTAACTCACCTTTTGAGTGGCAAGACCCAAAACCCCCTTGGCCTAGCAAGGCTGGAACAGAAATTCAGAGCGCCCCAAGATGTGGAGGTCCTTGTAGACCCCAGCCTTTCGAAGGAGGTCTATGCATGCTTCTGGCCCTAGCACCTGAATCCTTTTGACTGTTTCCCTGAGGACAAGCAGTTGGCTGGAACTTTTGCAACTATCCAAATTACAAAACTTGAATGCTTCTCATTCACTGCCTCTCCTGGAAACATTTTCAGCCACCAGTGTCTCCAGCCATTCTGTCTTGCTGTCTGCTTCTGTCTTGCTTGGTGCCTGGATTGTTAATGAGTAAGGAACACTTTTTCATGTGACTTTTATGCATTTACCACCAGCCCTGATCCTGAATAGAGCCGTCATTTCTGAGTATCCTCAGCATAAAGTGAGCTAGAATGCTGGTGAGAGCGTGGGCTCTGGAATTTCACTGCCTGTCCCGCCACTTACCAGCTATATAACTTTAGGGAAGTTATATTTGAGTTTAACATTTTTTCAAAATAATACATATACTTAATTTTTAACGTTAAATGAGTCCACAAACTTATTAGAAAATAGTAGTCTCCCGCTCTATCCCATCCCCAATTTCCACTTCCCCAAAATAATTTTTAAACTCTTTTGTTTGTTTTTAAAGTTTATTTATTTATTTTGAGAGGGGGAGAGAGAGAGTGTCTGTGCAGGAGGGGCAGAAAGAGAGGGAGAGAGAATCCCAAGCAGGCTCTGCATTGTCAGTGCAGAGCCCGATGTGGGGCTTGAACTCACGAACTGTGAGATCATGCCCTGAGCTGAAACCAAGTATCAGACGCTGAGTCTGAGCCACACAAGCCCCCCAACTCTTGTTTTGTTATTTAACTCCCAAATTTCTAAATAGCGTGCTTAACCTGCTTTTTACTGATATTTCCATTTTGGTTATCACTGGACTTCCTACCTTGACAGTTGAAGACTTAGCCCCCGAACCCACCCTGCCCCCACAGCACACACACAATCATGAGCTCTCCCTCTTTTATTTTACCAGCAAACATTTATTAAGCACTTACTTAATATTAAGCATTAAGTATGAACTGTTGTCCCTAAGCTTTTTGCCTGTATCAGAACAGATAAGTAAGCAAACAGGCAATGTAGAAAAGGTATGAGATCTCACTGGGCCTCATATGACCCATCAGACAGATGGACCAGGTGAGCCATCCACTCAGATCTAAAATGTGCTTTTATCATTCTTATACACATCACCTTTTATAACGCTTTGACTCAAGTTTGTGATTCATTTCCAAAAGTGTTTGTTTGTACATGTGAGCCAAAACACACATAATAAAGATGCAATTAAAAGAAAAAAAAAAAAAAGTGGGTCACCTGGGTGGCTCAGTCAGTTAAGCATCTGACTTCAGGTCAGGTCATGATCTCGCGGTCCATGAGTTTGAGCCCTGCGTCAGGCTCTGTGCTGACAGCTCAGAGCCTGGAGCCTGCTTCCGATTGTGTATCTCCTTCTCTCTCTGCCCCTCTCCCACTTGCATTCTGTCCTTCTCTCTCTCAAAATAAATAAACATTAAAAAAAAATTTCTTTTTAAAGGTACAGTTTGTGGAGTACTATATTCCACAAATCACCCAATGTTAGCGATATCCAGCCCAGTGGAAAGAATGAGATATAACTAAGATCTAAATCTTTAAATTCTTGACCTGCCCGAGAAGTTTTTTACCTTAGTGGTGTTCCTTTAAGTGTCCAACTATGGACGGCTATGTTCAGTCTGAATGACTTAATAACTAAAGGCAAGCAGGAGAGGGACTGAGTATAGACAGCAGAGAACACCACATACACCCGATCCCCCACCCCCACCACAGTGAGCCTTTTAAAGAAAATCAGGACAGTTCATTTTAGACTTCTTAGAAAAAGCTTAATATTTATGTTGAACCCAGCTATGACCCTCTAACTATATCTCATTTTTGCTTTGAGGGGTCAAGGTAATTCTCAGTTAAGCTTACATACAGTCCCAGCTAAGAATTTTATTTCATGCTCACTGACTTGCTCTCAGATATGGGCGCGTACCGGACATTTGGTGATCTCAGAATTATGTTAACTTAGCGGTGCCTGGGTGGTTCAGTCAGCTGAGCATCTGACTCTTGATTTCGGCGGTGGTCATGACCCCAGGGTCATGGGATCAAGCATGGAGCCTGCTTAAGATTCACGCTCCCTCTCCCTCTGCCCCTCTCCCGCACTTGTGCACACACTCTCTCTCTCTCTTTAAAATAAATAAATCTTTAAATTAAAAATAAAGAATTATGTTTACTTAGATTCAGAAGATAACACAAGTTGGAGGTCTAGACTCTAAAAAACAAAAGCCAAAATGTTAAAGGATATTAGATGGAAAGCTTCTTGAGGGCAAAAAGTCACCCTTGTATGGTCTAATTCAGCTCTCTCTGTCTCTTGTGTGCCAGAACGAATCAATATGTGAACTTTCAGAAACTTTGAGCACTGTTCTTAGAGCAGAGTATAAAAAAATCATTCTTCCACACGAATAAATCCCTTCCATACGACTCCTTGCCCAGTACTTAACCATCTTCTAGGTAGTTCACGGATGCGAATTTTATCTCCCCTTAACTTAGTTTTTGAGGCCGAAGACCACTCCACTTGCGCACCCGTTACAGGGTCCCGCACAACCCAGGGCACAGAATAAGGGCCTGCCTCGTGCAGACTGGTTCCATGATTAACGAACATGTTGCTGGCACGTGTCCTGTGTTCTGCAGCAGGCCTGGCCAAGTGGGACCCAGCAAATCCTGCTACCCCCTGCATGGCAGCAGCTGGCCGGAGTGGCCACCCACACGTCGGTGCAGCACGCGACTGTGATCCCCGAGACCATGGCAGGCACCCAGCAGTTGGCCGACTGGAGGTAAGCGGGAAAGCAGGCGTGTCTGGGACGGGAAGCACGTCCGCTGCTCACCCGAGAGCTGCCGGGCGGGCCTGCCTTGTGAACTGTCTGGTTTCTAGGGAACTTTTGAAATTAAACAGAGGATTCGGTGGAATACAACTACAGTGTAATGAGGGTGAAGTTTTATTTATTTTTATTTTTTTATTTATTTCTGAGAGAGAGTCAGCATGAGCAGGGGACGGTCAGAGAGAGAGGGAGACAGAGAATCCGAAACAGGCTGCAGGCTCTGAGCCGTCAGCACAGAGCCCGATGCGGGGCTCAAACACACAAACCATGAGATCATGACCTGAGCCAAAGTCGGACGGTCAACCGACTGAGCCACCCAGGCGCCCCTTGAGGGTGAAGTTTTAAATAAACGTACCAGGACATAAGAAAACCAGCTTCATTACTTTATGATCACTTGTCCTTTTTGATCCCAAAATCAGTTACATCATTTGGTCGCCAGTGTGATTCAGGGACCTGCCTCTGGGTGATTCTGGTTTGTTTCTCAGAATTGAATTCCACTCCCAGAAAACAAAGAGGTGTCAGCAGTGAAAGAATGCAGAAGAGAGTCCCTGAGGCCCCTACACAATTCTAGAAAGTGTTCTCAAGGTGTTTTGAGACATGGGCACACTGGAGTTGTACCTGACCTCTCAGGGGAAAGCTTGACAGAATGGGGTTTACTTGGAATGGAAAACTCTGGCATGTTTGCGCAATGTGTCTCTTCAGTTAATAGTCACAGCTGATGGATCAAAGTCCATTTTCCACAGCCCCCAGAGACACGCAGCTGACAGCCACCAGCACACCAGAGCCCTGTGTCTGTTTCCAGAACCCCCCCCCCATCCTACGCACTGACTTCCTCACCAGCACCTTGTCCCCTTGTTCTCATGGCCACTTTCCACGTCTCCTTGTGCTCCCCACCCCCTCCACCCCAGCACCACGGCGCTGCCCCCCACCGGTGCCAGTCCCCGAGGTGTTCAGCTTCCCAAGGCCCTCTGGGCTCTGTCGTGCAGCCCAAACACCCGGGCATCCCTCCACCTTCTGACGGTCTCCATACCGACCATAGAGCCTCCTCGCAATTCCTCTTTGGATCTAAAAGGCTACTGTGAATGAAGAGCTCTCAGTAAAACAAAAGAGGGGTGGAGACAGAAGCCCAGGTCAGGTGTCAAATGAAGCTTCCTGTTTTCCTCCATTTTAATTTTCTGACTGGGACAAAAAAGAGAGGACACAGGCTCTTCCCTGCAGCCCCACTCACTTCCCACTGCCAACACCCCAAGTCCACCCCCACTCATTGGAGGCACTTTCATACAAGGTAAAAGTGGGCTCAATTCTGGTTCTGCGTGACCCGGGGCAAGTTACCTAGCCTTTATGAGCCTCAGTTTCTTCCTCAGGAAAGTGGGGATAATAATGACTACCTCCTAGAGCTGCTGGGGGGGTTAAATGAAGATAAACTACAAAGCACTTGAGCTGTATTTAACACGTATTATACTAGCACCTGGGACACGACAGGCAGTAAATAAATCTGTGATCTTCCCTTCCCCCATTCATGCTGGTTCACGCTCAGTAAGACTGCCTTCCCTCTACAGCTCATTAGGAACAGCGACCAAGTGGAAAGCTATTTGACCAGTTGGGTTTTTTTCTCACCCCCTTTTCTCCTAAAAGACCACACATAAGCTGTGCTACTTTTTTCCTTTGTCGCTCAGCATTTATAGCTCATTTAATTTCAGCAAAACTCACTCACTCATACAGATTTTCTCATTCCTCCTCCCTCCTCAGCTATTACCTGGTTACCACAGAGAACACTTACAGACAACACTCCTTCCAATCTCTTCTCCATTTTGTGTGTGGGCCAAAGAACACCCACAGTCATGGCCAATAAACCAAAGAGAGAGGGGCTGATGCTAGGCTTGTATCAAAGGAAAAAGAATGCCATGTCCCTAGAAGAAGTAGCAACAACCGAGTAAAAGAAGCCATAATGTCAGTTTCTAAATGTAAATGTCCAAGACTCTATGAAAATCTCTACACAAGTACCTGTCTACTTCTTTTCTTTTCCTTATTCATCCTTTTCCCCAAGTTGCAAAGATGAATTTTGTAATATTTTTAAAATTCAAATGAAGTCTCCTTTAACTTTTAATTTTATTGTGTGATAAACAGGCTTTGACGGGCAAGTCTCTGAATTAATCACCACTTTTAATATTTCGGTGGGAAAACAACGCTTTGAGCTCCATACACGCAGATCATAAGCACTTTCAAAGAGAACCGACTTTCAGGATAATAGCTGCCAGCAGTACTTCTACGAATAGGTGTCTCTTATTAACTCTGACTTAGTACCAAGTTCCATTCACATCTTGTCAACCTTCAGTTAATCTAATTGTTCATTCAGCAAGCATGTAATTAATTGATCAGCTGCTACATGCCTGAGCATTGTGCTGGCCCCGGAAAGAATTCAAAAGAATGTTAACACTTCCAAACAGCAGAAACCTACAACTCCTCGTCTCCAACGTTATTTTAACAGAAACCACAGTTCCTCATTTATAAAATGGTATACCCAACCTCAGAGTGCAATAACCCATTAAAGGCACTGGTAAATTCTAAAATAAAACGCACAGGGCAATCACCTATTTAGGGACTTTAAACGGTAGAGGGGATATTTATCTCCTCTCCCCAGAACTTAAGCTGAACTTGCAACTTGGCAATCCTTCCCACTCGAAACGACCTCCTTCTCACGCACCAACAAATTGTGTTGTCGCCCACTCCTTCAGAACAGCACTTAAACTTCACCGCACTGGGAGACTTACCTGATGAGCTCATCTCTTCAACAACCCCGTGAGCTAGTGAGAACCAACTTTTAGTTTTAATTTGGTTTTTAACTGGGGAGGAAGCTTTATCTTAAAAAGAAGCTCCATATTTATAAAACCAGTAAAGAGCCTTGTTTCTCCCCTCTCGCATTCAGGAACACGCACACCCACGGCAGCCATTACAATCCCATCATGCAGCAGCCGGCGCTATTGACCGGTCATGTGACCCTTCCAGCAGCCCAGCCCTTAAATGTAGGCGTGGCCCACGTGATGCGGCAGCAGCCAACCAGCACCACCTCCTCCCGGAAGAGTAAGCAGCACCAGTCCTCTGCGAGGTAGGTGGTGAGAGGCGCCCTTGAGGCGAGAAACCTCAGAAGACTGGAAGTTAAAGCAAGTCTTTATCTTTTTTCTTTAAACCTATTTTAAGTGAGAGAGCATGCCTAGGGGAGGGGCAGAGAGAGGGAGAGAAAATCCCAAGCAGGCACCACACTGGGTGCAGAGCCCATTGGGGGGCTTGAAGCTCAAACTGGGATACCATGATCTAAACCAAAACCAGAAGACGGGCGCTTAACCGACTGAGCCACCCAGGCACACCCGGAAGTTAAAGAAACTCTTAGCCTTCAGGAATACCAGCATATGCTCTGAATCCCAGGCATGCGATGGGGAGTGGCTGGCAGACTATGCTTTACCCCATGGATAGCGCTAGAGTTTGAAGGGGGCACTTACCTGTGGCTTCTCTTCCCTGCCCTGCCTGCACCCCCGGGGAGGTGGCCTGGAATTACAGTGTTCAGTGCCCGGGTCTTGAGCCGTTCTGTGCCCTTCCACTTCCGTATAAAATACTCAGACTCACCTCTGAAGTCGCACTTTGGAAATCATAATAATGGTTTTATGGTTTTAAAAAAAATAGAGAAATGAGCTTTCTTTGAATTTTTTTTTTAATTTATTTTTTGAGAGATTGACAGAGCAAGCAGAGGAGGGCCAGAGAGAGAGGGAAAGACAGAATACCAAGCAGGCTCGACACTGTCAGCACGGAGCTGGACGCTGGGCTCTAGCTCTCAAACTGAGGTCATGATCGGAGCCAAAACCAAGAGTTGGACGCTGAACTGACCGAGCCACCCAAGCGCCCCCAAAATGTGCTTTCTTTAGGATCTAAGGTCAAATGTAGCTCATTTAGCTGTTTCCTGAAATATAACCAATAATTTTGGTTCATCCTAGACATTGCCAGCAGAATGAGCTTACTCATTCCCTTTCGATTCAGCCTCATCTCAATTAACTCTTAAAAATCAAGGCAGAGTCAAGGCCACATACCGCGTGATCCCATTTATATGGCATTTTGGAAAGGCAAAACTAGATCAGGCGTTGCCAGAGACTACTGGGCAGGTGAGGAGGGGATTGACAGGGAAGGAGCGTGAGGGAACTTCTCAGGGTGATGAAACAGTTCTCTGGATTAGCAGAGGCAGCATGTACACTTGTCAAAACTCCCACAGGGTGACCTCTACTGTATGTAAATTATACCTCAATAAACTTGACTTAAAAAAAAATAACAAGAACTCTCCAAGTTAAAAACTATATATACGATCAAAATTGTGTGGCTGCAGAAGTGCTTCTATATCTTTCTCCAGCGACACTGCTTTTGGAGGCACTTAATTGCTTCTCTGGCATAGGTTAATCAAGAGAAATAAGTCCAATACATAAAATGCCTAGTGAATTTTGGTTTTCTACTTCCTCATTCAACCAGGGACCAGAAATTAGGCCTGCCTTTTTTTTTATTCTCCTTTGAAGGTTAACCCAAGAGCTGACTTCCTTTGAGTTGTCATTCTTCAAGATTCCTTATTTGGGTGTTTCTGACAACCCACGGAAATCCATCTCAGATCTACCGCAGCCCCGTGACAGTACACCCATGTCATTATTAGACTGGGTGGCAACGGAGGCCACTATCTCAATCCTTTGCTCTGTCATGCCCAGCCGTGGGGGTGGTCATGCGGAATACCAGTCTGACCCTGTGCTGATCTCAGCATCCTCATGACTCACCTTGTCGAGCAGGGGCAGTAAGAACTCTTTAGCCTCCCAGCCTGTTGATAAGTCCCTCCCTGTTGCCAGCTCACCACCCAGCTGGCTTTCTAAAGGCTTATTGCCCGTGCATCTTAATATCGATATAATTATACTGAAAGTTTTGTATTTGCCTAATTTTAAGACCAATGCCTTAGGCAAAACAGAAGGCTCTCCCTTGTTGGGCGGTGCAGCCAGGCTCCCTTTTCTTTCCACAATGCCAAGTAGAGATATTTTAACTGCTGGAGTAGTGAAAACATAATCTCAAAAGTGTAACATGGTAGCAGTAACAAATCTATAGGTTTACGCTAACTACAAACATTGGACCAATCTTATCAGTAAAACTTAGTGCCCGCCTCCGGAAAGGAACAAGCAACATATCTGACACCAGCTAGACAGAAAATTAAATACACAAATACACCTACAGAATTATTTTCGTCTTCCTGCCTTTTAGCTAGAAGGTGCTAGAACCTCTAAGGACTTACCAGGGTCTTAAAAAGTTTCTTTGGCCTCTCCCTGCACAAGTACGACCAGGATCAGCAGAGGTCAGTAGGGAAGGGGAAAGGTAAGGTATTTTTCCTCCAAAGTTACCAGAAACCACATTTGCTAATTTGATAAGGAATTTCAAGTCGATCAAAAACTCAAGATTAAAAGGTCCCTACCCTATTTAATCACACCTTTTCCTCTTGCATTTTGCCCAGTTTTTTGTTACAGTTCAAACAGACTGGTAAACTTGCTATGAGGCTCTGGTGTCGAAAGACATGAGTGTTGTCGTTTCATGAGCGACAGAACAGCCGTTAGCAAGGACACCAGAGAATGACCAGATGGAGCTCAGGAAGCCAGGCCTTGACCCTGAAGACCGGGCTGCAGGGGAGCAGACAGCCCTGAGGCCCCGGGCCCTGCACCTGCGCCCACAGACCAGCCCTGTCCTTGAGAGGCCATCTCCCTCTCCTTAAAGCCTGGGATGATCCCTTTGTCCTTTTGGGAACAGGCACACGGCACCCAACCAGAGCCCCGAGGAGGCCATCTGGGTAGCAAGTAACCGAGAGAGCGAGCTGAAGAGGCAGCCGCTGTTGCAATTACAGAAGACACCTGAGTGCCCCGAGCCTCCAACTTTTCAATGGAGATCTGGGCAGAGCCGGTGTTTCCGGACCTCGGGAGGAGCCGCTGGGCCTGACCTTCCCCCGTGAGCGTGCGTGGCTTTGTCGTTACAGGAACGTCTCCACCTGTGAGGTGTCCTCCTCGCAGGCCATCAGCTCCCCTCAGCGGTCCAAGCGCGTCAAGGAGAACACGCCGCCCCGCTGCGCCCTGGTGCACAGCAGTCCCGCCTGCAGCTCCTCCGTCACGTGCGGGTGGGGCGACGGGGCGTCCAGCACCACCAGGGAGCGGCAGCGCCAGACGATTGTCATTCCCGACACCCCCAGCCCCACGGTCAGCGTCATCACCATCAGCAGCGACACGGACGAGGAGGAGGAGCAGAAGCACGCGCCCACCAGGTGAGGCGGTGCCGCCTTCAGACGCGCAGGAAGGGCAGGGCAGGGGGCGCGCCGGGCGCCAGGGCCCCACGCGGTCCATCATCAGATGTGACGAGCTCTCGCTCCTGGCCCCTCAGGTTTGGCCTTGCCGTGTCCTAGAATCCTGAAGTGATTTCAAGGGAATATCAAACAGATTTTCCCTAATTGTTCAACGCCAAAAGAATTCTGAAGCCCTTTGGTCGTGAAAAATAGTTACGGTCCCTATACGTTGGGGGACTTGAGACCAATTGTGTGCACAATGCCAGTGTATTTCAACTCCTGTGTAAGCTTAAACATCTCTGCCTTGGGCTGTTGAATTTATTCCCAGTTGGTCAGGATATTTCTCTAGCATCGCCTTGGCTCTCTCAGAATTCGAAATAATTGTCCAATTAATCAGAAATTTCTCTGTGTCTGATTAACCCAATCTTTCAAGCTGCCAGTTGGCTCTTCACCCAGAGAGCATTACTGTTTATTCCAAAGTAGTAAGAACTCATTTTACTCTCTGTATGCTTCCTGGGAAGGGGAAAGGAATATTTATTATATTTGCAAGACTATTAACCCTGGCACCAAAGCTGCTTTTTCTGAATTTTCCAACCAGACTTCAGCAGAGTGCGGTTTGTACTTGGGCTGCCTGATGAGCCCCGGGAACTAGCCCCCCTGGAACAGTCAGTCCCCTGGTCTTCTGCACCCCCAGGGGCCTCCGGGCCTTGTAGATCGGAAAGGCTCACAACCCCGACTCCCACCCGCTGGCCTCTCCCCCTGGGACCAGGAGTTGAGGAAGGGAGGCCTGTCACCGCCCAGCCCGGCGCTGCTGGTCAGCACGTGCACCGCCACCTGATGCGGAGCTTCACGTTCACAATGAGGCCCCAGTTATTCATTCCTGATTGGAAACAATGTCACTAATTAGTAATCCCCAATCTTCTTGATTAAATAATAAATTCCCACACTTGAGATCATTACCAAACGTACAGATAGGCTAATTAAAACATTCTTACTATAGCTATTCCTGCCCAGGCCATCCCCTTCCTGTCTTCATAATGAACTCAGTATTTTGTTTTCGGTCTCATGATAGAGCGAGTATACGTCTCATTCCAGTATCCTCTTTCCCTTCTTAACGTCTCAGCCTGGTCTGCGGTGTGCCTTAGAAGAGAGTAGAGCACTTTGGAGGGCGGGGGGGGGGGGGGGGGGGGGGGGGGGGGGGGGGGGCTTGCACAGGGGAGACCGGGCACAGTGCTTCACTCCCCACCTACCTGTTCCGGGACGGACCTCAGTTTCCCTTTTTGATAACAGCCCTCAAGTTGAGTCATACTCCGTCCCCCTCGGCACCCCGCGCCCCCCAGCCCAGGAGTATGGTGGGCTCAGCTGGTCCCATCACAAAGAGAAAGGTTTCTCCCAGCCCAGAGCAGCCTGTCCAGGCGTTTATAGCGTTGGCCATAAAACGGGCCGAGCAGCCCCACACAGCCCTCTGCTGCCACCAGGAAACAGAAAAAGCAATTTAAGAATCTGACAATCAACTAGATTGGACTATCGTTTTTGAAGTATGAGATTTGAATTGACACAGAATCTCCACATATGTGCTCAGGGGAGAATTGAATAGGCTGTCTAAGGAAAAGCAGGATGAGAGAGCGGCCTCCCCACCAATCAGACGGCTGCCAGGGCTGAGCACAGCGCCGAGCCGCAGCGCACACTGCTTCCGCCGTCGTCCCCAAAGCCCCAGAGAGAAACAGAACTGAAATTCTTGGCAGCGCGTAAGGGCCTTGTTGTCAGTCAGTTGAGACAGACCTAGGGGAGGGTGGGGAACGAGCCCATGGGCAGGTGCGCGTGGGAGGACCAGCCACCAATAGTGACGGTGGCCATCGAGGACCAGAGCTTCGTGAAGCGAACAAGGCAGGGGCCTGCCTGAGACGTCACACCAAACGCGGGAAGCTGTAGTGCGAGGCCAGAGAGTAACCGCGAAGGGTGAGGGCGGCCGGCAGTTGTGACAGGAAACTCACAGAATGAGACGACCGTGTTTTCTGGAGAGATCAAATGACTCTGGCCTTGAAAAAATGTTTCAAGACCCAAGAAGACAGGAAAGTGTCTTTGAGTCTGAGTAGGGTAAGACAGAGCCCCATAGCTGTTTTATTTATAGAGAAACCACAGTATAATGTGATCACATTATTGTGACTACGTTTTGGAGTGAGAAAAACGGAGAGGAAATAGGATTACACGTTCTTAAAAATCAGAATTACCATAAAATCTAACACAGTAAATATTTATTGGCCCCACCAGTGTGAGATATCATGCTAGGAACAGCAAGTGTTACGTAAATAAGGCAGGCAGTCCGTGTCCTCAGGAGGTTTGCAGGGTAATAAGCAAGATAAGACATGTACAAATCGGGCGCCTGGGTGGCTTAGTCAGTTAAGTGTCCTACTTTCGCTCAGGTCATGATCTTGCGGTTTGTGGGTTCGAGCCCCGCGTCGGGCTCTGTGCTGACTGCCAGCTCAGAGCCTGGAGCCTGTTTCGGTCTGTGACTCCCTCTCTCTCTGACCCTCCCCTGCTCACGCTGTCTCTCTCTCCTAGAAATAAATAAAAAAATATTTAAAAAAAAAAAAAAGACATGTACAAATCATAACACAAAATGGAGTATCGGTCCCGTAAAAAGTAGCAGAGTGCTGTGGAGATTCAAAGGGAGCGTAGCTTGAGGAAATAGCAGGGAGGAGGGAACTTTCTGCAGTCAAGGGCCCAGAGGGTGTAGATAAATAGGAAAGGGGATGACATTGCAGATTCCAGCGAGGTGGGCGGCACACGGTGGGGCTAGAGCCTCAGAGACAGGCTCATAGGACCCGGAGCACAGAGGGGCAGCTGATCAGACAGAAAGCAGACAGGGACGACAGGGATTTCCAAATGGAAGGGGGATCTGAGGGTCTCCCCTTCAGTGGGGGTGGTCAGCTTCGGGAGATACGGAGGAGCTCACGGGAAAGCACCAGTCTTGGGAAGGTAAGGGTGTGCCCCCAAGTGCGGCCCATCGGGGAGCCTCTTGGCCTCCCTCCAGCTAGAAGATTTTCTAGCCTGCCCGTGCTCCCGTCTGAACACTCCAAGTCTTCGTGCTTGTTCCCAAACCTGGTTCCTCCTGTGCCGTGAGCATCCCAATTCTGCGGTGTTTCTGACCTCATTTCCTGCTCACTGCTCACCCCAGGACTAGCCCTGGGGCCCTGTCTAAAATGCTGATTGCTTCTCCTAACGTGACTCAGCCTCCGTAAGGCAGCTAGAGAGTGAAGGGACCGAAGACGTTCACAGAGATGATGATCATGGTGGCAAATGGCAGCACCTCCACCACCAGTGTCTTTTAGAGCCGGCGCGAGACCCATAATGGCAGACCCACAATGTTAGGCTTATTTGAGGGTGTCGCTAAGTCTCTGGGACCAGATGACATTGCCTAGAACTTTTAGAGGAACCCCAAGGCAAAGTTACTATTGCAGACCCCCATGTTTGCCGCTGTTTGTTACCAGAGCAGACAGATGGTCAGCAGCTCCTACTTATGAGGAAGGTTCCAGAGCACAAGGTGCAGGCTGGGAGTGAGCAGATTAAAGAAGAGGGGAGTCATGACAGACATTTACTAAGTGCTCCCATTGGCACTGTCCTGTGTGTCTTTCAGTAGGGTATACACAGCAGGTAGTTCCACTGCACTCAATAGGTGAGGAAACCACAACCCAGGAAAGACAAGTGACTCGTCCCAACTGATGAAGGTTCTGGGGAGCAGGATTGAAATTCGGGTCCCATGCTAAGGAAGACACGGCAGTCTTCATTACTGGCAAAAATAACTGATTTCTTTTCGGTTACGACCTTGACAAATGTGAACTCCTCTGACCGCCACCACGCTCTCATGGTCACGCCCGCTGGGTGTAGGGCACCAGGACAAGGCTGTGGGGGGTCCAGAGCATGTCCACCGAGCCCCGACTGGGCACCAGGCATCAGTCACAGTGCTGAGCTCTAGCAGCAAGAAGGGCACAGGTCAGCTCTTCTGATGATTCCTCAAGAAGACGTTTTAAAGTAAGAAGGCCAACAAGACCCAGCGGCCTGCTTTTTCTCAGTGAGAGGCTGTTGGACTAGGGGGCTCTGCGGGCATGGCTAGAGAATTGTTGTAAAGATAGAAAACAAACCAAACTGTAATTTTTCTGGGTCCCCTAAGAGGAAGTAGTAGAACCAGTCTTATTTTAATTATTTAGAAGTGATTTTGATTAGGGGAACATTTGACTGTGCTGAATAAGCTGCCTTCTCTCCCTTGAAATCTCCTTGAACAAAGCTTATTGGTGCATATCTTATTATTCAGACTCTTTGCTAACCTTGCTGTGTGCTGAAACTGCCCTTTAGAGGCTGTATCACACAAGCTTCAGTCATGAGGGTAGTTTTGTTTTTTAAGAAGGTTTTTCTTTTTTTTTAAGTTTTATTTATTTTGAGAGAGAGCACATGAGCTGGGGAGGGGGAGAGCAAGAGGGAGAGACAGAATCCCAAGCAGGCTCCTCACTGTCAGCATGGAGCCCAATGCGGGGCCCAACTCACAAACCACGAGATCATGACCTGAGCCCAAGTCAAGAGTTGGACGCTTAACCTACTGAGCCACCCAGGCGCTCCACGAGGGTGGCTTTTAAAATGTGTGGCCAGAGAGGCTCATTTCAACTGAACAGCTAGAAACCATTCAGTCCAGTCTCCTTATTCCTTCATGTATTTATTCATTCGAGTACCTGGATATTTCTGGTGGACGGGTTTTCATCTCCTGAGGTCAGCAGGGCGCTGCCACCTGTCACATCCCATTGTGCGTGTAGGCGGCCACTCCAGAGAATTATGCCCGGTGTTACCAAAATGTGGACTTCAGGAAAGTTGCTTCATTAACATCACTCAGCATTTTAGATATTTTTAAAATTTTAATTATAAAAATTATATATAATATATATAATTATAAATTATAAAATTTTATAGATATTTTTATAAAAATATTTGACCCTATATGTTCGTCTTTACACTAAATTGTGAAACTAGAATAATTACTACAGATAAAAGGCAGCGTCAGGACACTGATTCGCTGCTGCTCAAGAGAGCTTCGCCTGAAAGACTGACATCCCCTTAACAGAGGGGAACGCCCACGCTCAGGTGTTATCAGCCAGGCGCAGCCACCCCAAGGTGGCCCCACGTCCATGGCCCCTTGCAACCACACCCCTCCTCTGCTCATCCTCCTGGTTTGTGAGCCTCAGTGAAGAGACGGGAACCTGACGCGCGGCATCGTAGGAAAGGGCTTTGTTGTTTTGCGTTTTAAGTTGCGACACAGCCCCAGGTTGAAGGAGATTTCAGCCATCTTACTCTCAGGAGACAGGAAGATGTTTTGTTAAAGCTGACGTCACCGCCTCCTCTCTACGTCCTCTTCTGTGCCTTCAGAACACCCCCGCGGGTTGAGTAGTGTGGCTACGGGGCTCCTTTTACGAAAGGGCAGCATTTTGAAGAGGGGACCCTGCACCTGACCATCCCCAGCAGCCTGTCCTAACACTTCAGCCTGTGACCAAGCCATCACTGACCCATCGTGGCTTCCATGGGCCAGAGGGAAGAGGGGCGGGAGAGTGCTGGGTGTCACAGGCAGAGGGGCAGAGCGGCGCTCGGTGGCTGGGTTCTGGAAGGAGGTGGAAGGAGAAGGAATACGTGCTTGTGCTGTGTGTGGTGAGGTGAGGACCGGGCCCAGGGCTCTTCCACACCTTGCTTCTGATTTCTCAGGAAGGTGGTCCTGCAAGACCGTCTTTCTGGTGAGTGTGTGTGTGTGTGTGTGTGTGTGTGTGTGTGTGTGTGTTAAGAAAGAGACCTACATATAAACATGTAAATAACATAACTTGAGTAGAATGTATGTGCCAAATTTAAAATGTAGATTTTTTTTTATTCTCACTAATGACTTTAAATTGAGAGCGAAGTGCTACTTCAGAAGGAGCGCATTAACCTGGAGGCATCAGCTTCTGGTCCCTCTCCTCACAAGGGCAGATTAAATGTACTCAGCCGTGTATTTCTAATTGGGTGGAGGGGGCGTGGGAACAGGGCAGAGAGCCACATGCGTCCCTGTGAAGGTGGTTGAGCCAGCAGCTCTCCTCTCCATCAGCTGAGGCACCTGTCAATGTGAATAACTCCATGGCTCGTGCTTCGATGTCCCGTGCTTAGGCAAGAACACTGTCGCCAGAACCAGAAAGAGGAGTTATAGTTAGTTTACATTTGCAGAGCTTGGGGGTAGGAAGGGTGGGGTAAAAGATAATGGCATGGTGACGAAATGAGAGCATGCTCACGCTAACTCGATAACAAAATGGGCTAAGGACTTGAATAGATTTTTTTTTTAAGTTTTTGTATTTATTTTGAGGGAGAGAGTGTGCGGGTGCACGAGAAAGGAAGGGGCAGAGAGGGAGAGAGAAAATCCCAAGCAGGCTCCATGCTGCCAGCACAGAGCCCGATGCAGGGCTTGATCCCACAAACCATGAGATCATGACCTGAGCCAAAATCAAGAGTCAGATGCTCAACTGGCTGAGCCATCCAGGTGCCCCTTGAATAGATATTTCTTAAAAGATGACACGTAAGTGGTCAACAGCTATATGAAAAGATGCTTGACATCACTAATGATCAGGGAAACACAAATCAAAACCACAACGAAGTATCACCTTACACCTATCAGAGTGGCTGTCATCAAAAGAACAGCAGATAAGTGTGGACAAGGCTATGGGGAAATTCGAGCCCTTGCATACTGTTGGTGGGAATGTAGTGTGAACATGCAGTATTGAGCTTCCTCCAAAAAATGAAAAATGAGCTACCGTTGATCCAATAATCTCACTTTTATTTATCCAAATAAATAATGAGCATTTATCCAAAAGAGTGAGATCAGGACCTTGAAGACACATCTGCACTCCCATGTTCATTGCTGCATTATTGACAACAGCTGGAAACAGCCCGAGTGTCCATCAGAGGAGCAGACGGATGATCACTAAAGAAAACATAACTTGTACATACAATGGAATGCTACTCAGCCTACAAAAGAAGGAAATTCTGCAAAGAGCAAAGAACCTCTTAACACAAGATTCCTAAAATAGTCAAGTTCATAGACTCAAGCAGCGGAATCTCCGTTGCCAGCGGCTCTTGAGTTAAGTCAGATGCACGAGCTTCGGGGATGCGCTGTACAACGCTGCAGCTATAGTCAGCAGCGCGCTACTGTGTACTTAAAATCTGATCGAGAGGGTAGATCCCACGTTAAGTATTCGTGAAGTCAGAATTGGAATGTTCTTTACTGCACAGTCTTGCTGTGAGGACAGAGATCAGTGTCTGTGGAGTACTTGGAACAGCCACTGTGCATCCTAAAAATGCTGCCCAGGACTACTAATCTGTGTTGTAAGACACGCCCAGTTTTTATCACATACAGCATTGACCGTGGAATGGGGCGGTGAAGTAATCAAGGAAAGTTTGTTAGTGGAGATGAGTCTCAACCTTGGTCTTGAAGGAGAAAGTTGACTGAGGTTGGCAAACAGAAATCAGAAACACTCCAGATAGGACCCTACAGGGGATGAGTCACAGGCTTGCCTCCGCTCCTCCAGCAAGAGTTCCCCCATCGGGGCCGATTTCTGTACTTCCTAGCTCCTCGTTTCTTTTCATCATTTTAAAATGATGAACACCAGCTGTCACCATCACAACGCAGTGTAACTGTGAACTCTGGAAGCTTTGCTCTTTATTCAGAAATGATGTTCTGCCAAGGCCATTTAAGCTTATATTTCTCATTTTACTCCTGACTCTCTCAGTTCCATTAACCAATTCATAATGAGATTGATAAGCTATCAGTAATAATTAGACAACTGTAGTAGAATGAATCCCAATAGAATCAGTATATAGGAGCCTAAAAAATCCATAATGGTAAATATCAAATGGGTGCTCATTTTGAAAGTGACTCATTTAAATAACTGCTTCCCATTTGTTGTTGAATCTGCATCGTGTATTCAGTTGGAGCATGGAAAATTTTAACAGTAGAAGAGAGTAAAAACCAAGCTATCAAAATTAATTCACCTTTCCCCAACCCGTCACAGGCAAATACAAAAAGGTAGGTAAATTAGTTCTGGACTGTGTTGAACCTATTTGCTCATTGGGCAGAGGGACTTGTCAACTTGGAAAACAAAGGATGAGACCCATGAACTGTTTACAGATCTTATCCCACACTCCTTGGTAGATAGCAAGGCTCTGACATGCAGTGCCTGCAGCCTCTGGTGGAAAGGCTGACCCCCTCCCTAGAGGGTTGCCATCAGGAGATGGCCCCAAATTCTCACAGGTCTCCCAGACTCAGCTGTCTGCTGTTGTAAGACTTTTGCCAGCAAGGCATCCTTTTTCGGTGATACGAAGCTCACTGAGTCACGAAGTGGCCCATTGTGTTTTAGACTTTCATTCATGCTGAGGTGAAACTTCTCCACAATTTAAATTGAAAAGTGAAGAATTTCAATATGTCCAATTGGAATTTTATTACAGTTTGGCTGAAATAGTGGTGTGTGTGTGGGTGTGTTTGCTTGTTCTCTAAACTACCTAGAACCCGGGGAAGACCTGGGATTGGCCAGGTCTGGATTCACATGTAAGATACACTTCTTAACTCCTCTTCAGGCTAGCACATACTCTCCTGCTTCTGAGCTTTTATGCTTGCTCTTCCCTCTGCCTGGAATTCGAGATTTATTACCTCTCCAAATTAGGTGTAAACCAAATCCTATTTTTTTAAAATATTTTATTTATTTTTGAGAGAGAGAGAGAGACAGCATGAGCAGGGGAGGGTCAGAAAGAGAGGGAGACACAGAATCTGAAGCAGGCTCCAGGCTCTGAACTAGCTGTCAGCACAGAGCCTGATACGGGGCTCGAACCCACGAACCGTGAGATCATGACCTGAGCTAAAGTCAGACGCTTAACCGACTGAGACACCCAGGCGCCCCCCCCTAAATCCTATTTTAAATGTCTTCAAGAATAAATTTTTGTGGGACCCTCATAATGGATCCTTTCGTGCCACTTCCCCTGGTGGATTTCAGAGCAGGTTGGAAGTGGAGGGATGTCCGGGGTCATGCTAATATCAGAGCACTGTCCAGGGCGTGAATGGACAGCAGAGCCAGGATTAGAACAAACACCAGCCCCCAGGACACATTTGGAAGCCAGGCTCTGTTCTTCAGGTGGGGTTCCACACCCACGGACGTGCACCTGCCACAGAACACGTCTGCGTTTTGTGCAGTGACCTGATGAGCCACTGTGTATGTGCATCAGTTATGCACAACTGGCTGTGGCAGAAGCTGAGAGTGAAGGACAGGGCAGTGCATGTCCCTGTGTCCCCTCAGGAACCGGGAACACTTTGTGATGGCATGTGCGTGGTGTGGGGGTGGGGGGAGTCCTTTAGTAACCGCTTAATACACAGCAGACCGTGCACAGACAGTCATTTCCATCACCCACCCCCTCCCCCCAACCACAGAGAACAGCTGCAGAGCTCCTTGTCTGTTGTTTAAGGCAGTGCTCCCTCCTTCCACTGCTCCCTCCTCATTCCACAGCCTCAGGGACTTTTTCCTGGTTCCCCACTTCCTGGTTTTTGTGCCAGATCTCAATGCCCCCCAACCTGCCTCCAACCCCCACTAATCCCATTTGCCTTTTTGTCTCTCAGTGGCATTAAGTACGTTGATAATGTATGCAGCCATCACCACCATTTCCAGAATTTTGTCATCACCCCAAACAGAAACTCTGTACCGATTAGGTAATAACTCCCCATTCCTCCCTTCCCTAGCCCCTGGTAACCTTGAATCTACTTTCTCTATGAATTTGGTTATTCGAGGTACCTTAGGTAAGTGGAGTCATACAATATTTGTCCTTTTGTGTCTGGCTTCTTTGATCGAGCATGTTTCCAAGGGACATCCGTATCGTAGCATGCTCGAAACTCTGTCTTTATGGCCAATATGCCACTGTATGGATGTACCAGATTTTGCTTCTGCATTCATCTGTTGATGGTCACCTAGGCTATTTCCACCTTTCAGCTAGTGTGCACAGTGCTGCCGTGAACAGTGGCATATGGGTTTCTCTGAGTCCCTGCTTTCAGTTCCTTTGCATATTTACTCAGGAGTGGAGTTGCCGGTCCTGTGGTAATTCTGTGTTTAGCTTTGTGAGGAACAAGCATATGGATTATTTTGCATTTCAGCCGTTAGAAGTGGGAAGCGCAGGTCTTTATTAATTAAAACATATCTTATCAAACTTAACGTGAAGAGCTGTAAATATATGCACTCAATTCATTCCTCGCCTTCTTTTGAGCTCTCAACAATTATCATCTGTATGACTCATTTGACAGTTCATCACAGAAGGCTTTGTGACATCCATTATTCTCTTTAACCGATTATTTTAGAGCTTTTACTGTTTAACTTGTCATGTTTTTACACAGGCCCCCACTGAAATTTTAATCACCTCCAGGGCAGAGCATGTATTCTATTTCTTTGTACAGGAATTCCCCATAGCACCTACCAAAGATCTCCAAGATCTCTGACTAATGAGTTTTCATTTCTTTCGTTATCAATCTTCTGGTTTATTCATAGACCAGAAACTTCTCCGTCGAATCCGTACCTTGATAGAGTTCACTTTGCCTAGATCTGTCCTTGCAAACCTGTTTTTACATGTTAAATAAGGTAACACAACCAATAATGATACTAACGGCCAACTTCTGCTTACTGTGTGCCGTACACCATTCAAAGCACTTCCGTGTTGTTTTCTCACTTCTCAACATAAGCCTGTGTATGTAGGTGCTGCTGTTATCCACATTTGGCTGATAAGGAGACAGTCACTCAGAGGCCGAGCAGCTAGCTGCCCACGGCCACACACCCACCATACGCTGAGGGTGGGCCCCGGGCTACAGGGCCCATGTTCTTACCCACAGACATCGTGAGCAAGGGACACTCCTACCCTAAACCGAGAAGGACACAATGTGCAGCCATGAGAAGTATTCAGCCCAGATGGCAGTAGCATCAGGCTTTGGGGAGCAGGGGCTCAGACCTTCCGTGGGCTCACATCTCAGCCCCCACAGCCTTTTGTAGGTTAACAGCCCACGTTCCTTCTGCTTCCTTCCGCCCGCTGCCTGGGGCTCCTGAGCCTGCCCACTTCTCTGCTGCCCTTAGGGTGGCAGACATCTATCTTGGAAAGAGTGTGGCCTGCGATTGGCCGTGTGACCTTGGGCAAGACATTGTGGCAGCTGGGGGGGTGGGTTGTGGCTCCATTAGGCACTCCATAAATAGCTTTTTCTCCTAGCAAGTGAGTTGGAAACTGACCGTCTTACTTGGGGCAATCGATATTTCTTAAAAATAGATGATCAATATACAAAAATAGATGGAATCCATTTTTAAAACCTTCACAATAAGCAACAAATTCCATATCCGTCATCCCACCAGCCCATCTTGGAGGCAGACAGAATTGGCTCTCTGAGTAGCCGCACAAACATAAATATCTCAGGAAAGAAAATGCGTGCTGGCCAAGAGCCCTCCATCGCTGGTCCCTCCCCATCAGCACCGAATGAAGCTTCAGATACAGGAGGTCCAGAGAGTCCAAATGACTCGCTTGTAGGCATCACCCCCGCGGGAGCCCCTCTGACCTCACCTAGACACGGAGCCGTCCCCTCCCTGGTCCTGGGCTGAAGTTGGCCGCTTAGCTGACTGAGCCACCCAGGCACCCCAGACCCTCACTCTTCATCCGCCCCTCTCTCTGCATCCTGCTCCCTCCTGCCCGAGTTTGCTGAGTCTCCCAGGCCCCGAGCCTAAGCTGATGGTGCTCCGCTCCCAGCGCTGTCTTCCCGCACCAGGGCCTTGGGATGCCAGGGGCTTGCTGGGCTCCCTCTACTTGCTGAGATGTCCCCTTCTGGTGGCCCAGGGGGTGTTGCCACACAGCTCTGGGCTATAGGCACCTCCCCTGCAGCTCTACTGAGTCTGCTGTGAGAAGGGGGCTTGGGAGAAGCCAAGGTCCACCTGGAAGCTTCTCTCTGGTTTCCAGAAACACCAATTGGCCCAGCTCCAGCCCCTTTCTCGTGTCTTCGCCTGTCTGCCTGCTGCAGGTTGGACAGGTGACACCTGTGCCCGCTCTCCCCACTCCCACCCCCTCTCCTGCCCCGCTCCCCTCCCCTGTCCAGGAGCACAGTGAAGGGCTTGTCACACAGCCAGTTCTGGAACTCTGGCTGGTGTCTCACTTCATGGCTTTCTCGTGGTTCTGATTTCTCCCTTTCCATTTTCAGCACTGTCTCTAAGCAGAGAAAAAACGTCATCAGCTGCGTCACGGTCCACGACTCTCCCTACTCCGACTCCTCCAGCAACACCAGCCCCTACTCCGTGCAGCACCGCACTGGGCACCATGCCAACGCCTCTGACACCAAGGGGAGCCTGGAGAATCACTGCACTGGGAACCCCCGGACCATCATCGTGCCACCCCTGAAAACCCAGGCCAGCGAAGTGTTGGTGGAATGTGATAGCCTGGGGCCAGGTAACTTGGGGCCAGGGCAGGCCAGGACCTTCTCTCTACAGGCTGGTTTGCCTGTTTGCTGCTACTAGCGATTGTGTTGTGTGTCAGCACCGGGTTATGGTCGGTCCTCACCCGAGGACCTCACTCAAGCCGCCAGGGCAGGATTCTGCTTACCATCACTTTGCATAAGCAGCATTTTCAGTTTTTAATTCTATAATTCACACCTCGCTGCCTTTACAGTGGCTCTCCCTCTGACTAGGTCAATAAAGAAGAAATAAAAGCCACGCAGTCCCTTATCCGTAGGTGGGGAATGACACCTATTTTAGGGAGTTTCTGACCGACTTCCGGCAGGAAGAAGCCCGAGTGGTAGAGCAGCTTCCTGTGTGGAAAGAACCTTCCCTGAGTCTGGGCAGGTGAGGGCGACGGCCTCACCTCGGAGCTCACTGTTGGGAGGAGAGGTCATGGCGACTGTGTTTGTCTGCTTACACGCTGCTTGAGAAAAAGGAGTCCTTCCATCCCCTGAAGGCTCACCCTGACCAGTGCACTCTAGAATAAAGACCAAGAACATAACCTTCCCGAGCAAACTTAGTGGCTCTGCCCAGATCGGTAGCCTGTCTTCAGTGACTCCCTTGTTCATGCTCCCCAGTGGAAGAATTCGGGGAACAAACCAAAAGCCATCTGCCTTCCTCCCACAGACCATCATCAGCCCATCCAGGGCGGACAATACCTTCACAGAAGCATTATTTAGAAGGAAAGAGGAACAAACTGCCTAAAAAGACCTCGCTTAGATTCAAGGAGCTATTATTGGGGCCCCTTGCTGGCCAGTCGGTTAAGCATCCGACTTCGGCTCAGGTCACCATTTTGCAGTTTGTGAGTTTGAGCCGCTGTCTCCCTCTCTTTGCCCCTCCCCCATTCGTTTTTTGTTCTCTCTCTCTGTCTCCAACACACACACACACTGAACAAACATTTTCTCAAAAAAAAAAAAGACTCAGGGAGCTATTCATCAGGAAGGTGACACCCGTCTGTGTCACCTGCTCCAGAAGATCTTGGAACCTTCTTGGGGCAGTTGCCATGTGTAGGAGCCACTTGGCATGGGCCACTCAGGTTCTGCCCCTGAGAGTGGCCTAAGGGTGAAGAGCAGAATTGAGGATGGGGTCTCTAGGAGCTTTCCTAGAGGCCAGCCCACATAGTGTGGGACACAGGCCATCTCTCTTCCAGAACCCTCTCTCTCTACCCAGGCAAAGGGTTTAGTAGTAACTTGGGCAGGAAGCAGCCCTCTCTAGGACTAAAGGAACCTGTAAAACACAGTGGTTCGCCCAGGAGACAGGATTCCTTAGAGCAGCGGCCCGCACACTGTTCTGCTCATGTATCCCTTAAATGTTTACAACGATATCCGTCGCACATTTTTAAGTTCAAATACTGGCAAAGGACGTCATTTCCACCACGTTGTATGTGGTGCGTCATTACTGAAGTACTTTAAATGCTTGTCAAGACCTTGGAGCTGCACAGTCAACTCCCCGGGTACACGGGCACGCTGCCTTACCCCCCAGCTGACTCCTTGTCAGCCAGGCAGCCAAAGCCGATGTCACCTCTGTCAGAACCGGCTTCCCCATGACAACCGCCTCACTTCCAAATTCTATTTCGTGAATGGATGGATAGGGTGGGGGAGTTTACAAAAGAGTCTGCAGCCTGAATAAGGTAAGACTGGACAGCCTTCCACTTTCCTACTGCACACGGCTTGGCTTGGCTTTCGAGGGTCTCTCTGTCCCTCAGCAGCTGGTCAGGCTTTGCATGCCTGGAGGCAACGCACCATGTTAAGTTTCCAGAAGGAACAGGAGACGTGTGGATGTGAGCGAGAAGGTGGGAAAGGAAAGCCAGTGGATGCTAGTGCTCGGAAATCAGTTCAGGAAAAGATACATTTGCACATTGGGAACCTGGAAATTGACCCCCTAAATCTTTATTGCCACGGACCCTCAAGTCCTCAGGCAGCCCTACACGCACCAGCTTATGATTGCTGCTTCTGAGGGGCCACCTGGCTGGCTCAGTCAGTAGAGCATGTGACTTTGGACCTCAGGGTTGGAAGTTCGAGCCTCACGTTGGGTTTACTTTAAAAAAATAAAATCTTTAAAAAGAAAAAAGATGCAGCCCGCGATGCACACAGTTTAGTGTGAAGGGCTCGCCTGCCTAATTAACAGGGCTCAAGATGTCATTGAAACCCTTTAAGGAAGCCCAGCCCTTTTATTGAGCAGGAAGAGAAGACAGTCGTTCCTCATCTGCAATCCAAAACACTCCAAACACCAAATTTTACATTTATAGAAAACCCATTGGTGGTGAAGCCTGGCCTGAATCAACACGGGGCCCATGCACAGTCTCTCTGTCATAGTCATTTGTGCTGCTTAGTAGAATATCCGTGTTTTTTGGAGCAAGAATCCTCATGGCTTTGATTACGAAGTGGTGCCCACGGCTATGCTGGGGGTAACCTAACACACTGAACCTAAAACCTGAAATTCTGAATTTCAAAAATGAACATGTGGCCCCAGGGATTTCAGATCAGGGACTGAGAACTGGAACATGAGAACAGTGAGTTCGGTTACTTTGTTATGTCAGGAACACCCCTGCTCCGAGACACCTCAGGGGGACTCTGTGACGCTAATGATCCCTTTAAAAGATGAATAATGGCTCAAGATAGATCTTGAGCTCATCTGCAAATTAGTTTGTTTTTAAAGGTAGCTGGTGCTAAATTTTTCCCGGCCTTTTAAAACAAGATGAAGGATGCATGAGAGAGTGGCCAAATTTCCACAGGTTGGAAATCTTCCAGCTTGGGGGCACCTGGGTGGCTCAGTCACTCAGGTGCCACTGGGTGGCTGAGATCATTCAGTCATGATCTCACAGTTCGTGAGTTCAAGCCCTGCTTCGGGCTCTCTGCTGGCAGTGCTGAACCTGTTTCAGATCATCTGTCCCCCCCTCTTTATCTGCCCCTCCCCTACCTCATTCGTGCGCACTTGCATGCTCTCTCTCTCCAAAATAAATAAACATCAAAACAAAATGTTAAAAAAAAAAAAAAAGAAAGAAATCTTCCAGCTTGGAGTTTTGTCAGCATTTGGTGCTGCTGCCATTCCATGAGAGGTGACAAAATTTTGAGGAGAGTTACTGAAACTTTAAGACCACCTGCTCCAACCCTTAGTGAAGACAGGTGAAGAGGCCGAGGGCCGGATTTGCAGGCATAACAGCAGTTCTGTGTCTTCAGAAACCACAAAGGCAAGTGAGGACAGATTTGTGAAGCCGCAGTTCACGCCTTTCAGGTCCTCGGCCCATTGCGCTGTGTGCCCGTGGGCACGGCTCTGAGGTCTTACCCACCGCCTTTCCCGAGAACTGCGTGATGTCTGAACCGCTGAGTGTCTCTGAGAATTATTTCCGACCAAAAAAAAAAAAAAAGTTGGAGCAGGGGGAGGTCACTCTCTCCGCAGTAAGGCTGCTGGTTCTGAAGCAGCCCGTGCTGCCATCTCTGGGGAACCCCATGGGATAACTTTTCCACTGTGAAGAGAGATTTATTTTCTCCTGTGAGGATGTGCTGCAGCCTTTTTAGTGACAGGTAAGAGGCGGGAAGGAACTTTATTCCAGCACCTGCTTGTCCTCAGCCTGTGGATTTTCTCAACACCACAAAATCATCCCAGTCTCAGAAAAATCCGAAAAGTAGCCTTCCTCAGCTTCCTGGTGCCCAGGAGGCCCATGGAGCCAAGGTACAAACAGGTTGTAGACAGCTGGAACTCCCAGGTGTTCCCTGGGCCCAAGTCGCGATGAATGCTGTGCAGGCCCCAGTCCGTGTTCTCACGGAACTCACCGCCTGTGGTTCTGAGCTCAGGGAGGAGCCCCAGGGGTTCTCACGTAACCTCTTCCCGTCTCTTGGGTCAGTTATGGCTCTTTTAGGAAGATAGTTGAATGAACTCTGCACTTAGACGCCTTCAGACTCATAATTTATTGGAAGGAATTAAGAGAGCGGAAGGAAAGTTCGACAACTATGTCCCAGGCTGGGCAGGAGCCAGAACTCCTGGGACCTGGGCTGCTGGGGGCCCAACGCCTGCTTCCTGGAGCACTGCTTCACCCTACCCCGGAGTCTCCCATTTCCAGGGGACAGGACTCGGTTGTCCCAGCTTGGAGGAGACATCTGTTCCTTGAGCATCAGCTTTGGCCAGGGGACAAGGCTCAATAATAAAGACATTAACAAGAGCTAACACAGCTCACGCATTTAACAGCTTAACATGTGGCAGTTACTCCACGTTCTATATACGTTAACTGCTGTGCACCTATGACCACCCTAAAGAGTTACCATTATTCTCCCAGTTTTCCAGACATGAAAGTAGAAGCACTGAGAGGTTAAGTAACTCGACTAAGGCCATGTGGCTGGAACTTGCAGGAGTCTGGCTTCCCACCTTGATGTCTTGGTCCCTTGCAAGACCCCCTCACTTATTTGGGGTCTCCTGCTCTGACCCAGGCCCCATTCCCTGTCCCCGCAATGGTGGTGACAGGCGCAGGCTGGACTCTGTCACACCATTTTATCGAAAATTCCCAACCTCTTTGTTGCAGACTCAAGCTATAGATACCTCGAGCTCAGGGTTTCTCCTTCAAATAGAATTACCACACAGAGTGCCCAGAAAGTTGAAATAGGGGCAGAGAGACAGCCTCTGCAGCTGGGGCCCACACAGCAAGCACGGATGTGGCCTGATGCCAACCTGCAAGGACTTTGGCCCCATCACGATAGCACCACGGCTGAGCAAAGGGGAGGAACCAAGCTCTGCCGATAGCCAACATTTGCGGCTTTCTGTCTCTTTCCCTGCAGTGGGCCCTCCAAACCCCTCAACCCTCCAGGCTTTGAAGGCCTTTGAGAATCTAACTGGATTTGACTTTATTTAACATACCTCTGTACACCAGGGCCTGGCTGCTTATTACTAATAGAGATTCCCAGGCACCCCCTCCCATGGGGTTCTAATTCAGTGGGTGGGATGAGAGGACCCACAGGTGCCAATGCACAGATTTGGAGGTCTCAGGACCCACCGCCTCCCTCCCCAGTGAGGCAGCCCTCGCTTTCCTGGAGAGGGAGCTGCTGCCTGTGACGCGGGGAGGCTCCTTGTAGACTTCATTGTGCACCCCAGTCTCCCATCCCCAAGTTTCTGGTGTCCCAGACCTTCACTCTTCATGTTTCTCTCCATCAGCAATTACTCAGTGTTCTCTCTTGCTGGCCCTAGCCATCTCCTCTTTGACTTTGATCTCTTCACTCTGAAATTTATAATGGAATTGATCCAACCCAGTCACGTCAAGGGCCTGCTCACTGTGGTGGATGCTTCATTCATACTTAACATCCTTTGCCCCAGCCTCGCCCGGTTCACACTAGGGACCATGGGTTGTTTTTCCCTCAGAAGCGTGTGGTCCTTTTTCTGAGGCTTGTTCATCTATACACTGCTTATCTGTCACTGTGTCTCTGGATCTCAGAGCCCCACAGGGCATGAAGAGCTACACAGACGCCTCCTCCTTTCCTCTGTTAGACTCTCCTTGTGCTTTTCAGTGTCACCAGACGGGAATCCTAAAGTGCAGCAAGCTGGGACGGCCTCCTAACCACTGGGGCCAGCCAAAGCCTGGTGGCCTGTCCGGACTCCGGGCAGGCTCTTAACTGGGTCTGGGGGAGACGAGGCTGGTTTTGATTGGCCAGTCTCGGGAACACGTTACTTCCTTGAAGAGCGCCGTTGTTTCCTCGAGGGGCAGGGTCTTCTGGGCAGCAGAGGACACGTGAGCAGTCTGTGACCTGTCGCTCCTCCTCACACAGTGAACACAGGCCAGCACCCATCCTACAAGTCCAAGTCCTCCAGCAACGTGACCTCCACCAGCGGTCACTCTTCAGGGAGCTCGTCCGGAGCCATCGCCTACCGGCAGCAGCGGCCGGGCCCACACTTCCAGCAGCAGCAGCCTCTCAATCTCAGCCAGGTGAGTGCCTCCCGACCCTGTCCCAGCGGCCAGAGAGTCAGTGCCATCCCCTGCGATCCCCAGCCTGGGAGCAGGTCGCTGCTGCGGGCCCTCCCCCACCTACCTCATGGCAGGACGCATCCCGAGGGACCTCCGCCTTCTCTCCATGGGTCACCCTTGGGGGTGTTGGTATGACTGGGTCACGGGGAGGCAGCCCAAGGTAAAATGAGTTGTCTAATGTCACAAAGCACTTAGTGACATGGTGCCAAAGCTTAAATACAGGATGGCCCACATCTTGCCATTTCAGCCTAGCAAAGGGTGAAACCGGGTGTCCTGGCCCGGTCAGACCAGGGTCCCAGGCAGATTGCTGCTGTCTGACAGAGTGGGGCTCACTGGTTCATTGCAGTGAGGGAGGCCAGGCCACACCCAGGAAACCCCACACCGAGGGCAAGAGAGGATTTGGAGAGGGTGGGTGGCGAGTAGGTGGAATTCTAAACAAGCAGGGTCTCCGCGGGCAGAGCCGGCCTGTGTGCAAAGGGTCTGTGGCAGGTCTGAATTGCCAAGCGGACTCAGGGGCCTGCTTCCTCAGAAGCCGTGGAGGCGCGGTGAAGGGGGAGTTTGTGTTCAGATACCCCTCATCCGAAGCGGTGCACTCGGTAAACTGAGGCCGCGTCCCTATTCACTGTGACTCTGGCTCTCTGGGCGAGATTCATACAAACCTAACTTCAAACAGCAAAGTTCCCAAGAGCCTGGGATGTTAGAGAACAAGATTTCAGCGCGAGGGAGGAAGCGCTTGTCACTCAGAGAGGGGCTCCTTGGACACTTCCCAGCCCCATGTGCTCTGAGGAGACACACCGGCTCCTGTTACCTTTTCAGCCGGCTTGATCTGCCATCATCCAGCCCTTTCTCGGTCCAGGCTAACGTTGCAAGGGGGGCACCTTCTGTCACTCCTCCGGCTTCTGGCCCCCTCCCCTCTCCCTCCTCCCTATTCCTCCTCTGTCCTCCCTCCTCCCTACCCCCAGCTCTCTTTCCTCCCCTTCCTCTCTTACCTCTTCTCACTTCTCTCTCTTTCCCTCCTCCTCCCTCCCACATCTCTCTCTTCCCCTCCCCCCTTCTCCCTCCCACTTCTTCCTCTTCCTCCCCATGGCCCATCTCCCCCCTTCCCTCCTCCCTCCCCCCTCCCTCTGCTCCCTCCCCCTCCCCTGCTCATCAACCTCCCCCTCCTCACTCTTCTCTCTTCCCCTCCTCTTCTTCTCCCCCCCCCCCGCCTCCCCCTCCTCTCCTCCCGCGCGTCTGGCCCCCAACGCAGCCCTCTCCTGGTGCTTCTCCTCCAGGCTCAGCAGCACATCACCGCAGAGCGCGCCGGGAGCCACCGCCGGCAGCAGGCCTACATCACTCCCACCATGGCTCAGGCCCCGTACTCCTTCCCGCACAACAGCCCCAGCCACGGCACCGTGCACCCCCACCTGGCCGCCGCTGCCGCTGCGGCCCACCTCCCCACCCAGCCCCACCTCTACACCTACACGGCGCCCGCGGCCCTGGGCTCCACCGGCACCGTGGCCCACCTGGTGGCCTCCCAGGGCTCGGCACGTCACACCGTGCAGCACACTGCCTACCCGGCCAGCATCGTCCATCAGGTCCCCGTGAGCATGGGCCCCCGGGTCCTGCCCTCGCCCACCATCCACCCGAGTCAGTATCCAGCCCAGTTTGCCCACCAGACCTACATCAGCGCCTCTCCGGCCTCCACCGTCTACACTGGATACCCACTGAGCCCCGCCAAGGTCAACCAGTACCCTTACATATAAACACTGGAAGGGAAGGGGAGGGGAGGGAGGATGGCCAGAGGGGAGGAGGGAGGAGGGGTGAGGTGGGAGCTGGGCTTTTTATACTGAAGATGCGGCACACAAACAATGCAACGGGGCAGGGGGGGCAGGGGGCAGGGACGGACACAGATGAAACTTGAACTAGGAGGTGGGGGGACTTAGAGCAGAGAAGAGAACATTTTAAAAAAGAAGGGATTGAGGAGGGGGAAATCTATGCTTTTTATTTTAAAAAAGAAAAAGAAAAAAAAGAAAACGTCAGTAACAAAAAACACAGCTCACGAACCCATTCTGCACCAAACTGGAAAGGAGAAGAAGAGAGCAACGGAAGATTCTGGAAATGGGGGGCCCCAGTTTTTGAAGAACTTTATCTATGAACTTCTCAAAGATTATTTTCATATGACGGCAAGTGACATTTAAGAATTTGCTGTCAGGGACACCTGATATGGAAATCCAATAGATTTTTAATTATGGAACATAAGAATTAGGGATTTTTCCAGAACTCTAAAGAGTCAGCAGCCCTCTAGAAGGTCAGGCCATGGCCTCAGGAGGCTGATATCTGGGGGCTGGCGTGGGGTTGGCAAAAGCCCAGTTCTGGCTCATTTGTCAGGACTGGAGGGGGGTGGCTGGGGCTGAAGGAAGACCCCCTAGCAGAGGGCGCATTTTCTCTCCCTGAGCACTCTGGATAAATCCCTAAGCAATGTTACTCCTCCGGTGTCATTAATAACGTGTGTTGCAAAACTTTAGGGTTGTTTTTTTTTTTCTTTCCTGAAGATTTATTTTCTCTTTGAATCAATCCCTAGTCACGTAGCATAGGGCTAGTGGGCGTCGCCGACACCCTAGTAGAATGTAGCAGTCTACACCCGTTTTCTACTTTGTGTTCAACTCCAATGATACCAATAGACTATTACTCAATGTAATTGCACAAAAAAAAAGTGGTATAACATAGGCATGTAACCAGTGTGGTGGTCCAGGTGTGTGAGCGTGAACGAGTTTGTGTGGGTGTGAGCGCGGATGCCACCCTCCCTGTGTGTCCCTCGGCGCCGCCATCACGGCTCTCGCATCCTTGATTTTACACCGTTCCCTCCTAGTGCCTTACCGACCGACAGACGCGGTGTGAGGGTTTATTTCCATGGTACTCCAAGAAGCTGCCTGAGGCGAGTCACATCATCTCAGCTCTTCTTTTGTGCTGTTGTAGATTTTACTCTGGTCTTTCCTTGTTTGCTTTCTTTTCTTTTGAAATTTTTATTTTATTTCACTTTAATATCTGTTGTCTTTTTTGAGCTGTTTGCTAGCAGGGGGGCATCAGGGAGATGATGGTGGCATGGGGGGCACCCATGGATCTTGAGAGAGACGTGGGAGATGGATGGCGGGTGGACAAATCCAACTTTTATTTTGGAGACAAAGAGCAAGAGAGACTCCCCACCCTGTACCCTCATCCCACTCGGCCTCCAGTCCACAGTTGGACCAGCTCTACTCTCATGGGAGCAGAGGTCCCAGCTGTGTTTGTGGCAATGTTGGCCTTGCCAGGCGGCTACCTCCTTCCTAATATGGAAGGGACAGAGGAGAGGAGGCCCGGTACCCAGCGCCAGGCTCTCGGACCCGCCCCACGGCCCTGCCCCTCTCTCTGGTTCCACTGACTGTGTTTTGCTCTCACAATTTTGCCAGATCCTTCCCTCTGTAGACAACCATCAACCTTTGTTTGCTGCTGAATCTTTCCTCACATTACCAGGCCTACCCAAGACTCGACTTTGGCTTTGGTTTTCAGAGGGGTCTGGTGGGCAGAAGGTCGGAGGGACATTTATGAGGGTCACTGGGGGGAGGGGGGGGTCTTACACTGCACTTTGGAACACTCCCACAGGCACCTAAGTTTCCAAAGAAATTTGCCCTTTGCCCTCTTTGCACCTTTGATACATTCTGGAAGTTTTCTCAGGCTTCGAACACTGCTGAGGCCAGTGGGGAGTAGGGAGAGCTCCATTCGTAGCAAATTACTCTTGAATATGTGAATGTTGGCAGACTCTGGTCACAGATGCGGCTTGGAAGGGTGGTCCTAATTGTCTGATTCTCGATGCTGAGTCCTAACCGATCCCAAAGCCAAGTTTCCAAGGTGCAAAGAGATGGCTCCCGGTCTCGTCAGCTTGTCCTCACACTCCCCACCCCCCTCCACAGTCTCCCTTAACCATCTACTGTGAACAGTGGTTTTATAGCGCTATCCAGCCTGATTCAGTCATGAAGCCAAGCCACTACCTTAGCTGTTAGCTGTGAAATGTGAAATAACTCTGGAAATTCCCCCTCCCCAACCATAAATTCTGCCCATCTAACAAAGAAATGGGTCCCCAAAGTGCAACCCGCTTAGCCCAGGCCTCAGGCTGGAAGGAAGGACCCCACGGCCCACCGGAGACACACAGGCAGCCCCGTGTCCCCAGTAGGAAAGCCTGTGAGCGGTTCATCCCAGGACAAGACCATCTCCTTGTGGAGCCACCAACCCGTCAGTTGATCGATATTCTTTACCCAGAAGTGAGGAAGTGCCCTCTGTCCAAGACCACAGGGAAAATGGCCAGTCCAGAGAGAGTGCAGGAGCCAGGAGCCAGAGCCACACCGGCCTGTAAAATCCACCTGTTCCTGCCTTGTGGCAGCTGGGTGACAACAGAGCCCCAGAACGTCTCCTCAGGACCAGAGACAGAAGTCTTGGCTGCAAATGACACTCTCCTCACCTTGCTGGGTCGCGTCCTGATCCCCTTGCGCAGTTGACTTCCAGCCTTTCCTTGATCCCATCTCTTATGGGAAGACAACATAGCCTTCCATTTTAAAGAAGCTCATTTTGTCTACTTAAGCTGGAAGTCTCTTATTCTCTCACCTTATCCTCTCTTATTTTCTTTCTTTTCTTCCAGATCAGGAATGAAAGTTCCATGCTGCTCATAAAGATAATATTATTGTACTAATTATTTTGGTTATTACCATTGTAATTATTATCGTTCTCATCATGTTGATATTTTAGCTGGGGTTTTAAGTGCACATTTATTCCCAGTATCTTTGTGTTTTCTCTTTAATATTTAAACTTATTTTATTATATCTGTGAGTCTCTGAGTAGGCAGGAAGGACATATGGATGTCCAGTTTTATTAGACAAAAAAACAAAAACAAAAAAACAAAAAAAAAAAAAAGGAAAGACACAGGAATTAGGAAAATTGTTTTTGTCATTTCTGGTCCACAAAGAGCCGTCGAGAAAGATCGACCACAGAACAAAAGGTTGAAGAAGAATCCAAGCCTTTTCTCTGTGCAGCCAGATGGGACTCTTGACAACATGGTCACCTTCTAGATTCTCATGGCCTGGGGGGAGGTCTGAGGTGGCATCTCCTGGGCCAAACTCTCAGCTGTGGCTCTTCCCTACAGCCTCTGTGCCCTCCTATGCTTCTGGAAGCTGCTAACTAGATTCTTGGCCTGCCTCGCATCTGATGCTTATCTGTCATGCAGAAGAAAGCCCCTCTGCCCAGAGCTGACCAGATGTCCTTCCTTTCCCCATCAGCGCACCAGGAGTGTGGCCTGTCTCCTTCAGCGCAGAGACTGTGTCCCCTCCCAGAAGCCACTGAGTGGAATGAGCTGACTTAAGGGTGCTAGGCCGGTGGTACCTTACCCTGGGAAGTTTCAGCCTCACTTCCCTGCCTTCCATTCATTCACCACACTGCCCACTTCTCCCATCTCCCGCTTGCTCCCCCAAGTACCTCTTTTCAACACGCATTTCTAGGGCCAGAACTAGGAGCCAAAATAAAGGTAGAGGGATGGCCAGAGCCCAGAGGAGCGCTGACGACGTCAAGCACCTCTTGGACATTGTGGGTGCAGCCCCCCCGAAAGAAAGCATTGGCCAGCGGAGGGGCACATGCCCTCTGTGGGCTCTGCTCTGTGTGTGAGGGCCTTTCTTTAATCGGCTTGAGGTGCCCACGCACTGCCCACCAAACCCAGAAACTATGGGCTTTGAGTTGAGATGCCGGTTTGCTGAAGCTTCCTGACAAAAGACTCTCTCAGGCGGCACCCAGCCCTGCAGGCGCTCGGCAAACACGAGCGCCTACTCCCTTCGTCCCCACCCGCCCTCCTCCTCCAGCCCCAAGCACAGAGCTGGGGGAGCAGAAGACCCCAGTGGGAGAGGCCCCGCTCCTTGTGCGCTCCTTGGCGCTTGCCCAGACCTCCCGGCCCGTCCTTTGGCTCTGAGGCACCTTGACCAGTCGGGTGACTCAAAACCTGCCCGTCCCTAGGACCAAGCTCCCAAGTAAAGGGATGCCAACCTCAGCCTTGTTTCAGCCCCAAATAACCCAGAGCATCATCTCTTCTTCACTGGCTCAAAATAAAGAAGCATAGCAAAGACGAAGAGGGGAAGGTTTAAAAGGACAGGTCAAGGATAACCAGCTGACTGCAGCCTCAGGAAGCACAGGTGGATATGCTTCTGTGCTTAGTGCCTCTTTGATGACGTTTTGGCTGTTTCCAAGGGAAGGGGTGAGCAGGCCGACGGGTGGGAGAGTCTGAGGCTCGATGCCAATTAATACTGTGAAGTGGTGCATGTGGTTGATCGAATTCAGAGGGAAAGGAAGGGTTGAGGCAAACCCGACGGTTGTCTCCTGGACTGTACCTGCATTCTGGCCTTGCTGGCGGTGAGTGGCTTGCAGGCTGGGAGAGCCAGCTGGCCTTGCCCTCTTCACCCTGGAAGACTCAACCCGCCCAAACACCAGATTGTTGGACGTAAGGAAGGGAAGGTGAGATTAGCACATCTGCTAACAGGCTGATTTCCCTTGACCAGATCTTTGAAAGTGCAAACACTCATTTTTGAACAAGCGTGTGGCGGAGGATTTCGGTTGTGTGAGTGTGTGTACGTGAGTGGAGCAGACTTTCTTGGAAACCGGAGGAAGGAGGTGAGGAGGCTTAAGGAGCTACTGCTGATGGGCTGTGGTTGGTGAAACAAAGTGTGTCCGTGGGCCGGCCCCAGCTTTCACCCCAGGCCCTCTGGGGTGCCCGCACGGAGCAGAGGGAATTCAACAGGGAGGCGAGGACTCTGCGCAGGCCTGGCCTGCAGTTGCACAATGCCAGCGTGAGCCATTTTGCCAGGAAACATTCCAGCCCCGGAAGCACTTTCCATGCTGTTCTTTCTGACGTGTCTGGCAGATTTCAGATGGGGAAGCCTCAAAATTGAGCAGGCCAGAGATGTCCTCACCAAACTGGAAAGGAAGGTGAAATGTTCCTCTCTTTAGCCAAAGAACCCTTCTCAAAGACACCTCCAGATAGGGACAGAATGGCATTCCTCTCTTTCCTTTCCCGGCAATAATGACATCATTAGTGATGCAATTCCATTTGTCTTTCTCTTTCCTCTCTCCTGACTTGTATTCTTTTTTTATTGCGTTTATTTCAAACTGTATTCATCTCTTAAGAGGAGTGGAGATTAGTAACTCTAAATGCTGCTACTGGGAACCTGGAGGCGCCTCACAAATACGTGGGCTTAACTGATGTCATGTTACCACGGGTACAGACCGGAGAGAACCCTCTGCCAGGAAGCTTAGCTGCATCTGGGGGTCCCGTGCACGCTGGAGCTGCTCTGGGGGTGTCCGTACTTTTCCACTTTGATGCCTTAGGACTCACTTCTGCCCTGCGCAGACTAGACTCAGTCAAATCTCAGTTGGGCTACTAGAGAACTGAAGATGACGGAAAGACATTTAAAAGCAATAGAAACCTTCCGAAGGCTTTTGGCACCGAGGCTCGCTAGAGTGGCCCAAGCTAGTGGAAGGCTTTCTCACATCTTTCTCGCAGCTCCCAGAAGTTCCGCAGGGCCAGCTCCAAGCCAGTCGCTCTTTTCAGACTCAGTGAGCGCTAATGAGAAGTGACCTTCCTGCAGAGTGCCCTTCCTCAGAGATCCTCCTACATCCCCCAGCTTGATCCCCGCAAGTCGTGGAGGGCCCCCAGTCTAGACCGCTGCGTTAGAACATTCTGTTGACTGACTCCCGTTTGTTAAGACAAACTCACAGTGTCCCTCAAGGAAGCAATAGCCCGCATTTGCTGAATGCTTTCAGTCCGCCAGACCCCATGCCAATCCCTGTACGAGCTCACCTCATCGCCGCCCCACTCACAGATGAGGAAGCTGCTGCTCTGAGAAAGTGGCACATGTCAAAACCAGGAAACACAATGGCGGTCCCGAATCTCCACGTTTCTAGTGAAATTTTCATTAAGCAGGACTTCACTGAGATATTTGGTTTCGCTTTTTTAGTGAACAGCAATGAGCGGCTTCGTGTTTTCTGATGAACCATTTGATGGTACTTCTGTTTACTGTGTGCCAAACACTGCTAAAAATTGCTCATCGGCCATCTCGTTCCATGTAGTCTCACAACAGCGCTCTGAAAGGGGCACCATCAGCCCCTTCCCAGATGTGGCGCCTGGCCTGGAGAGCTGGCAACGTGCCCAGGGCTACACGGCTAGTGAGGGAGCCGGGCCTGGACCCAGGGTCTGCCCCGGTCCCTGGTCCCAAACCGGGCCCACGGCCGCCAGCCTCTCTCCAGTGCGTGCGCGTGCGCGCTGAGAAAAGCCTTGAAGGAATGTCACCCCGCACCATCCCCAGCAGAAGTTCTGAATGATGAGGGAGCCGTGACCCGTGACCCGGATGCAAGCAGAAGGGGCAGAAGGCAGTTGACTTTTAGAGAAAGTCTTAGGGGCGTTTCTTTTGATTCATAGTAGAAGTCGTTTTAGATTCCTTTCCAGCGTACCAACTAGCTTTAGTAGTGCTGCTACAACAAACTCTTAACGAGTGAAGAAAAAAAGTGTTCTTTTCTTCTTTTAAAAAAAATAATAATTTTTTCTTGCTTATAGTTAATTCTAGAAAGGCAATACTAAAGGTATATATTTTTTTTAAAATGCTATTTTTTACTGCACTGATAAATATCATGACAACTCTGGTCTCTATAAATCGATCGACTCGTCAGCTCTGGGTAGAACCAGATGCAGGATTCACACCAAATGTGTAAATACCGTGTGTGGGTCTGGTGTCCAGGAACTTTTTTTCTTTGTGTAAAAAAAAGGGGTGGGGGGATGGGGAGAAAAACAAGATGACTCCTGGAAAGAGGAACCAAATAAGGGTTTCTTTTGAGATAGCTTTCTCAAAGAAGTGGAAGAAACAGTTGTGTAAACAGAAAACTCAGCCAACTTTTAGAACATAAGGAAGGAGGGTCTCTTGCCACAGTATGAGAATCATGGTAACACAGAAGCATTTTTAATTTGGTTGAAAGGTGACAAGAATTTAGAAATGCTTTAGGAAGAAATGTTTAATTTTTTAGGAAACTGTTATCCTTTGTTATGAAACATCTCCTCAGTTGTTTGGGGTGGGGTTTTTGTTTCTTCTTTATTTAAAAAAACTTCTTTATCGACTGGCTCCAGGCTTGTTTGCCTAAATTCTTAGGTAGTTTACACAAGTTCTAGAACCTTCTAGAACTTCAGCTCCATTGGAAGCAAACCCAACTAATCAGCATTTAAGATCCTGGTGGGTTTCAATAGGTTTTCTGGAACTCCAACAGAACACCTAAAGATTTTTTTAAAGAAGGTTTTAGATACATTACCTTACACAAACTGTGACCTAATGGCAATAATTACCTCAAATGTGGGCATTCATCCTGGTTTTAGCCTTTTTTGAAATCATGTAGCCAGCTTGATCTTGGGATTTAAAAGACTATGAACTCTGTGTGGGCTGCAAATAATGATTAATGCACACCTGGTCATTGTTGCTAAAGCGAATTCTGAAAACAGCTGATCTTTACAACAAAAGTTAAACCAAGGAAGAGAGCATTCTTTGTGTGTCGTAATGAAATGTGATATTCAAATGCACATGTTGAGTATATATGTTTTTAGCTACTGTAAAATGCTGTTAGCCTTCTAAGATCGCGAGAGAGCCACCTTTTACACGCGTAGACTACATAATTGACTGTGGATACTTAAGCATATTTCTGGCTACGTTTTATAGTTAAAGTGTTTTATAGTTTACATTCAAACTGGTACTTTTTAAAGAAAATTTCTGTTCATAACTGACATCTTCAAACCCCGGCGATTGCCCCTCCAAGGCAGATGTTTTCTAACCATACTGCGTGTAGCCCATTTCCCTCCACGTTGCTGGTCGTGAACGCGAGAGATTGTGAACAGGTTTCTGGATTGAGTGGGAAGGGGTGAGTCCGTAGCCTGGGCCAGATGTGAACACCTCGTGCCATGTCGTATCAACACTTGTCTCCAAAGAGGCCTTCTCTATGACACCGTGGACGAGGCAGACAGAACAGATTCCTGGCTCATTGATTTTTGTCTGGATTTGAATGTTTGATTCCTGTCAATCCACTGACTTCCAGTCACCAGGCAGTAGAAGACACTGGGATTCAGGTGGCCCTGAAGGTACAGCTGCTATTTCTGGGCCCCCGGCAATACTTTGATCGGTGTTTTGCAGTGGGGCAGTCATACGCCCCTACGCCCGTACTCACTGGCCAGGTTTTCCATATATCTGCTGTCAGTAATTCCTTTTCTTCTTTAAAACAAAATAAACACAAAAGGATGTGTTTACTTTTTACTCTCTGTCAAAGTTAGATTTGAAGCCTAGGCCGGTGGGAGCCGGGGAGCTAGATTGCTTCCTAGGGACTGTGTAAGTGCTGCTGAGCAGGGTGGGGGGCTGGGGGACCTGGGCAGCTGGGGGAGGGGAGTGGGGCATTGAGCCCCTTGGAGTAGACATCTTCCTTGCGTCGCTTCCGAGAGAAGGCCCCACTGTCCTCCAGGAACAGGCTAGAAAGTGCTGGTTCCCCTAAGAGTTTGGGTTTGTACTGAGGGGCAGAGGACCCGCTGGGATAAAGGGCATTCGTTAGCAGAGAAGACCTCGAAAAAGTGCAAAACACCCGGGACCAGGGAACCGTTCGTGTGTGTTTTCCCTGTGAACTCTGTGCACAGTATGTTCTCGTTACAAATGTTAGGGTAAAATACCTTTTATCTCGCCCCTCCTTATGCTCCTGCTTTTCCTCTGGTTTTGGCCTTTGCTTTAACTAACCAAATTAATTTTATGGCATCGTGTTTGGGGCTTAACCATGTGTTTAAAACCTAGAAGCATAGAATTTAGCTTTAAAAAAGAAAAAAAAAAAGCGAATATGCTGTATCTGTGAAAGGGCTCTGGCCCTTGCTCTCTCTAGTTTCCTTTCAACCCCTGTCCACACGTCTCTCTCCTGGCGCTGCCTCCTCACCTCTGGCTGGCGTGGGGGCAGTGTCTCCACGGCCACCTCAGCCTCCACCCTCCCACCACCACAGCCCCCCCTCCTGGCACCCAGGACTCCCGGGACGCTCTCAAGAGCCAGGGAGAAGGACCCACTTGGCCTCATGAGCAGTGGTCTTGCCTCCCTGTCAAATATTCCCCCGCTCGGTTGAAGGGGCAATAGATTTCTCATTATTATTATTAATATTATTATTGTTATTTTAATTAATAGTTTTCGGCTCAGGTTATAAGGAAGAACTTGGGAAGTGGAAAGTGACTTGACCATGCCCATCCTTTGTAGCTTTTCCGTGACTTCTGAGTGGAACACGAGGCTTCCCCCACCCCCCTCGCCTCTCCTCGCTTCCGAGCAGACACCCCCACCCCCACCCCCACCCCCACCCCCACCCCGCGGGCGCTGCCTCCGTCTTGGGGGTTTCTCGCCGCCCTGTCACCCTCCCTCTCGCTTTTGTGTTACTGCTCATTTAAAGCTGTCTTCCGTGGCTTTTCCAGGGCACAATCATTTCCGGCCCCCAGAGCATCTCCTCATCCTGTTCGTGTGCGTTTTTTAACCAAATGAAGTAGACCAGGAAGTCCTACTTTGGGGCGGCAGGCTTTCTAGTTTAGTAGAATCACTGTATAGATATAGACGTTGATATATATGTTAGTGTATATATATATCAAACCAAATTTCTGCTAGGAGAAGTATAGCTTTACGGATGAGGGGGAAGAGGAGCTTCCAGAAGTCAGGCAGCGTCGGCAGAGTAGCCGAGCCGGGTGGCCGCAGGCCGCACCTTCCCTGAGTGGCCCGAGGCATGGCGCCGGTTCCTGTCACCCACCTCACTGCAGCGGGGGCAGGTGGCCCTGAAGGGTGCCACTGCTCTCTCTGGGTCCCCAGCCTCCTGGGCATAGATGGATGATGGGGGAGGGGGGCAGCAAATCAGAATGACTGGAATTTTCCATCCCATTTTGCTTTGACCACGCGTATTGAGCTGCAGCCTCTGATATTATATCACGTTTCCGAAAGCGGGACCCAGCAGGGTGGAAAGAGAACAGATCTGTAGGCACGTTTACCTTTCAACTGCCCATAAATTCCGGACACTGGATAGAAAGACTCACTCCCCAGAATGAGAGCCGGGAAGAGGAGACCCGGTGACGAGTGGTCACCAGTCCAAGGAACATGGCTCCCTCCCCAAGGTCACCTTGTCTCCATCTTCCTCCACCAGGTCATCTCAGCCCAATAGCCCTAGAAAGCCCCGGTCTGTTGTGTTCCTTCACTGTACGGTTTCTGTAATGAAAAGTGTTAATCCATGTTAATCTTTGTGAAAATTATTGCGTGCAACAGTATTTTCTCGTGTACCTCTTTTCCCTATGTGAATTGTCCCTCTTTTCTTTTTTATTTATAAATGTCTACTTTTTTAAAAAAAAAAAAAAACAAACCAATGTGTTGTAGACCTATATGTAACCTATTCCTTAGTCTCATATTATAGGTATGTTATAAGAATGGATATTTTACTTGGCTTTAGAATGTTTTACAAGAAAAATAATTCTTAACTGATCAAGTCCTTGCTACTAAAAATGCTTGTGTTTTTCATCATGATGTCGTGTGCTTCTAAATTAATAATCATTTTCGTTGTAGAAAAATGGAGTGAATTTATATTAGTCTTGGAAACTAATAATAGCATTGTAAATTTATGAGATGATTTTAACAGAAAAAAAATTATAGAAGAATATAGTTATTTTAATTGTAATATTACTAACTGTAGGGTGAGAAAGGGGGGGGTCCCGTTGTGGTGAACTATGTTATAGCTTGTTACTCACAGTTTCTTTTTGATCATTTTTTCGGTCTCTGAGGTGAAACGAGTTATTAATTAAAATTTGTAAACTCACATATGCATATTGTATATGTGTAGAAATGTAATCACACTTTGTCTTGGAATTACATTAAACTGTTTCAAATCACTGTACACGTGGCCTGGCGTGCTTACTTATTCTAGAACCAGACTAGCTATCAGGCTAAAGAGGTTACTGTGACAAGCAACATCCTTTGGAAGTTATTTAGCCCTTCAGAAATTGTTGAATACCCCTGAATGCGTTCATAACCCACCACTACACCTACAGTGTGCCAGGATGACCGGGGACGGCTTTAGAGGGTGGGCCTTGAGGCCATTTCAACTTCATCTGTTGGGCAGTCATCACCACTAGCCGTGTCTAGAACTTTCATCAAGCCGAACAGAAGCTCTGTACCTATTAGACTATAACTCCCCATTGCCCCTGTCCCTAGCCCTTGGCACATAGCAGAATTTCCTTCCTTTTTTGAGACTGAATAATATCGCATTGTATGTATATGCCCCATTTTGATAATCCATTCGTCTGTTGATGGTAAGTCAGTTTCCACCTTTTGGATTTTGCGAATGATGACATCGGTATGTAAAAATGAATCCGTGCTTTCAGTTCTTTTGGGTCGATCCTCAGAGTGGGATTGCTGGATTAAATGGCAATGCCTGACTTTTTGAGAAACCACCAGACTTACCCGCAGTGACTATACCATTGTACATAACCACCAGCCACACACAGGGATTCCTCACCGGTGCTCTTGTCCTGCCCTCCATGGCCAGTGTTCTCGGGCCTCAGGACCGCCAGGCTCCGGCCCCGCCGTTATCTGTTCCTCCTGGCTTCACAGGCTTCCCAGCCAACCTGAACCGCACCCACCTTCCACCCGTATGCTCCGCTTCCTGCCCCACCCGCTTGCCGTGATCCATCCAGCCATCCACATCTCTGACCCTACTGGAGAAGAACCCCCCAACCCTGTGGACTTCTGCCTGCCTTCTGTGCTCATCAGCTCCCTCTGTGGGTAACTGGAAACCTCCCACTGTGCCCATGCCCTTGCCTCCGCAGAGTAACCCAGAGAAATCCAGACCTTGGGAGCCCCTCAGCCCCCACTGCGTCCCGCAGACCCATCTGCCTCCACCTCCGTGCCTGCTCGCTGCGCAGGCTCCTTCTTGCCAAGCGTCCCTGCTTCGGACCTTCCTGCCTCTCTCGCGCCGAGCCCTGCTAAAAGCTGCCTGCATGCCCTTCTGGAAGCCTGCCCTGGCACTCCTGACGATGTTGGTGACCCCTGTCCTGGTCCCCAGCCCCTGCACCTTGCAGGTTCTCATTATGCCATCGTGTCAACATTTCCTGATTTCCCTTCTCCGCAAAACCACAAAACCCTCGCAGGTAAGGAACCGCCAGACTTTGTCTTTCATCTCTGTTGCTAAACAGCCCTAGTACAATGCCCGACACAGCTGATTTGGCTCAATCAGCAAACTACTCAGCCCATTTTCCTGCCCGATCAACCCACCTCCTTTGAATTTTGGGTGTCCCAGAATTCAGAGAATACCAACAAAACCCTAAGTGTAGCCAATATGTGAACGTGGTTGAACACAACTCAGTCAAAATTCAAATGACATAAAAATCCATGCAAAAGATTTTGACAGGACTTCTTCCAGCATATATATCTTTTTTTGAATTATCAGTGCACCGCTCAGGATCACAGCCCATGGAGGACACGCCCAGGAGCCTGTTCCAAACCACCAGGTGTACATTTTTGGTGAGTCTGACTGACATGTTTTGTAACTATTCCCTAGAATAGCTAAGCCTAAGCAAACATTAAATACAAATAAAAGCAGAGAATACACTAAGAACAGATTGTAGGCATAACACTCATGGGATGGTGTCCTCGTGACCTCGTGACCTCTGAACTTACCTGTTTCGTCCCTCCTGTCTGCCAGTACTAAGCTTTAAATTAAAGCAGGCAGCTGGAACCCTCTCCCACCTTGCACAATACGTCCCACTTGGGCCACCAAAGCTCCTCTTAGGAGATCTGTTTCCTCCAGTAGATCTCCCTCAGAAGATCTATTTCCCTTACACTTGTCTGGCCCTGCTTGGAGATGGAAAAAACCCACTGCTCAGCAACAACCCTAATCCTCACTCCTCAGGGAGGAAACAGGGCGAGGAGCTAGACTGTATGGGAGACATCTGATTCCAGTTTTTCCTGCTGTTTTACCCTCGCCGACTTACAGGAGGCATACAGTCCTTTGTACTGCGACACTTGGCCTTCAATGGCATTCAGGGAAACAACGCTGGAGTACAGGTACGCTGGTAGAGAAACCACTTGGCATGTACTTTTATGTCACTTTATGTTCTGTGTAAATGTCTTCCGTTTTAATGCGGTGGCTTCCAGGGGCCTTACCAGTTGCAGACTCAGCCTGTGGCCCTGGGCTGCTTGTGAAAGAACAGAGTCCCCATTTGATAGATAAAAGGCCAGAACCAGAAGGAAAAATGTGGCTGTTTGGAGGAAGCCCCTGCTGGGAGGGGAAAAAAAAAATCACAGGTGTTATTAAGACAGTGCGGCCTTGAGCACCAGGCATTGTGTGGAAGTGATGGATCGCTGAAGTCTACACCTGAAACTGACATTACTCAGTATGTTAACTACTTGGAATTTAAAGGAAAACTTGAGGAAAAAAATATTTAAAAATAAAAAGCATTTAAAATAAAAAAAAAGATAGCAGCAGCTGGGAGGGGGGCAGTAGGAGAGAAGGAAGTATTGACAGAATAATGATTGAGAGCAAGGCTGTGGGGACAGCCATCCTTGGGCTCAGTTCCAGCCACCGTTGTTCATGACTGTGAAAGTTGGGTAATCACTTAATCTCTCAAACCTCAGTTTTCTTATCTGCAAAATGGGGGTAATGCTACAGGTGGCAAAGACTGGCTCAACATTCCCCAAAGCCGTTTCCTCTTCTTAGTGAGCACACAGCTAGATTGTATCTCCTAGCTTGCTTTGCAGGTAACTCTGTCCAGAGCTGGGCCCTTGAAAAATGGTCACGCGTTTATCCACACTCTCTTCCCTTAGTTTCTGGCTAGATACGGAAGATCCAGTGAAGGACTCCGAGGGCCTGGGGAACGGTAAGGCCGCCAGTGGAGGAAGCCCAGGGTGCTGAATGACTGGGTGGCCTCCTGATAAAACCACATTGGACAAAACCACAAAAGAGCAAGAAATAAGTATTTTTCTTATATTTAAGACTCTGCATTTTTAGGATTATTTATTATAGCAATTAACCTGTCCTGTTAACACAGACATTGGGTCCCGAAAGTGAGGTCCTCGTATACCAAACATCTAAACAAGAACGCACAGCATTGGCTTAGCAGCTGGACAGAGAAATAAGGAAGTTGATTTCAGGATCTGGAAAGGGGACAGCCCATGCTATGCTTTCAGAAAACAGTGGACAAACACGCCGTTAAAAACTCTAAGCAGTCTACAAAAAAATCGACTAGAGCTAACAAGTCAATCTGGCCAGATTATAGGATAAAAGGTCAATGTACAAGAATCGAATCTACTTCTTTATAAAAGCAGAAAACAGTTGGAATATGAAAAATTTTTTAAATTACAGTAGCATGAAAAATTAAACTTGGTAAGTTTTTTTAAATATATGCAAAAACTCTACCCTTAAAATTTGTAATAGGCTGCTGCAATTTGAAAAAAAAATCTCTAAAAAATGGAGAGAGAGATGGGGCACCTGGTTGGCTTAGTCCGGTTGGGCATCTGACTTCGGCTCGGGTCATGATCTCACGGTTCATGGGTTCGAGCCCCGCGTCGGGCTCTGTGCTGACAGCTCAGCGCCTGGAGCCTGTCTTCGGATTCTGTGTCTCCCTCTCTCTCTGGCCCTCCCCTGCTCATGCTGTCTCTCTCTCTCAAAAATAAATAAAACAATTTTAAAAACTGGAGAGATCTACATTGTTGATTGGAATAGTTAAATTATTAAAATGGCACAGCTCTTCAAATTGTTTTACAGCTTCAGTGCAAACCCAGTCAAAAATCCCAGAGGCTTTTTTTGTACAACTGACAAACAACAACAACAACAAACTAGGGCATTAGAGACCCATGTGATAACATCAAACAGACTTAACTGGAGTCTTGGAAGAAGAAAAGGGTGGGGCAGGAGAAATATTTAAAGAGGTAAAGGTGAAGAATTTTCCGGAACTGATCCAAGACATCAACTTGCAGAATGGAGACTCTCAGTGCATACAAGCGCGCAGCCAGTCTGCATTCCTCAGCCGTCCACAGCCGTCCTGGCCAATGGTCTGTGCACAGAATGTGTGCCGCCTCCAGGGGACATGCCTGCCACACAGGTGGCCTCCCCAGGGCCCTGTGGAGTGGGGCTGGGTTCATACGCTGCCCCCACCACCTGGAGCTGCGTGATGTAGAGCCAGTCCCTTAACCTCTCCGAGTCTGTTCCTCGTCTGCAAGCATGGGCGGCTAATGCACGCCTTGCAGGGGCCACGGACTAAGCAGACACCAGATGACTGGCAGCGCAACGCCACATGCTTAAAAAGTCCTCCCTGTCGTCCTCCATCTTCAGAGAGGTCATCTGAGGAGGGCCTGGTATGCGTGCTCAGCCTTCTGCCTGGGCCCTGCCCACTCCAGGGGTTCACCGAGGATGGAACTGGGGTTTGGGTTCAAATCCTCCCAGGGAGCGGCAGCCCAGGCTCCAAGCTAAGCACTCTCTCAACTCCAGGTGGGGGTCGCCTCGGAGGTGGTCCCTGCTCCAGCAACGGTGGCGTGGCGGCGGTGGCGTTGGGGGTGGGCACTCGGAAACCAGCAGAGGCGGGGTGCTCGCCCTCGGTGCTGCCCCCTGTGGCCGCCGAGAGCACAGCACCAGGCACAGCCGCCCAGCCGCCGGCGGCCGCTCAGCCACGCGGGAGGGAGGCCGGGGGTGGGGGGGAGGCCGAGGGGCTTAGCCCGCGTCCGAGCTTTGGAGGGCTTGCCTACGTCTCTGAAGTCTGGCCAGCCAGCTGTTTCCGTCTCGTGTTTCCTTCCTTGGGAGGAACCGGATAGGAAAACTCTGAAAACCTTGGTGACTCTGAGACAGGGTTCCTTCGGCTACTAAACTGATCTAGCATTTTGTCCCGGGGACAAACCCAAGGTTAGGAGGGATTGTTTGACAGTGGGCACCTGGTGGCGGCAGGCGGCAGGCCTCGGGTAATCGAAGAAGAGAGAAGATCCCATGATCCCCTGTCTTGTCCGCTGCTCCCTTCCCCGCCCTCCTCAGTGCCTGATTGTCTGCACCTGAGACCCCACTCTCACCCCATTCCCCTCCAGCCCCCCCCCACACACACACACACAGGTGAGAGCACAGCCTGGAAGCCCTGGCCGGGCGCTCCCACTCCTCGGGGCCTTGGGTGCCTGGGGCCCGCCACGCACAGTCTAGCCACCTGCGGCAGCCTTGCCTCAGTTCCTGCCTTGGGCATTTCTGTGCGAATTAAATGAGGTATCACCTGCAAGGCTTTTGAGCCTCACATCTTTGAGGGGAAGAGATTGTGCAGGACTGAGAATAGGGGGAAGTGAGACTCCCCCCCCCCCCAAAGTATTCGCCACTGCCGACGACCATTTCCTCAGTGTTCAACCCTGCAACACACTGCCCCACCGGGGCTGGGAAGGTGCTGGGCTTCCTGCCACACACAACCCCCCCCCCAGGCACCACCACTGCCCTGAATCCCTATCACCTCTTCATAGTACACTCGGGTCCCTCACGGGCTTCCCACTAAAGACAAAATGTGAAATCTCAAAATGCCCATATTTTACTAGCTATGTGGAAAGCACGCAGAACATTCAACAACGCCAAGCTGACAGCTTTGAAATCGGACAGTAAAAGGACTGAGCAGAACAAAGCAGGACCTGGTTTCCCTCTGAGCTATTTTCTGAAAATGGGCCAGGACCCAAATTCATGGGGCTGCTCCCGGGCGGGCCGCCCACCTCTCAGCCAGCCCGGGCCCTGAGGGGAGGCCGGGGGGGGGCCGGGCCCCACTGTGGGGGGCTCTGGGGCTCCAGGTGTGTGTGCTGGGGGCCGGGGAACTGCCAGGCCCCTGCTTCCTCCCCAGGCCAACCAGGGGTCTAGGAAGGGACCCTAGGACCTTCACAAACTCTCATCCCGCCCAACATGAACACCATCTTTGCTGCATGGCTAATCCTCCCGCTCCCGTCACTCCCTGCTCCCCTAAGGCAGAATAAGCCGTCCCTCAACTGTGCTCCAGAATGTTCCTCTGCTCCCTGTGTGCTCCTTGGAGGATAAAGCTGTTGCTCCCCATGCCCGGCGTGGTGTCTGGCACGCAGTAGGTGTGATGTGAATAAATGTTTGTCATACTGAGTGGAATAGTAATGAAGGAGCCAGATGGAACACACCCTTCAGACATCTAAAAATAACTCAGTCGCCTAGCGGAATTGAAGGGTGCCCTGAGGCCACAGAGAGTGTTTTTTGTCCTTGGAACCCACTGGTGCTCCCTCTGCTCCTCCCCCCAGCCACGACCCTGGAACAAAGGGCAGCAGATTTCTCTGGAAGCCAGTCATGTCTTTATTCCATCAGTGACCACCACCACAGCACCACAGACGCAGCGGGGGCCTGCCTGCGAACCCCGGGCAAGGCAACAGGGCGGGTGGAGGGGGCCCAGCGAGGGGAAGGCTTCCCTCCCTGCCTCCCCAGCACCCGGAGACATGACTGTAATGCACTCTGTGTCGGCGCCGGAAGAAGTGTTCCAGGCCTGGGGCCAGGGAGGGACTTGTTGGGGTGGCTAAGGGTGGACTCTGAACTTGAAAAGAGACCCTGGGCATACGTGTGTGTGCATGCGTGTGTGTGCGTGTGTGTGTGTGTGTTTGGGGGACGCCTACACTACTGAGCATGTGGGGTTTGACTGCTGAGCCACAGGACCTGCCTGGGGCCGAGGAGACCAGGAACCAGCGCTGTGGTTCCTGGACGAGGCCGGGGCGGAGGCCACCCTCCTCACTGTGTCGCCTTGGAGAGGAGCCTGGCTGGAGGGCTGCCTCTGGCCTGACCCATCTCACGTGTAGGCCATCTTGCTGCACACCCAGGGCCGGGTCATCAGACACTCCGTCGACACCAGCCTGGTGGGCTCCACGAAGACGCATTCTCCCAGGCCCGAGATGGAGAACCTGGGGCCAGAAGACAAGAGAGCAGGCGATTACAACCTGGCACACACAGCCTGTCACTGCGTGGCCCTGGAGGCCCTGTGGCCTGTCCCTTCCCTCTGGAGCCACCTTCCAGTACTTTTGGCCCCTACAGAACTTTCTAGTGCAGCCTCCCATTGCTTCCCTAGTGTGTCCACCACGGCTCCAGGCATGTGGGCAATGCCCGCAGACATCTCCTGAACACAACCTGCACTTTCCTATCCTTCTAAAGTCAGCTCACTCATCCGGGAGCCAGGATCCGGTTCAGGACCACCCTGTGTCCCCGCTAGTCCCCGAAGCACCTGCCTGCACCATGGGGCACCGCCTGTCACAGCCTCATGGGGGCCTGTCTGTCCCCACCAGCCCCCCAGGCAGTCAGCTCCTGAACAGTGGACCGCGTGCTTCCCTCATCTCGGCTCCCCTACAGCGCACAGCGTCAAGCACAGGAAATGCTCAGCAGAGACCAGCTGAGTTAAACTACCTCCCAGGGGTGGACCCGATTAACCCCAGCGTTTGATCCCCAGGCTGTGTTGCCCACAGATTCACTGACATCATCAGGGGATGTGGGGGATGGGGGTGCTTTCTACCTAAAATCATTCCTGTGAATTTCAAGATTGCTTCTTAACCTCACTGGGCACCCTGATCTGAGTCCCCTGCCAAGGCTGGCGCTGGGGTCTCCAAGAGAGGACACCAGAATGACCTCAAGGGAGAGTGCCGGCCAGGACCGCCAAGGCGCCAGAGAAACGTGGCCTAAAGGCCTGTTGGGTGACAGGTGGTCAGCACGCCGGGAACCTCAGCCTCCAGGGCTCTCCCCACTTCTGGGAACGGGAAGCTTCCAGAAGAGGGGAGAAAGGGGCAGAAAGTGCAGACTCCTCAGCACCTCTAAGGATAGGCCTGGGATGAAGGCAGGAGAAGGAAAGAGAAAAAAAGGAAGAGATGATGAGGTCAAAGAGGGGTGCAGAAGGAAGGGCTCGGGAGGCAGGGCAAAGGAGGGAAGGAGCTGACGGGCTGCTCGCCCCCTAGAGGCTACCAGCAACTGATGCAGCCCCCAGCCAGCTGCGCGGGAAGGCCATGGTGGAGCGCGGGGATCAGCCCTCCCGCCTCTCCTGCCTTGGGGTCCCTCCTGCACCATCAGCGGCAGCAGCAGATGAGCAGCTGGGCCCCCACCTGGCCTCTCAGGGTCTGGACTGGAAGCTGAGGTTCTTATTCCCTCCCTGGGAATTCCCTTCGTTTCCCTAAGCCTGGACTGCACGCCCGGCTATCATCACCCCCCACTGCCACAGACATGCACCCCCACCCCCGCCCCCCATGACCACTGCCACCCGGCACCCCACAAACCAGTCCTTTATACGGCACACCTGCCACCCATCACACACTCCCGTCCACACCACTCGGGTCACACAAGCAACACCACCCCTGCACACGCCCCCAGCACCCTCACGAGATGTTTTCAGGAGAATGCGCCCAGCGCCCAGCATTCAGAGCCCCCTCCCTCCATGGTAACGATGTCCAGGCAACAAACAGCTGTTCAGAATAGAGGCCCATCTCCACTCTCTCTCGAAGGCAGTGTGGTCACGTGGCTAGGTTCTGGCCAATGCAGAGGGACATCCGGGCACGGCTTCCCCTTCCTCGGAGCCACACTGAGCCCCGCAGACGGAGCCGCTGCACGGAGCGCCGAGATGGAAAAGGCCTGGCGGCAGCAGAAAGCCCCAATGACTACACACAGCAGAGCCGCCACACCAGGCTGGACGTGAGAGGACAGAGAGAAGGAAGGCCCTTATCGTTTTCTCTGTCACACGCCGCTCAACCTGGAGGTTAGTAGCTCTAGCCAGCACAGACCCGAGTGGCTCTCTCTCTCTCTCTCTCTCTCTCTCTCTCTCTCTCTCTGGGGTGCTGTGTCCAGGGAGCTAGTTCTTTCAGTCTAAGCTCAGGGGCCAGAAGATGAAGGCTCAGCTCACGTGTCTGGGTCAAACGGGTCCCCGTTGATCCAGTGGAATTCGTCCCCGACTCTGCGCAGGCCAATCCAGGGCTCCCTTCGCGTGAACTTGAACATAAACTCCTGTACCAAGGCAAGAGGGAGCCCTGAGTCATATGAGGTCTCCTGACTGTTCAGACATCCCAGACTAACCTCAGCTGAGAAGGCTGGCCCCCAGGACATACAGATGCAGAAAGACCCCTCACTGCTGGGGTCACAGAGTGTGCTGCGCTCCCGCTGCCCTCCTGCCCAGCAGTTGCTGCAACTGCCCGGGAGCGTGCCGCCTAAACCAGGAAGCCTGGAACAAAGTTCATCCTCTCAGCTCAGATTTTTAGGGGCCCCTGGATGGCTCAGCCGGTTAAGTGTCCAACTTGAGCTCAGGTCGTGATTCTGCGGTTCGTGAGTTCGAGCCCCATGTCCGGCTCTGTGCTGACAGCTGGGAGCCTGGAGCCTGCTTTGTATTCTGTGTCTTCCTCTCTCTCTGCCCCTCCCCCCGCTTGTGCTCACACACACTCTCTCTCTCTCTCAAAAATACATAAACATTAAAAAAAATATTTTTTTAAAAAGCAGTGATCAGCTATTTTGGATTGCCACACCACTGTCACCCTCAAAATCCAAAATGGACAATAGACTGGTTAATTGCGTTCCTGTCACATTTATACCAATAAAATGGGTGGGCTTTACATGAGAGCTCATGCCCTGATGTGGGCTCATAGAAGATGCCAACACGTTCTTCATCCACAAGCGCCTTGGTGATTTGTAATTCTTACACTTGACAATACAGAGTTGAGCTCAGCAAACCAGCCTTGGATTGAAATCATCGGCCTTTATGACAGCAGCAGAACCTACTCCCACCCCACGGGGCCCACCTGCACACCCCAGGCCGGGTGCGTTCTGGAAACACGTCACAGGGGCCGCCACGTCCCAGAAGTGTGGTCCTCCCCGAAGGTCCTCCCCTGGCCCAGGCTCACCAGCTCCTTCTGGCTCTGAATCACAGCCAGCACAGCCTCGTGACTATGGCAGTACTGCCGGCCCGTGTTCCAGTCTCTCGGCTCCTCAGAGAAGAAGTAACATTTCCTTCCGTAGAGCAGCCAGTCCTCTGGGCAGGGTGCTTCGCACTTGATACAGCCCTTGGAAGCTGCAGGAGGATCGAGAGGACTCAGGGTCCACCAGCACGCCCGGCCCCTGCCTGGACCTGAAGAATCACGCTCAGGGGCCCAAAGTCCCCCCCCTCCAACCTGCCTGACTTGCGTGCCCTCCAGTGATCACTCAGGTGGCTGTCTTCCCAGGCGAGCACCTCTCGCAGTGCCTGGCTGGTAATAGGTTGGGGGCTGAATATTAGGAAGATGAGGTGTGGGAGGCTGGCAGGGACAGGACCGCCAGGGGAAGTGGCAGCAGATTAGCCCCTGGGTTAAGATCTCCTCTCCCTCTCCAAACTCCTGGAGCCTCGGAACCCCGGAAACGGAATTAGGAAGGACCTGGAGGCCACGCGGGCTCTCTCCCTAGCCAGGGTGGGAACCGGCAGCCCGATCTCATTGGCTCACAACTCAACCTGTTTCACTGCTGAACTGCCGCCAAGTTCTTTTTCATTGTTGAGTCCCAACCTGCCTTCCTGAGACCCATTCCTGCGGGTCCAGGCTCTGCCCCCCGGAGTGACCCAGAGCAAGCCCAGCCCATCTTCTACTGCCTACTTGAAGAGGACGCCAGCCTCCCCTCATCCAGGCTTCTGTAATTCCTTGCAAAAGATGCTCTACACATCCTTCTCCATCCCGTCTGGCTCACTGTGGCATGTCCACGTAGTCAGCAAAATGCCGCCGCTGGAACAAACTAGAGCACACAGGAGGCGGCCCCACCCATGCTGCCTTCCAGTTGCTGTGGGCTTTCCCACGAGCAGACAGCCTCGATGAAAAGAATCTGTGGGTATGTGCATACGTGCACCTTCCTAGGCAGGCAGAATATGCTTGGATCGTTTTCATATGACCTCTTTCCAAGCCAGGTCTCCCCTGTGTCCAGAACACGTATAAATCACTTTTTAAGTCCATATGGAGGTCTTATTTTTATTTCTTCCACCTTGATCTCATTCACATTGGCTCCTCTGAGGTTTGAAAGATACATTTTAATCTTGATCTTTTTTTCCATCTGTCTTCAAAGCATACTTCCTCTGTCATCCTAAGCATCCTTGCAACACCTACAAACTCCATAAGCATACTGTTGTTTGTGTTCATACGAGTGACTGATTAAAATGTAGACCAGGACAGAGCCAAGAACAGGCCTGTGGTACTCCAGCCCTAGGGATCTGTAGCCACTCTGACACCAGTTAAATCACCGTCACTCTGGCATATCTGCACCGAGCGCTGCGGTCACTTGAGAGTATTGACCATGGCGTGGCCACATTTCAACTGCTTTCCACAGGATCTCCAAAGAGACTCTGTTGTGCTTTACTAAAATCACAACATGCTATGTCTTCACATTGCTCTGACCTCCCAACACAGCATTAGGACAGAAGGAAACCAATTTAATTTGTAGTGATTATTCTAGGTGAATCCAAGCTGGCACCAGCGGTCACCATATTCTTTTCTAAACACTCACCAATCCCCTGCTTATCATGCATGCCCAAAGGTGAAGATTTAGTAGGAGCGGATACTCTCTTTGGACTTTTCTCCCATTTCGAGGTGCCCGCCTCTGGTCTTATGGTACTTCTCAAAGATTAAGGATGGAGGCAGTGAAATCACTTTGCAGACTCTTCAGAACCCATGACACACTTAGACTTGGATCCATTAAAATCAGCCGTATCTCCTGGTCAGGCAGCCTCACGTGTTCTTAGTGGCAGTTTCCTCCTTTTTATTCCTTGCTCCCTTTCAGTTCCACATGGGAAGCTCCCTGGCAGAGAAGCCTCTACCTCTTTCCTTCCTTCCTTCCTTCCTTCCTTCTTTCCCTCCTTCCCTCAGCATTTAGTGGCCCTACCACACAGCAGGGCTCAATAAATGTTCATTAAATGAATGAACGTGATCTTTAATAAGGCCCTTATCCCCAAACCATCTCCTTCAAGAAGCAGCGCTTGCCTAACTCACCTCAAGTTGGTTCTGTGGTCTCGAAGCATGTATGGAATAGTCCGTAAGTAACATCACTCCTTCCCCCCATGTGGAGTCAATGTGTGAATATATTATTTTTGGCTAAACTCTCATCTATAAACAGCACTCTGTTTTCAGTGCTTTGTTCCCCACAGAATACGTAGTATGTCTGGAACCTTTCTTTACCTAATTAGACTTTACCTAATTTGACAAGATGTGTCTTTGTATATACGTGTCTATGTATACACTTGCGTGAATGCTCTGACATCCGTGCTCACCCAAGATGCTCATCACCACCAGGATGGCGAACAGAAGGACTGCGATGGCCCCCAGCAGGAGACGTGTGGTGGTGTCTGAGAAGAAAAGAAAGCGGTTCAATACCTGGCCACCCACCCCACTGCCAGTCCCCACTGCCAGCCCCAAGTCCTGATAGTGGGAAACTCTGGCCTGAGCCCAGCAACCTGTGTTTTGTTTTTTGTTTTTGTTTTTGTTTTTGAGAGAGTGTGTGTGCACATGAGAGAGGGAGGGGCAGAGAAAGATGGAGGGAGAGAATCCCAAGCAGGCTCAGCACAGAGCCCAGTGTAGGGTTCGAACTCATGAACCATGACCTCATGACCTGAGCTGAAATCAGGAGTCTGACACTTAAGTGACTGAGCCACCCAGGTGCCCCATCAGTCTGTGTTTTAGCAAGCCCTCCGCGTGATTCAGATGCATGCTGAAGTCTGAGAGCCCGTGTTCGGGAGCACTGTTGTGAATCTGTGACACCCCCGCCCCGCCAGCCTAGAAGCCATCCTTCCAAGGCTCTGAACTTGACCATCTTCTGTGCCTGTCAGGGTTTTCCAGTCCTCACCTTCTGCTGCTTCTCTGCCTGGTCCATGGTTTTGGCCACATGGACTCCTTGAAGTAACCCAACCCATCCTCAGAGTTCTCCTCCACCACTGCTACCTCTGGAAATCCTGCCCATGTCTACACCTGCTATCCTCTTCACAATACCTCTGCCTTCTCCCCTTTTAATTATTTTCTCTATCATTGAAAATTTTTATTTTATTTTCAAGGGGAGAACCCCTTGAGACTTTAGACGTAGCCTATTAAAGTTCTTCTTACTGTCAGAAAATAGACATCACATAAAGTTGCCATTTTAACCACCAAGTGTACAATTAGTGGCATTAATTACATCCATGATGTTGGGCAACTATCCCGTCTTTTTAGTTTTACAGATAAACTTGTTCATCACCCAAACAGAAACTCCGTTCTGATTAAGCAATCCCGTTCCCACATCCCCCCCCACCCCCCCAGCCCCTAACAACCTTGAATCTACATTCTGTCTCCTTGAATTTGCCGTCTAGATATTTCATCCAAGTGGAATCATACAGTATTTGTCTTTTTGTGTCTGACTTATTTCACTTCACCTAACGCTTTCAAGGTAATCCATGTTGCAGCCTGTGCCAGAATGTCATTCCTATTTACGGCCACGTAATATCCCGCTGTATGAATACATATGTATGTTACATATGTATATATGGTCGTGGTTGTTGTTTACCCATTCATCCACTGAGTGACACTTGAGCGGACATCAACATCCAGTCCGTAACAATGTTCTTGAAGAAGCGTCCCCCAAAATGTTCAGAGCTGCTCCAGTCTAATTTTGCCTTCCCCACCCACCTGCAACCTTAAAATCTCCCTTTACCAGCAGCCTGAAGGTCTCTCTGCCTCGCTCAGGTACTGGCTCTCCTGAACCTTCTATCCATTTTTTTCCTGGTTTACTCCCTCATCTCGGTGGAGCACATCTTCCAATAGCTGCCTGAGAAAGGACCACCTCACTACACAACCACCAACGGTAACCTTCGTGCCGTGTCCTACGGTGAATGATCCCCCTGGAGCTGTGAACTCAGAGGCCTGATTATTACAGGCTGGAGAGAATTTTCCTGCAGAATGTTGGAGGCATTACTTAACTGTCTTCTAGCCCCAGTGTTGCTCTTGAAGAGTCTAGAGCCGTTCTCATCCATGATCCTTTTAATGTCAATTACTTTCCAAGGGGGCTGGCTGGCTCATTTGGAAGAGCAAGCCACTCTTGATCTCGGGGTCATCAGCTGGAGCCCCACATGGGGTGTAGAGATCATTTAAATAAATAAATGAATAAACTTAAAAAAAAAAAAAAAAGAATATCAATCGCTTTCCGCCCCCTGCTGGAAGCTTTTAGGATCTTCTCCTTATCACACAGTCTTCTAAAATTTCATCATGCATGTCATGCCTTAGTTTGGGTCCATTTGCATCCACTAAAGTAGGCAATCAATGGGCGCTGTCATTCTGGAAGCTCATGTCCTTTGGTTTCAGAAAATGTTCTTTAATTATATCATCAGTGGTTTCCTCTTGTCCATTTGCTCAGTCCTCTTTCTGGAAGTCCTATTCTTCAGATGGTAGACCACCTGAATTGGTCCTCTGAGTTTCTTTTTTTCCCCCTTATCGATGATCTTTTTGCCTTCTTTGCTCTATTTCCTGGGAGATTTTTCTCCACTTTATCTTCCTGCTCTCCTGACTTTTCCATTTCGGCAATTATTTTTAATTTTCAGGGTTGTTTTTTGTTTTGCTGTGATTTGCTACTGTTCTCTGAAGACCCATTCTGTTTCTAATGATGTCATATTTGCTCTTATCTCTCTGAGGGTATTACTGATAGCTTTTTGGAGGAGGAGGAAGTGGGCAGAAAGCTTATTTCTCCTTGTATAGTCTGGGTTTCCTCCAAATTGCTTTTTTTTTCCTGTTCATTTGTTTTGGTCTCTAGTTTCCAAGTCAGAGAGTTTCCTTGTATGTCTGGAATTCCTTGGTTATTTGTTGATTAATGCAGGAGGAAAGAGTTCAGTGGAGTCCCTTAAGCTGGGGAAAGCTTATTAACTGTGGGGTCCCAGCGGAGTGACCAGGCTGGGCTGGTCCTGAAAGCTCTCTGAATGCTAACTTCCTCGGGTTTTCCCTCTGGGGTGGGCCAGAGTTTCTGGAGAAGTCTCTTCTGTTTCTCTCCCATAGGGTATAGACTCTTCTGGGCAGAGAGGCTGGGAGACCGTCGTAAGCATTCAATATGTAAATGTCCGCCTAACTGCTTGCGCCCAAATGCACTGCTGTCTCGAGGCCCTTCCTAAGACTTAGCCTCAGGCTGCTGCCCGGGCTGGGAAGACGCTGGACAGCTGGGAAAGAGGATCTGGGGAGCTAAATCCTTTCTAAAATGTTTGACCAGCTCTCCCATTTCAGCTCCACCTTCATTCGCCGCCGTGATGACCGGTGCCCCCATCTCCATACTCTGGAGTTCCGCGTGTGACTCAGGTCGTCCCTCTGCTTTCCCAGCCTTCTCAGGCCGGTGGAATCAGCCAGCACTCATCACTGACCCCTAGCTCCCAACTGTGTTGCTATCTCGTTGTCCTTATGGCCTTTTAAAAATCCCTTTACTGTTGTGTTACTGAGCTTCTGGGAAGAAAGGGGATAAACGTGTGCATTCAGTGTGCCATCTTTACCTGCAAGTGCAGCTGGCATTCTGGAATCCTCCCTAGGAGCAAATTCTTTTCTTTTCTTTTTTTTTTTTACAAACAGTTTATTGTCAAATTAGTTTCCACATAACACCCAGTGCTCATCCCCACAAGTGTCCTCCTCCATGCCCATCCCCCCTCCCCCCCACATCCATCAGTCCTCAGTTTTTGTCAGCATTCAAGAGTCTCTCATGGTTTGCCTCTCTCCCTTTCCCCCACCATTTCCCCCCTTCTTCTCCCCCTTGTTCCTCCGTCAAGTTCCTCCTAATCCTCCTATACGTGCAAACATATGATATTTGTCCTTCTCTGCCTTACTTATTTCGCTCTGCATAACACCCTCAAGGTCCATCCACGTTGCTACACATGGCCAGACTTCATTCTTTCTCATCGCCATGTAGTATTCCGTGGTATAGATAAACCACATCTTCTTGATCCATTCGTCCATTGATGGACACTTAGGCTCTTTCCATGTTTTAGCTATTGTGGAGAGTGCTGCTGTGAACATTGGGGTACATGTCCTAGGAGCAAATTCTGTGCCAGGACTTGTAGACGGCCAGGAGCCCAGGAGCAGGTGGCTGCGGGGAAGAGCGGAGAATAATGCCTGTCCTTCTGGGCTGGGCTCTTTCTGCTCTTTCTGTGTGTTCTCTGTTGTCATCAATGGCAGCTTGTCGGAGGGCTGATCCCCAACCCCCCACCCCCCTGCCTGATGACTGCCTGCAGCAAGTGCCCTGTGTGCATCCTTCCTCTCCCTTCTCTACTCGCCCGTCTAGGCCGACACACTCTGGCGCCATAACACTTTGTGCCCTGAAGATAAGAGCACAGCATCTTAAACCACTTCGCTAGGTTCAAATCCCAGCTCTGCCACTTTCTAGACGATTTAGTTACATTTTCATGGCAAAGGTACTTAGCTTCTATTTTTGTTTCATTTTCTTCACCTTTAAAATGAAGTAATAGTAGTGTCTGCCTCTACTAAAATTTTATGAGAAGTCAATGTTCAGTGCTTAGCATGTGTCTGCCTTAGAAAGCTCTAGTTCAGTGTTAGCAATTGTGATGATGATGATGATGACGATGATGACGATGATGACGATGAGCCCACAGGCTGCTTTAGGTAAAGGCTTGTGCTTTACTCACCATTGGATTCCCGACAGTAGGGCTCAGCCATGGCCTCGCATGTTACAGAGCACCCACTGGTACTCAAAAACCTGAGGGGGATTTAGCTACACTGAATGACAAATGCACTCTGCACGTGCAGCTCCGGTATCACCAGAACCGGGGAGCCTCTTCGTACTCTCATGGGGATAACTGCTCTGGACGCCGCACCGGGGACAGAAAAAGGACATTCCAGGGAGTCCTGACTCATCGCTCACTGCTGCCCTCACAGGGGACAGCTGTGGGGCCGGACAGTCCAAAACAACGTTGTATTAGTTTCCTAGGGTTGGGGTGACAAAGCCCCACAAACCACATGACCTAGAACACAGCACATTTATTATGTCTCGGTTCTGGGGACCAGAAGTCCGCAGTCAAGGTGCCAGCAGGGACACACTCACTCTGAAAGCTAGGGGAGTCCTTGCCCACTTCTTCCTGGCTTCTGAGGGTTTGCTCGTGACCTTTAGAATGGGGCGCCCGGGGGACTCAGTCAGTTGAGCATCAGACTTCAGCTCAGGTCATGATCTCACATTTGTGGGTTTGAGCCCCACATCGGGCTCTGTGCTGACAGCTCAGAGCCTGGAGCCTGCTCCGGATTCTGTATGTCCCACTCTCTCTCTGCCCTCCCCTGCTCACACTCTGTCTCTCTCTGTCTCTCAAAAACTAAAAGGTTTAAAAGAAAAAAATTTTTAATAAAAAGAAAAAGAAGCACATGCACTCCAGTATGGCTTCATCTTAACAAATTATATCTATAATGACCATATTTCCAAATAAGGTCACAATCTCGGGTGCCGGTGGTTAGGGCTTCAACATATCTCTTTGGGAGAGCAGGGGGAGGTACAATTCAAGCCATAACAGGGGCCCCTGGGTGGCTCAGTTGGTTAAGTGTCTGACTTCCGCTTAGGTCATGATCTGGCAGTTCATGGGTTTGGGCCCTGTGTCAGGCTCTGTGCTGACGGCTCAGAGCCTGGAGCCTGCTTCAGATTCTGTGTCTCCCTCTCTCTCTGCCCCTCCTCCACTCACACTCTCTGTCTCTCAAAAATAAGTAAACGTTTAAAAATATCTTTTAAAAATACAGTAAAAAACCAATTCAGGCCATAACAAATGTGTAACTCAACAATCATTCCTTCTATGCAATACTCCACAACAGATGGGGTTTGAGGGTGTTTATTCGTGTTTATAAATATATATGAATTAGCCTCATGTTAGAAGGAACCGCTGAAAATCTGGCTCCAACCCGGACAGAAGCCCCATCACCCTCACATCCACAGCCCAAAAGAGGCTCACCGTTGACCTCTCTCTAAGTTGTCAGGGCCATAGTCTGGAGAGCATAGTCTTGACTGTTCAAAACTATCAAATGTAGAGGTTGGTAATTTTTAAAAATTTTAAAAGGCTTTGCTAAATGCATGTGTGTGGTTTTGACTAGGAAGTTGTGGGTTTATGTCTAATCAAGAAACTTTCAACATTAAAAATTCAGAGTCGGTGAGCTCTGAAAAATCCATAGTTTGCGATATGCAGAATCACTCCATCCCCTCTCGAACCCCCAGGCTGCTCACTCTTCCCCACCCCCACCCCCACTGCCAGAAATATCCCCAGCTCCAGTCGTCCCCAGTCCTTCTAGAACCCAGGCCTCAGCAGTGCTGGGTCACCTTTCCTGCCCACTCCCCGAGGCCAGGGCATGGAAGGAAAGGTTAATAGCCCCAGCGAGAGAAGGCTTGATCCGGAGAACTTCTGTCTGGCTTTCTATTTTTATAAAGCTAATTGTTCATCTAAGGGAAGCCGTGAAGTCGTGAGCTCTAATTCTGGTTTAAATTTAAAAAGTCCTCAATTTCACTTAACCTGTTTGGAGAAAAAAACCGTCCGCGCTGGAGGTAGCAGGCTTGTCTGGGGAGCCTGAGCAGGGGAGCTACGCGCGTCACGAGCACAACTCAGTTCTTCCCGATTAGCCTCACGAAGCCCGAGAACTCCCAGGTCAGAGGGCCCTCCTGGCGAACGTGCATTAGCAAACAGTTTGCAAACAACGCGTGTTCTTGGGCAGGACGCTTAGCCTGTCCAAGACGCCGAGCCTGTCCAAGGGCTTCCTCTGCTGCAAAACGGATACAACACTCACCAGCCCCTGAAGGGTGTGGGGCGATTAAATGGGACACTGTGGAGAAAGCCCCCGGCCTGGGGTCTGGCACATAGTAGGTGCTTGAGAAGCGCCTGGCACTTGATACCGAGGCAGCACAGGCCCCCCCTGAGTGTTCAGCTTGGTCAAGGCAAGAAATCTCTCACTTGTCTCAGAACAGGTGCTGGCGGGTAGACCCCTCATCCCATCTCGGGTGTTTCTCAGTGTCACTTGACAGCTCATTCTGTGGACTTCAGCTGTGGGTGGGGAGCAGACTCAAGGTAGGTGATTGTGCCCCCCTCCCCCTCCCCCCCATCATGGGGGCAGGATGTCGAGTCCAGAGAGCTGGCCAGAGGGATCACCTGCACAGCCCACACCCCTGCACCTTTGTGTGGCCCTGACAGGCAGCGAGAATTATCTAGCTTAGTCGATAGGGCAACTGAGGTTCAAACAAGTTTGAAAACGGCCAGCCCATGGTGGTGGAAAGATCTGGCTTGGGCTTACCTGACTGAGTTCTCACCTCATCAAGGTGCCTCGGCCCCTTGTCCTGAGATTTCGGCCCACACAGCAACAGCCTGGAGAGACCAGGCCTGGTCCCTGGGCTCCCCTCTTCTGACAGGAGATGGGGGTGCCAAGGGAGCACCCAGCAGCCCCTCAGAGCACCGGTGAGGCCCTGGACTCGGACCCCAGATACTAAGATTCCTGTAGAAAAAGTCCATAGGCCTCAGATGCTGGGCCTCCAAGGACTAAGGAAGGCCATCAAGGGCGGGGCTGCTTCTGGAAGCACCAGGGAGAGAACCAGAGGTGGCATGAGACGCAGAGCCAGGCTGGGGAGGAGCCCCACCGGGGCCGGCAAGTCAAGGCTGGGGCCGCAAGGAGACGCTGAGAACAGATCAGCGAGCTTCTGCGAGGGGTGGGAGACTCCATGTCCCAAGAGAGCAGTCGGCCTGGGCCTTATTCAACCTAATCGCAGGCGGTCCGCCCAGCCCCAGTGGGGAGCAGGAAGAAGAACGGGTCAAAGTCAGGGCTGGAGGTAAAATAGGAACCAGCAAGCCAGAGGCATTGAATGAGGCCACAGCACCCCTGAACCGGCCTGACCATCAGAGGGCTGGAGTTAGGTCAGAGCAGACCCTGCAGGAATGCCTATGAATGAATGAATGAAGACTTACAGGCAAAAGGAGTGAGCAACTTCAAGACATAACTTGGGTGGGAGGGATGCCGGAATCACAGGCAAATCCGACAATGCCCGACAGAGAGAGGGGCTTGTCCACCTTTATTCAACTCTACTCTTCTCTGCCCGCAATGGCTCTCCTACTCTGCCATCCATCATCTTTGCTTCCTTTGTCCCAAAGCACCACCCAGGCATCTGACCACCCCTCCCTCCAGAGTTTGCACAGCCCCTCCCCCACACAGGTGGTCCAGACCCCCAGCCCACAAGCCCGGGGCCAAACGCTAACATTATAGCCCCAGCCTCTCCCTCCTCGGCAAGCCGCCTGCCTTAGCAAGTGCTGGCCAGGTCTCACCCCTGACCACCACCCCACCTTCCTCACTGACCTGGTCTTGGTCTGACCCCTTGGGTGACCCCTTGGTCACCACCACTTTTCCAAGGGCAAATCCACTGTCTCGTTCTATGCTTGACTCTCAACTGTTTCTTCAGAACAAAGTCCGAGGCCTGGGTGGCCATTCACAGTCTGGACCCTCCAGATTCATCTCGTCGCATCCCTTCCCCTCCATTCTGGTACTCTGGAGTTCATTTTGTCACAAGGGACAAGCTGGTTCTGCCCACCTGGGCCCTGAACATGTCACTCCTCGAGCCTGGGGCACCCTGCTTTCCCTTCGCACCTAAGAGGTCACCCACTCCAAGAAGCCTCCCTTTCCCTTTCTTCTCTTTCCTTTTCTTTTTTATGTTTATTTATTGATTTTTTTTTGAGAGAGAGAAGGAGAGGGAGAAGGGTAGACAGAGAGAGAAAGAATCCCAAGCAGTCTCCATGCTGTCAGTGCAGAGCTTGATGCTGGGCTCGAACCTACCAACTGTGAGATCGTGACCTGAACTGAAATCAAGAGTCCCATGTTTAACCAGCTGAGCCACCCAGGCACCCCAGAAGCCTTCCTTTTCTAATACTCTGCCCCCAAGGGTTGGGTGACCCAGGCTCTGGGCTCTGGTAGTTAATGCTGCCCAGATTCTCAGCCTTTGGACCAAGGATGTCAGGAGAATCCAGAAATCCAGAGAGCCAGCTCTATTCTCCCTTGACAAGTCTAGCATCTCCCCCCTCCAGCCCCTCCCCCCCCCCAGAAACACAAAGTTTCCCCAATGAGCTCACGAACTTGAATTCTATTTTCCACTTGGTTACTGCTGCCTTGGCTGGCCAGGGTCACTCCCTGAGCCCACCTGACTGGAAGGGGAAGGTGGCACTCAAGACCTTGCAAGGAAGAGCCTGAGGCATATTCTCCACCTCTCTCCTCCCTATATGGCCCATCACCGCCAGCGCCCCCATCCCTTCCCACAGCGCAGGGGCGCCGTCTCTGGGGGTCTACAGCTTTTGTCACTTTGCCCAAAACACTTCCACCGGTGCAGATTTAAGCCACCCTCTCAACATGCACATCAGGTGAGAGCCGGTCAGGAACCGCCCCCCTTCATTCTGAAGAAGACTGGGGCTCAGAGCATGAAACCCGCTCCCAAGGTCAAAGAACGGGTTAGCTGCCTAGGCAGGGTCAAGGCTGTAACTGAAGGTGGTCCTTAGCTACGTCCTCCCCAACTCCGCCATGTGGCATCTGATTGCCCTGAAATCAATCCTCCCGGCGCTCCCGCCCTCCCCTCCGGGAGCTCGGCCAAGGTGACTCCGACCCGCCTCCCCGGGGTCCCAGGCCGGGGGAGACGGAGGGCCGCTCGGCGCTTACCCTCCAAGGCCGCCTTCCAGCTGGTGCTGCCCTCATAGCCCGACCCCGATCGCCGCAGCAGCCCCTCGGGTGCGCGGCCCTCCGCCTCGGCCGGCGAGCGCGGCCTGGGCGCTGCGGGGGCGGGCGCGGGGCGCGCGGCGGGGGGCGGCGGCGGCCGGGTCCGCGCGGGGGGCTCCCGGGCCGGCTCCATGCCCGGCGCTCCGCCGCGCCGCGCCCGCGCTCCTGCGCCGGGGTGCGGGGCCCAGCCCGACGCGCACTCGGCGCTCCGCGCGCCCTGCGGGCCCCCCAGGCCGACCTCGGGGGGACGAGGGCGGCGGTTCGCTCAGGCCGGGGCTGAGCCCGGCTCCCGGCGCCGGACCCCCTGCGCCCGGTTGCCGCCGCCGCCTCCGGCCGTGCGCGCCGCTCCTGCCCTGGCCCAGCCGCAGCCTCCGCTCAGAGCCGGGGCACGGGGAGGAGCGGGTGGAGGCGCGCGGTAGCGGGGCTGGCTGGCGGGGTGGCGCCTGGTCGGAAGGGGGGGTGGGGGGGGGACGAGGAGGGAGGAGGCGCGGAGCAGCAGGGACAGCTGCACAGCCCGGGCCCCGCGGGCCACCCGCTCACTTGGCAGAATACCAAATGCTGCAAAGAGAGGAGCGCGGATCCTGGAGTCGGGAGACCCCCCGTCCTCTAATCCAGCTGCACCCCCGGCCCTCCCCGCCCACCCCCCACCCCCAGCCTTCTTCCGGTCCTCTGTAAAATGGGAATAAAGTTTACAGGGATGACGCGGTGCAATTCCAGGAAGATGAGGGGCTTTCCTCTAGGCTGTCCTGGAGTCAGGGCAGGGGGGCGAGGCTGCCACTTGGCCCAAGCTCTTGACAGTGGAGAGGAAAGGGAGGACCAAAGTCTAAGGGGACAAGTGGAGAAAAAATTTCTGATTCCGTTCATACTGGTGAGCATCCTCTAAGCGCTGGGGACTCACATACGTGAGCTGACAACATCTCCAGCTTAAGTTGAAAATTGCAAGTCAACAGCATTTTGGAAGGCTGCACCCTGTGGGCCGGGGCTTGGTGGGGTTTTGGACTCCCAGGCCAGCCCTTCCTCCGTGGCCTTCACTCAGCCTGTACCCCTCCCGGGCTGCCCCACAGTCAGTCACCGGAGGCTCTTGCTCTGAACTTCCCTCTCCAACCTGAGTCCTCAGCCTGTTTCCTGTCTCATTAATGGTTCCTCATTCTCAACTCCTCCTGTATTTCCATATGGATGAGGGCTTACCCTACATATAGGTTGTAGGTTTCTCAGCTTCTTCTTTCGGATTGGGCTTGAGAAATCAGATTGCATTCCCACCATACTACACCCAGAAGTCAACAAAATCACCTGAGATCTGCAACCAGAATGCACGTTACCATGGGACACCAGGGAGGTCTTAGCTCTTGGTAGAAAGAGGGCTAGGAACAGATCACTTACACACAATTTATTTCACTTTATACACAAATGAATAAAGGGGAAAAATTGTAAAACCACACATAAAGAAGAAAAACTGAATATCGGTAGCAGAACGTATTTTATTACACGGTTGTATTTTGGCATAGTCCCCTTCACAGAGCCTATTCTTGGCTGTCAACAATCAAATTCTCATCGCCAAGTCCATGTGAGTGTTGCTATATGAGTCACAACTCCGATCGGAGCCAAGGGTCTTCTAGGTCCTTCTCCCTTGGGTTCAGGAAAATGAGAGGGATGAGGGGGGGCAGGCATTTTCTATTGAAGAAATGCTTCTCTGCTGGGGCAGAGCCTGCCCACTGTCAAGTGTTTCTCTCTGGGCCGTGGCTCATCTTGCTGGAATAAGTCTTCCCAGGAGGAAAGGACCACCATTCCCAGTGATGCGTGTGATTCATCCTCTTGTATCAGCCCCTTCTCAGGCCGGGGGACAACCCAGAATCCTTCGCACCCTCAGCCTAGCCCTAAAATGCAGCCCATGTTTGCAAACCCAATGAGAGCACACAAATAGAATGGAGCAAAAATAGAGGGGATTATCAAACGTCTCTGGCCCAGAGATTTTTCAGTCTCAGAGCCAGCTGTGAGACACATTGTCAATGATACTGTGGCCCCAGAAATGAGCACGAGCCTGGCTAGTTCTCCGGCATGTGCACTCCAAAAGAGGACTGTGGTGAAGAAATCTTTGAAGCAGCAAATAATTTTGCACAGCCAGGGGGTTCCCTAAGGTGCTCCGAAGATTGTCCTCAGGAAGGAAGAGAGTCCATGAGAGTTAAAAGAATGTGACAGTGATGACAAGGGTGGGCATGGTGGATGCCTGTAAATCCCCACATCACCATTTCTGCACCTGGGATCGAGGCACAGCCTGCTTCTCACTGGTGCAGCAGGGCTGGAGATACCCGTGTGGGTTAGCCAACACCAGCCTTCATGAGTCACATGCCGGTGTCTCTGATAACACAGTTCCCTGGGGATTTCAGGGGGCTCCTAGGCTATCTGCTTCCCAGTGCATTGGAATGGTCACAAAGCCATCTACTGCCCAAGTTACAGTCCTATCTCTGTCCCTTACTGACTTCTCTTTCCTTAAAGGTTTGAATAAACTCCTGGCCATGACTGGCATTGTCCCAAGCCAGGGTCACAGGTCCATCACTGAATCAATCATCGCAATAAGGTCCAGGACATACGTCCAAGCCTGGAGATGGGGTCAGGGTCATCTCCCCCACCCATCGCAGGACTGACCGTGAGGAAGAGATGATTCCCCAAAGGAAATGCAGGTTACTATTCCCGGGAGAAAGAGGAAAGGCTGCTGGAAAGAAAAAACATCAAATGTATGCCATATATTTGGAATAATATGCAGCTATTTAAAAAGAATGAGATAAATCAGTGTATCCTGATTTGGAACAACCTCCAAGATAAATTAAGTTAGAAGAAAGCAGGGGCACCATCTGACTCTTGATTTCAGCTCAGGTCATGATCTCATGGTTTGTGGGATGGAGCCCCCAAGTGGGCTCTGAGCTGACAGTGCAGAGCCTGTTTGGGATTCTCTCTCTTCCTCTCTCTGCCCCTCCCCTGCTTGCTACTCATGCTCTTTCTCTTTCTCTCTCAAAATAAATAAACTTTAAAAAAAAGTTAGAAGAAAGCAATATGCAGAAGAGTGTGTATAGTGTGTTGTCATTTGTGTCTACCAAGATTGTGTGTGTGTGTGTGTGTGTGTGTGTGTGCACGCACATGCTTGTATGAAGATTTTTGCAAGAATGCACAAGAAACAGTTAATGGGTGTTTATCTCCAAATAGTGGAACTGGGTATGGAGAATGGAAGGAAGACTCTTTTTGTTTGTTTTCTATCCTTCTGAATGTTTAACTACCTGCACATTTTTTCTTAAAGGTCACCTTTAAGTTGTATTCAGAGCACCTGTGTTAGAATTTTTGCCTCATATCTACTGGGGAAGATTACTGGGTGCACATAATTTGTGAGCCAGCTGAGATTTTGACTGAGAGACAACTGGCCTGGGATAGCAAGCCTCAAGGCCACAGAGCAGGAATTGGGTGAAACAGAGCTGGCGTATGCCTTGGTCAGGAACAGAGACTGGGGGAGACCTTCAGAAGGAGAGGGGGGCAGAGGGCTTGGCTCTCTGGGGGCTTGAGCCTTGGCTAAAGGCTGGGGACTTTATTCCTTTTCAGAAACAGAGCGCGCCTGCTTTTGGGGTCCAAAAGGTCTTTAGGGGGGATCTCATGCCTGTTAGGGCTCTTTTTTGGCACCCTGCCCCCAAGGATGCCCCAGAAGTGCTTGATTTTGCTTTGGTCATTAACACTACTCACCAGTATAGGGTGCTAATGTTTATATGTAGTTAACACTAGAAGCATTCTGCAAATCACCAAGACGTGTCAGATCAACTACATGGTATTGTCTCTGAGTCCAGGGACGGTGTCTGCTCCTGTGTGACATCTTCTTCAGGTGCCACTTGGGTGGTCAGGCCACCTGCTCACAACTGTGCCAAATGAAGGATCTAGGAGACAACGCTGACTCACCAGCCAGGAGCTGCCAGTCATTTAACAGACACTCCTTTTCCCATGATACATGAACATCAAGTCGACAGGAATAAAAAATTCCTCCTTCAACAAGTTCAGTCCACAATTATCGAGCACCAAGTGCTGGGTGCTGTGCCGGCTACTGGGAAGAGGGAAGCTGATGGTACCCAGTCGACAGCAAGCCAGGCCTGCACCGATGGACAGAAGCTGAGCCTCTCGGTGGTCTCCCTTGCTCTCTAGAAGTTCCTGAGTAAGAGACCACTGGGTGTCATCTGCCACCAGGGTGAGTGTCCTGGGTACCCGCTTGGAGAATGCCGAGACAGCTATGTTTAGCATTTCTTGATGGAACCAGAATCTGCTGTCAAGAAAAGTGGGGCCTGGCCAAACCCTGACCTTTGGATGAGAATGATGTCTTCTATAATAATCCTGCCCAAAACCACTGCCTCATGCATTAGCCCTCTCCTGAGAGGGTGATAGGAACCAGCAAGTGACAGAAAACTCAACATGTACAGACTGGGGGGAAAAATAAATCTTATTTTGTTTTTCCTCTAAGGACAAGAATAAACGCATATTTTCTTATTACAAAAGTAATACCTAGGCTTTTCTTGTGCAAGCATATACATTTTTAAAATACCTTTTCTTCGGGAGCACCTGGGTGGCTCAGTCGGTTGAGCATCCCACTCTTGATTTTAGCTCAGTTCATGATGTCACCCTTCCTGAGTTTGAGCCTTGAGTCAGGCTCTGCACTGATAGCACGGAGCCTGCTTGGGATTTTCTCTCTCCCTCTCTCTCTGCCCCTCCCCTGTGTGTGCACACACACCCACGCCCTTTCTTAAAAATAAATAAATAAAGGGGCACCTGGGTGGCTTAGTCGGTTAAGCGTCTGACTTTCGCTTAGGTCATGATCTCGCGGTTTGTGGGTTCGAGGCCCACGTCGGGCTCTGTGCTGACTGCCAGCTCAGAGCCTGGAGCCTGTTTCGGTCTGTGACTCCCTCTCTCTCTGACCCTCCCCTGCTCATGCTGTCTCTCTCTCTCTCTCTCTCTCCCCTAGAAATAAATAAAACATAAAAATAAATAAATAAATAAATAAATAAATAAATAAATAAATAAATAAATAAAGGGTGCCTGGGTGGCTCCATCAGTTAAGCGTCCAACTATTGGCTCAGGTTATGATCTCACCGTGAGTTCGAGCCTTGCATTGCTGACTGTTCGGAGCTTGGAATCTCCTTCGGATTCTGTGTGTGTCTCTCTCTGGCCGTCCCCTGCTCACACTCTGTCTCTCTCCCTCTCAAAACTAAATTAACATTAAAAATAAATAAATAAATAAACATTAAACAATATATTAAAAAGTAAATGTTCCAGTGTCCTCATTAGGACTGGAAATCAGCAGAACAGGGTCTGGAGTCAGTGTCTTCCTGAGGTGATATGAAGGTGGGAAAAATTTCGATGTCAGCGTCAGGATTCGTCATGAGCTGAACACATCAGTAGATCTCACATGAGGCAGGATCATACAGAGCGAGGTAAACTAGCGCCCCCAAGACGCGTTGGTTATCAGCACCTGTGTTCCCACAACAGGACTGATCCTCTGCCTGGAGACACAATAAGCTGGGGGTCAGATCCTTCATTTATTCTTAAAGTCACCCAGTAAATATTTGCTGTCTAAACTTCTGCTTAAATAAAAGTAATACAGTATAATACAATAAGACTCTGGGTAAGGCTTAGGGAGTCTGCAAGTCTTCGTGCTATAGTTGTGTGAATAAGCAGTCGTGTGCGGTGTTTCAGACAGTGGTGTGGGAGAACACTCAATCCGGGGAGCAGGGCTGGCCAGCTAGCCAGCTCTCACCGCGTCTGCTGTTGTCCCTAATCGCTAACTAGTCAGCAATGCACCAGAAGTGATAGGAAGGAGCACAACTGTGCCATAGAGGGTCATGAGATAAGAAACAAAATAGCAGACAAGGAAGGGCGCCTGGGTGGCTCAGTCACTTGTGTGTCGGAATTTAGCTCAGGTCATGATCTCTGGGTTCATGGTTTTGAGCCCTGAGTTGGGCTCTGTGCTGACAGCTCAGAGCCTGGAGCCTGCTTTGGACTCTGCCCCTCCCCCACTAACACACACACACACACACACACACACACACACACTCTCTCTCTCTCTCTCTCTCTCTCTCTCTCTCCTTCAAAAATAAATAAACATTTAAATATTTTTTTTAAAAAAACCAGCAGACAAGGAAGAGGTAGTTAATGTATAGAATGAGAATAAGCACAGGGACAATTCTGTGTTCCTGGACAGATTTTTTTTAAAAAAATTTATGTTTATTTAATTTTGAGAGACAGAGACAGAGCATGAGAGGGGCAGAGGTAGAGAGAGAGGGAGACAGAATCTGAAGCAGACTCCAGGCTCCGAGCTGTCAGCACAGAGCCCGACTGGGGGCTTGAACCGACAAACCACAAGATCATGACCTGAGCTGAAGTCGGAAGCTAATCGGACTGAGCCACGCAGGCGCCTCTGAGACTTTTTTTAAGGAGCCACACAGGAGCCAAATAAACATTCCCATATTCCAGGTTTTCTCAGCAGAATCTGCACTGTTGACATTTTGTTCTGGATGATTCTTTGTCCTGGTGGACTGTCCTGTGCATTGTCGGATGTTCAGCATCATCCCTGGTGTCTAACCACTAGATGGCACAAACAACCCCAGATGCTCAGTTTATGGCATCATCATCAATGTCTCATGAACTGTTGCCATTTGTGAACTTTGGGAGACTCAAGAAGCTCTTGGGAAGTATCTCTCTTGAAGACCAAGCAGCTGCCATGGAGCCTGCCCCCAATCACAGGAACCACTTGGGACTTTTGGTAGTTATTATTTGTTTTCCCTCAGCCAGACCGGAAGCCTGAATTCAGCTACCATGGGGCAGAGTGAGTAGTTAATATGGAAGGGAAGTGGCCTCAGAGGACCAGAAGCCCCGCAAACAAGAAACCTATAACTTGGTTTCTGAAGCAGAAGGTTGTGGTTTCAGGGAGCCCTTCCAGAAAACTGGAAACTCTGGGGCTGTCCTGCCCAGAGAGAGATTAAGGGAGAAACCCCGGGTGAGGGGGTCAGTCTGGAGAATTGCAGGCAACCTCAGGCACTGCCCAAGTATTTCCTGAGCACCTGCTCCTGGAGCGCACGCTACAGTGGCGCGGAGAGGGAGGGAAGACAAGAAGCTACCAAGGTGGGGAGCCTCTCCGGTTTTTCGAGGAAACTGTTCTGCGGTCGGAGGTCGGATCTTGAAGTTCACGCTCAGCGCCCACCTTGGGTGCTCTTGAGCCCGGGGTTTACGCCTCAGGCGCCCCTGCTCGGCCGGCCGGTGCGGCTCTCTCCCCATCTAGAGCTCCTGTCCCGAAATCCCACAGGGATAGCCAAACGGGAGGGAAGGAGCAGGGGCAGGGGGCGGAGCGCACAGGATGCCCGGGGGAGGGGGCGGGGCTGCGCCCCACAGCCACGCCTCCGAGCACGGGGGGGCGGGGCGGTCACGCCCACGCAGTCTCCTGCAGCCTCTGGCTGGCTGCGTCCCACCGCCGACCCCGCCTCCGGCAAGGCGCTGCGCGTCCCCCCTACAGCCTCCCGCAGCCGGGCTGGAAACGCGAAGTAGCGATTCTCTGCGTTACCTTTACGCAGGGTCGCCATCTAGTGACAGCAGGATATACTGCTGCGTTCGGACGCGAAGCCGGCCGACGCTACAAGTGTGGACCGTTCTGGTTAGTGCGGGAACGCTTTAGGGTGCGGAGTGGACCCAATCCCAGGCTCTGTTGCGGGGGAAGGGGGTGGTGGCTGATGGGTGGCCCATCGCTCGCCTGCACCCCGCGGCCTGGGCCCGCCTCCGCAGAGGAAGGTGGGGCTTGGCCACATTTGAGTAAGGCCTCGTGTTAACAGTGTCCTGGGCTTCGAAAGCGGAGGCCCGTGGCCCCAGTGAGGTTGGCCCTGGGAGCACTCTGCAGAAGACCTGTGTGGCTTAGGAAAGCCCGCTCTTTGTCGGGGGGTGGGGGGCGGGGAGAGCGAGCGGGGAAAGGTATTCGGGGAGACCGGGCTCCCGGAGAGAGCTCCACCAGTGACTAAGAGCTCAGGACAGGCCTGCCCTCCCTGAGTGCCACCTCCAGAAGACAGGGCAGGAGAAGACAGAATTTGGGTTCCTGAAACAGCCTCCGGGAGAGCCAACTCACTCCCCACCCCACCCCCCACTCCTTGGGTCTGCACGCACAGACCCCAGGAACGAGTGCATCCTGTAGCACACATTCAGATGGGGACAAGACTCCAGTCTCGTATTTTTAGACACCCCCCAAAACTTTACTAGGGGTGATCTTGCACCCCCCCCCCAGCGTGGCTTCATGGAGGGAACGTGCTACTGGACAGAGAACCCCTTCCCAGTGGAGGTTGGGCTTCTCATCGCTGGAAAAATCACTCCTCAGACAAAAAAAATCAGTACTCAGAGACAAGTGGTGGCGGGAAAGGAAGGGTTGCTTTATTCAGTAAGCCAACAACTGGGTAGATGGTGGACTAATGTGTCAAAGACCATAGTCTCTGTCCTGGAGAAGCCTGAGGGTTTTAGAGTGGAAGGGAAAGGAAGGGAGAGAAGGGGGCTGCGCGCAGGAGAAGCAGGTGCCCAGTGGTTAGTCCTGTATTGTTGGCATGATCCTGACCAGACTTGCTGGCACCTGCGGCAGCTGTTTTTAAAAGTGGTCAGGACTTCTCTTCTGGAAAAGTCTGGTCCTTCACTCCTCAAGGCCAGTGTTCTGCAAATCTCAAAGAAAGTTGGTTCTGCTACAGACGAAGGGACTTAGGTCAGCAAGCAAAGTGTGCATAAGCTTGAAGCAAGGTAATGCTTAAGACTTGTTACAAAAGCTGTCACAAAAGCACTCACCCCTTTAAGGGAACAGCTTCTCTCTAGAGGCACTCTATTCCCCAAGGTTGACAACGTCCTTTCCTCTGTGCGCTTATATTGGGAGGGAAAGAAAGTTCTCAAGACACCACTCAATAACCCTGCAGGTGGGCTTAGTCTGACTGCAGGGGTTCCTTGGATTTAGAATATAGGGTATTTAGTATCTCTTATCCACAGCTTTGGACCTTCCCTGCCATTCTTGGGCAACAGGACAGTAGCCTTACCCATATGGGATGCGGTCATTAATAGGAGCAGCTGCAAACTGGGGACAGAGAGAGCCGTCAGAGCTGCCATGTATGTTTGTGCAGGTTGCTCACTGCACAAGGGCACTGGTTAGGGGTGGGACCCTGGGAGCTGGAATTCAGCACTTGATTGAGCACAAAGCCATGCAGCCTCACAGGGGCTGTGTCTCCCAAGAAGAAGGGAAACAGTCTTCAAATTTACCTGCTCTCCGTGAGCCTGCCCACAGGGGTCCCCTTTTCCTTCTCAGGAACAGATAGGAGCAGCCTGTAGTCCTTAGGGATTTAGGGGACTGACTTTGGGGAAAAGACTCCTGCATGGAGCCCCAGACCAGGATTCTTTGGTTGGTGTGGGCCACAACTCCACAGTATTCTCCCACAAGTGGAAACTACCTTGGAGGCGCACGGTGGATTAGCCGGAGGGGCACACCTTTCCCTGGGGTACTGCTGGGAAATGACATCAGTGGTTGGCGTTTGATAAGGTTTTTCAGGCAGAAAACATGTATTTTCCCCATTCTGTTGCTCTGGTTCCTTAAGCCAGGCTTCCTTTCTCTTATGCCCAGAATACTTCACGCGCAAAGATGCACCTCTGGACTGAAAGGTCACTGCAGTCCCAGTGGACAGAGATTAAGGTGAGTCCAAAGACAGATTTATGTTTCATCCATCTGGTCTATAAAACCTGAGCGGTGAAGCACTTTTTGATGTTTGAAATGGGTGAGCTGTTTCCTCACAGCCTACCGGAGACCCAGGTACATGTAGTCATTTGCTGTGAGAAAGTCCTACAAACTTGGTGGTGTAGACCACAGACTCCGGAGTCTAAAAATCCAAGAGCAGTGGGTCAGCAGGATTGACCCCTCCTGAGGGCCATCAGGGAGAACCTGCTCCCGACTCGCAGCTCCCAGGGCTTCGCTGGTGATCTTTGGCGGTTATTGGCCTGCGGACATATGGCCCTGGTCTGTCTTTGTGCTCGCACGGTGTTCTCCCTGGATGCATGTCTGTGTCCAGATCTCCCCTTTTGTACTTACGTAGTTATACTGGATTAGGGCCACCCTAACGACCTCACCTTAACTAATTACATCTGCGGTGACCCTGTCTCCAAAGAAGGTCATGTTCTGAGATGCTTGAGGTTGAGATTTCAACATAGGAGCTTGGGAGGACACAATTCGACCACTAACGTTAAGAACCCCAAACAAGATGGATGGCACTGAGACCCTCATCTTCTACCCACTGACACGGTGACAGGAAATGGGATGTTGGAGGGAAGGGGAAGCTCAGCTCACCAAAGCCACAAGCAAGGGGCGCCTGGGTGGCTCAGTCAGTTAAGCGTCCGACTTCAGCTCAGGTCATGATCTCACGGTTCGTGAGTTTGAGCCCTGCGTCAGGCTCTGTGCTGACAGCTCAGAGCCTGGAGCCTGCTTCGAATTCTGTCTCTCCCTCTCTCTCTGCCCCTCCCCTGCTTGTGCTCGCGCTCTCTCTGTCTCTCTCAAAAATAAATAAACATTTAAAAAATAGCTATAAGAAAGTGTTTCTCTCTGCATTAGGTTTGTATCAGGATTGTGTCTTATCCCCAGGTAACAATGAAATCTCTAAGACAGACAAACAAGTCAGAGGGTCTCTTACTTACATGTTCTCAGACCACAAAGGAAAGGGAGGTTTCAATAGCTGGAACGACCATGAGCTGCCTCAGTAGCTAGAGAAATGTGAGCCTGTACAAGGCCTGGCAGACCTGTCCTGAGTGAGGTCGTGGACCTTGCAGGGCGCTGTCCCTCCTTTTTTAATGTTTTTATTTATTTTTGAGAGAGAGAGACAGAGAGTGTGTGTGTGTGTGTGAGCAGAGGAGGGGCAGAGAGAGAGGGAGATAGAGGATCCAAAGTGGGCTCTATGCTGACAGCAGAGAGCCTGACGTGGGGCTCGAACTCCTGAACTGTTGAGGTCATGACCTGAGCCAAAGTTGGATGCCTAACTGACTGAGCCACCCAGGTGCCCCAAATCATAATTTTTCTTTCCTTTTTTCTTTTTAACGTTTATTTATTTATTTATTTTATTTATCTTTGAGAGAGAGCACAAGTGAGCGAGGGGCAGAGAGAGAGAGGGAGAGAGAGTGCAGAGCCTGAAATGAGGCTCAAGCTCGTGAACCTCGAGATCATAACCTGAGCCGAAGTTGGATGCTTAATCTTCTGAGCCATCAGGCGCCCCTCATAAGTTTTCTTACTTATCATTGTGAATCCCCTTCAGGTTCATAGTAACTTAATGCCTGTTTCAGTTGATATGCTTTGCTTGCAGAAATGTTATCATTCTGGTTGAAAATCAGTGTTTAATTCTCAAGCCCTGTGGCCAGAGTGGCTCTCCTGCTGTCTGCATCATGGTATTTGAGTTATTTAAATCTGTCGCATCTGAAGTCATCCATAATCCCAGTTTGGGGCTCTGATGAGACAGGCGGAGAACAGCACCCTGGTGGCCTGTGAAAACTTGACGGGCAAAGATGTGGTGGAATTAATAAGCCACTGGTGACCAGTGGGCTTCACCCAATAGACCAGAGGTCTTTACATTTCTGCTCATAGGTGGCTTTCAGGGAATCTGTGACCCCTGTAAAACAGAACGGCAAGCTGTGTATTTTACTACACAGGAGAAAGGTTCCCAGCTTTCCTTCGACTCTCAGAGGAAGCCTGTATACAAACCTAGTAAACCTCACACATCCTTATGGTAAAATAGTAAATTCAATTTTCTTCTAATGTGTAGAAGTTCATCATGAACTTTAAAATTGTTAACAAAGTGAGCTTGACAATGGGTGATCTCCCAGTTTGGACCTTGAACTTCCTGTTGGGGTTATATATATGAATTTACAATTTGGAATGTACAGGCTCGGTCCCTGTGGCCATGAATTGGCATATGATGTGGTCCCCTGTGGCCTGGGGCCTCTGATGGGTCCCTGCTAATAGAAGTCTCTATTCTCTTATGGAGGAGGGGACCTTGATGGGGCCCATGGACTTGGTCCCAAGATTGTTAGGGATGTAAGGCCCTTCTGCCAGAAGTTTGCTTCTCTGGAGGGTTTTTGTTCATGTTGGCTAGAGCTCAGTGGCAGACAACTTCTACTTGGCCAAAGGACTCACATGTTTAGAATTAGGACAGAAACTGGTTCAATACTCTCTCTCTCTCAATCATGCTCCCATTTATCTGACCCTCCTCCACTACTCTACCCTATTACATATATGGATTTTATATGTATGTATCTACATGTAATGAGTAATATTCATGGTACACAGTAGGGAAAGTTCTGCCTGCATTATATAAAGGACAACCAGATATCAAGTTTTACAGAAATAAAATGGGAAATTTTCACAAACGCTTTAACATATTTTCTTTAATAGTGTCCCTTCACAGCCAGAGATCTTCAGTAGCATCCCCGTCAGACATCACTTCTTCATAACTGATGAATTTGGCCTTCACTTTGGGGAGAGAAACTGCTTTTCCTCTACTTGCTTGCATTTTCACTTCAGTGTCTCCTAGAAAGCTTGGGTCATTTTGACCCACATGTACCGCGCCCCAGGGAAGATCTCAACCTTGCTGCACGCCATGACCGACTCTCTCTGGCCTTCCCTCTCCTTGTGTTTGACAGGCAATCGTGTCATGCTCCTAACCGTGCAGGACTGAACATGGTCTGCCCACATGGTCTCGCTGTTTGGAAGGCATTTGCACACCACCACCAGCAGTGTGGCCTAGGGGCACCCCCGCCCCGGCCAAACCTTAGGCGGAAGTGTTAGCATCAGTGTCATATCGGTCGAGTGCTCCTGGTCTCCATTAAAGGACATGGGCATTACCTGCGTTGTTAACCTGGGCCACGGAAGGTCCTTGCAACTTCCACTTTTGGGGCAGGAAAGGGATTTCGAACTCTTTCTGGGCCATACTTGGTCAGACATGGAGAGTCTACACCTTGAGGGGGGGTCTCAGCAGGTGCAGGAGAGGTTGGCACAAATGTCTGTGGTCAAGCAATGTCCAGGCCCTGGGCTGCCCCTGAGAGTCATGGGTCACTGGGGACACTGGGGTGTGGCTGGATCTGTGGGTGAGGGGGGATCAGCCTCCTGAGCCCCTAGAGAAAAGGGACACAGGGTTGGATTAAGGCCTGAGGGAAGATCTGGCCGTGAGGTGTGCTGGCATTGGAACTTGCAGGCAGCAGTGGCCATGACATAGGGACAGCATGTGGAGACCCCCTGAATTCTGGGGCTGTTCCCTTGTGAGGGGAGTGGGGTTCCCTGGGGAGTCACAGTGTTCACGCAGTACCCTCCTTTCTCTCACAGGGAGAAGCCCTTGAGGGTTCAGGACCCTTCCAGTATCTGAGACAGATTTCAGGAAGCAGGCCCACTTACCCTGAGGTGAGCAGAGGGGACCGAAGAGACAGCTGGAGGCGGCTGAGAGGGGCCATCACAGAAGCAGAACGGGGTTGGGAAGGACCAGGGCCTAGGAGGGCAGGGAACTCCAAGCTTCAGATAGGCAGCCACGCCTCAGACAGGTGACTCCGTGCCACGGACAGGTAGGTGCACACCTTGGACAGGTGAGCCCGTGCCTTTCACAGGCAGAGGCAGCCAGGTCAGTTCCGGAAAGACCCAGTTTCTGGGCCCAGGACAGTCAGGGGAGAGTGACCCCCATGTTGGCCTTGGGGTTGCCAAGGCCCCGGGTCTGATCTTTCCTCCTGAGCAGCCCAGGGCTGCCTGCTGGCTGCCGCCACCATCTAGCCTGGCACCTGGCCATGCCGGAGCAGCCCAGCCTCCCTGGGGGGACCCATCCTTTAGATCCAGGGGGGATTGAAGTGAACCCCCATCTTCTCTGTAGTGAGTCACCCCCTGGGGCCCCGGGCACAGGGTCCAGCAGAGGGGCTCTCAAGCAGGGTGAACGCCGGCAGCACAGGCTGTGAACTGCTTTAGCCTCGGGCTGCCCGCTAACCTAGATTCGCACGTGTGTGAGGACCCAGCCCCCTGGGGCAGAGCACCCCGTCACGCCTGCCCCTGACGGCAGAGAGGATGCCAAGCCGATGGGCAGGAATAGTCCGGTTCAGAGGTAGCCATCTTATTCTCCTACTGACTCGTTACCCAAAAAGAGAGGGATCTTCTGCTTTTCCTCTTCCCGGGGCATTTGGACTTTTTGTCCTGAACATGGAAGAGTTCCTAGTCCCAGGGGAGAGTTGAGTGTTTTATTTTTAAAAGCTTAGACTTATAAAAAAATCATAACACAGGAGACTTGGGATAGAGGAGGAGTCTGGGTTGAGTCCAAAGAACAGCCCAGGGCTGGAGGATGTCCCCACAGCGCCAGAGGCCTGCTCCCAAATGGCGGGAGGGGGTGAACCGGGGTGTGTGGAGGCTGCCGCTGGGCGGCATGGTTCTGGAAGAGGAGTGTGTGCCACTCAACAAAGGCTGTGTTAGTCAGGGTTCTTTAGAGAAACAGAACCAAGAGGGGTCTCGGCGGATTTCTTAGCCTCTGTCATTGGGTGAGCCAATTCCTTCTATATATTATAAGGAGTGACACATGTCATGTAATATTATAAGGAAGTGGCTCACCCAATGATAGAGGCTGAGAAAATCTATAGTTGGCAGGCTGGAGACCCACTAGGCCACACTTGGGGCCTCCTCACCAAGGTGCTCGAGGGCATTGGCTGGGGACGGGGGTCGGTCCCAGCCTGGTGGAGTCTTTTACACACAAGTGAGGGGAGGGATCTCAGGTCCCTGTGCCTGCCCTGTCCATTCTCCACCTGGTTCCCTGGGGCTCGCACCTGCTGCATCCAGATCGTTTCCAGGTGCTGAGTCCCAGACACATACAGATCAGCGAAGGTGGGGGCCGTTATCCACAAGCTGGGTCTGCTTGCTTATAAAATAATCGTAACACAGGAGCCTTACCAGCCTCAGGGTCTCTGTGCGCGCACACACACTCACTCACGCACATTCACATGCACACACACACACACAGACATACACACACACACACACACACACACACACACACACACACACACTAGCTACTCACCATCCAGCACGCATGCACTGCTGTCTACAGGAGCACATTCCAGGGGTGGCGCTCCCAGCAAGAGAGGGCCTCTGTTCGGACTTGCAGAAAGCAAGCAGCTGATGACTCAGGGAGATGTTTTCCTGCTCTTCTGCAAGTCTCCCTGGATGAGCTCTCTGTTTTCTCCATCCCTGTTGCGGCTGTACCGGCACACGGGGCTTAGCCTCCTACGTTCCCCCACGGGAGCCGTGTGGGTGTCTCCCCTGCCCAGGTTAGCTGCAGGTGGGTCCTCCACTGACTGAGGCAGAGACAGGACTGCCTGTCACTCCCCACTGACGGCTGAGGTCTCAGAGAGCAACAGAGACAAAGCCAGGGGCGCAGAGTGATTGTGTGGCTGGAGGGACTTGCCTGCTTCAGATTCTGTGTCTCGTCTCTCTGCACCTCCCTCGCTCATGCTCTGTCTCTCAAAAATAAATAAACATTCAAACAAACTTATAATATTCACTAAGCCACTGGGGGTGACATCAGCCAAGAACCAGAGACGAACATGCCAGATACTGTTCTAGGGATATGGCAATGATTTCTAGAAGGCCAGAGACAAACACTGAACAATGAAACAAATATGTGAACTTGTGAGCCAGAGATCGTCCCGAAGCGCTATGAAGACCGTCCCCAGGCAAGGGACAGGAGTGCCACTGGCTGGCTTGGGTGCCCCTGGGCCTCTGAGCAGGTGGAATGTGAGCTGAGGATGACTGCCAGGGAGCTGGCCATGCAGAAACCACCCTTCCCCCTCTCCGCTGGGTGTCCACAAGCCCTGGCAGGGCTCCGGATGCCAGAGTGGGTGACATCAGCCAGGAACCTGGGGTGGCCGTGTGTGCTTCCTCCCTAGGAGAAGCGAGCCGTGCTTTCGCTTATGCTTTTACAACTCTCGGGTCTGTTCAGACAGGTCAGATACCATCACTGTCCCCGGGCCAGTGGATGCCACGGTGTGGGGACAGGTAGGAGTGACAAGAGTGCCTCCTAAGCCACTTCCGGGAACCAGCCCATGCTCTGGAACTGACCTTAGAGGCCCTGCACACAGACCCTGAGGCTGGTAAGGACACTGCTCTGTAAGACAGGTAAAGAATGAACCTCTTCAAGTTCAAGTTCATCCATAACTAAAAAATGCAAGTTGAAATTTCACAATTTCACCCCTCAGATTGGTAAAGACTAAGAAAATCGATCATATCAAGTGCTGGGGAGGCTATGGGGAACGGCCCCTTATCCCCTGTTTGTTCAGCTTCTCATGAGGAATTTGGGGACTGTTGACACTGTCCATCAGATGCAAAACTGTGACCAGCCTTTGGCTCAGCAGTTCCATTTTAACAAAGCTATCTGAAGATATCATCGGTTTGATTTTTACAAACAATGCACAGGATGCCACTGAATTGTAACTGTAGCTTTTGCACTGGTTTTGCTCAAACAGGACTGCTTGTCCACATAGAAACAACTCGAATGTCCACCAGCAGAAGACTGCTCACATGAATCCTGTATGGGTATGTATTTAGTATGAGCAACATTTTGGAAATAAATACACATACGTATAATAACAATGCAGGTAAGGTAGGCATAGAAAAAAATCCAGAAGACTCTATATTGAAAGAAATGTTAATCATAAAGATGTCTGAGTCATGAAATCACTTTCTATAGCATGTATTTCTATAATATTTAAATTTTGTATCACAATCATGTATTGCTATTGTGAGCAGAAAAAGATGTTATTTTATTTTAGTAGTTTATTGTCAAGTTGGTTTCCATATAACACCCAGTGCTCATCCCCACAAGTGCCCTCCTCCATGCCCATCACCCCCCTTCCCCTCTCCCCCACCCCATCTGCCCTCAGTTTGTTCTCAGCATTCAAGAGTCTCTCATGGTTTGCCTCCCTCCCTCTCCCCCACTATTCTTCCCCCCTTCTTCTCCCCCACGGTCCTCTGTTAAGTTCCTCCTAATCCTCCTATACGTGCAAACATATGGTATCTGTCCTTCTCTGCTTGGCTTATTTTGCTCAGCATAACACCCTCAAGGTCCATCCATGTTGCTACACATGGCCAGAATTTCATTCATTCTCATCGCCATGTAGTATTCCCTTGTATAGATAAACCACATCTTCTTGATCCATTTGTCACTTGATGGACACTTAGGCTCTTTCCATGTTTTGGCTATTGTTGAGAGTGCTGCTGTGAACATTGGGGTACATGTGACCCTATGCGTCAGCACTCCTGTGTCCCTTGGGTAAATTCCTAGCAGTGCTATTGCTGGTTCATAGGGGAGTTCTATTGTTAATTTTTTGAGGAACCTCCACACTGTTTTCCAGAGGGACTGTACCAGTTTACATTCCCACCAACAGTGTAGGAGGGTGCCCGTTTCACCACATCCTTTTTTTTTTTTTAAGTTTATTTATTTTGAGAGAGAGCACGAGCCAGGGAGAGGCTGAGAGAGAGAGAGAGAGAGAGAGAGAGAGAGAGAGAATCCCAAGCAGGCTCCATTCTGTTAGCACAGAACCTGACACGGCTTGATCTCACAAACCATGAGATCATGACCTAAGCCGAAATCAAGAGTTGGACACTTAACCCATGGGTCACCCAGGTGTCCCGTAAATGGCCTTCTGTTGACAAAGCTCTTGGCTCTGCCATTGAAGGTGCAATGGAGACTCCTCCAAAGCCTGGGCCTCACCCCATGGGAGCCCCACGGGGCCCAACGCAGCTGGTGGTTGAATTGGGGTTTCTGCTACTTGCAGTTAGAGTGGTAAATGATACATGCTAACTCAAGATTAAAAAAAAGGGAGGTAGGGGAAAGACTCCAGGGTCACATGACATCCACAGAAATGGACAGTCAAGCTTTAGGAAGGGGTGAAACCAGAGAAATTGCAGGGGCCTGAAGAGGAGTTTGTGGGAGCGGCCCTCCCGGAGCTGTGACACCTCCCAGCCCTGGGTCTCTCAGATCAAGTGCCAGATTCCCGAGAGGGAGAATCTGATTGGCACAGCTGTTCGAGGTGACAAAGGGTGGGGCCCAGAGACCACCTGCATCCTGCCATGGCCCAGGGCAGGCAGCCACGGGTGACCTGTTTGCAGGGGCTGCCTGCAGTAACAAAGTAACAGGCTGAGAAGCTCGAGGACAAAACGCATTCTCTCACAGTTGTGGAGGCAGGCAGTTCAAGGTCAAGGCATTGGTAGGGCTGGTTCCTCCTGAGGTCTGTGGGAAAAGAAGTTGTTCTAGGCCTATCTTCTAGCTTTGGTGGTTTGCGAGCAATCTTTGGCCTTCCCTGGCTCGTAGGCACTTCACCCTGATCCCTGCCTTCATGTTCACACGGCGTTCTCCCTGTGTGTGTGTTTGTGTCCAAATCTCCCCTTTTTATATAAGGACACTAGTCATATGACGTCATCCCAGTAACTGCCCTAATTCCAAATGAGGTCGCATTCTGGGGCTCTGGGGATTAAGACTTTAACAAATGAATTTGGGGCAGGGCAGGCTGCAGAGACAAAATTCAACCCATAGCTTACCTGTGTGGTCAAGATCCAGAGAAAGATCTGGGCTGGAGAGCCAGTGACCTAATGGACAGTTAGAAGCCTCTGGGAGCAGATAGAAAACCAGCAGAGTGCAGTGTCAGGAAAGCCACAGATGTGCGGCTTCTGAGAGAGCAAGCAAGCACTGAAGAAATCTGCTGGAGTTGTGATGTGTGGTGCCCTTGGCCAGGAAAATTTCTCCCAGACTCGTGGGAGAAGAAACACTGCAGTGGTTTAAGGGGGGCTCGGGATGAGATGCAATGAGAAAGTGAGTGTTAAGGAAGGCTGGTTGTGCAAGGAGGAAATAAAGAGTGTTAGCTTGAGGAGGAAATAGGGTCCTAGGAGGCCTTTACAACCTGCTCATGTTTACAGCTGATGGGGAAGAACCAGTAGAAAGGGAGAGATTAAAGGGGAAGAGATCATCATGGCACCACTGCCCCTGAATGTGCCAACGCTGTCTACCCACAGGCTCGGCACCCTGCTTGGTGAGTGTTTGCAAAATGAAAGTGCGACTGCCCACAAGAGCAGACAGAAGACAGGTGGGAGAAGAGATGCTGGCGAGGAGTGGAGAATCGGGCACCCTCCTACACTGTTGGTGGGAATGTAAACGGGTGCAGCCCCCCTGGAAAACAGTGTGGAGGTTCCTCAAAAAATTAACACTAGAACTCCCCTATGACCCAGCAATAGCACTGCTAGGAATTTACCCAAGGGATACAGGAGTGCTGATGCATAGGAGCACATGGACCCCAATGTTCATAGCAGCACTCTCAGCTATAGCCAAAACATGGAAAGAGCCTAAGTGTCCATCAACGGACGAATGGATCAAGAAGATGTGGTTTATCTATACCATGGAATACTACATGGCAATGAGAAACAATGAAATCTGGCCATCTGTAGCAACATGGATGGACCTTGAGGGTGTTATGCTGAGCGAAATAAGTCAGGCGGAGAAGGACAAATATCATATGTTTGCACGTATAGGAGGATTAGGAGGAACTTAACAAAGGACCGTAGGGGAGAAGAAGGGGGGAAAATAGTGGGGAAGAGGGAGAGAGGCAAACCATGAGAGACTCTTGAATGCTGAGAACTGAGGGCTAATGGGGGTGGGGGGGAGGGGAAGTGGGATGATGGGCGTGGGGGAGGGCACTTGTGGGGATGAGCGCTGGGTGTTATATGGAAACCAACTTGACAATAAACTATTAAAAAAAGAAGAAGAAGAAGACAGGTGGGAGGGTCTGGCCATGACCGCATCTTAAGTCCACTGCACCTTCTGCTCGTACTTCTTGCAGCCGGTGATGGCCCCACCTCTGGCACCGTTGATGCCCGTGCCAACCACGGTTCAAATTCAAGGTGGAATTTAGATGCCCTTGAGTGCCTCTGAGTCAGGAGCCCAGTCCAGTGGGGTGGGCTGTGGCCAGGGGAGCCAGGCCTGGGGGGTATCTCCGACAAGGTCATGGGAGCATGTCTAAATGTGAAGCACATTGTATTTTCCTAACTGACTCTGAGCCCAAACACCTGGGACATTAGAGACGCTTGAGGTTATAAGCTATTTGATAATCATCATTCCAGGAGAAGGTGTGTAAACAGCAAAGCAAAGTCAGGGTGCTCCTCTCTTACCCCAGGTCACTCTAAACTGGGACAAGCAACCAATCTCAGCAGGGACAGTGGCTACCTCTGAGAGGGGAAAAAGAGGGTAGAGACCTTTCCTTTATATTTTATACACTTCTGGGGTGCCTGGCGGCTCAGTCTGTTGAGCATCTGACTTTAGCTCAGGTCATGATCTCCCAATTCGCAAGTTCAAGCCCCGTGTCAGGTTCTGAGCTTTGTGCTGATAGCTCGGAGTCTGGAGCCTTCTTCAGATTCAGTGTCTCTCTCTCTCTGTGTCCCTCCGCTGCTAGTACTCTGTCTTGCTCCCTCTTAAAAATAAATTTAAAAATTTTACAAAAATAATATTTTATATACATCTGCATTAGTTTAATTTTTATAGTAATCTTCAGCTCTAAAAAACCTTACAGTATGCCATCTTTGTAAAAATGGATTTTTATTCAAGAATATGCATACATTCTCTTTTTAGAAAGTAGAAAGATTATAGGTAAGATTAAAGTCTACTAGACTGTCTCCCCAAACAATCTACAGCAGAACCCACTATTACCACTTTGGTGCATATCATTTCACATCTTTTAAAATGTATTTTCATGCATGAATATGTCCCCACATTAAATATATGGTCTTGGTTTTTGAAGGGATTAAACATAACATATATATTTTAAGTTTATTTATTTTGAGAGAGAGAGAATCCTAAGCAGGCTCTGTGCTGTAGGGTTAGATCTCATGAACCATGAGATCATGACCTGAGCCAAAATCAAGTGTTGGATGCTTAACCTTCTGAGCCACTCAAGAGCCCGTAAACATAACTTTTGCATATAGCCCTTTCTTTCCACTGGACCTTTTGTCTCAATTACTTGTCCTGGGGGAGGGGGACAGCATCCCTTCCTAGCATCCCTCATCCACATCCTCCTTCCTTCCCTCTCCCCTAGGAGTAACAAGTACCTGGTCTTTCCAGATGTTGCTCCTAAGACCAATCCAGTATAAGTCCTTGGGGTAAGGTTGCCTAGATGTAGCAAATAAAAATATAGGAGGCAGATTAAATTTTAATTTCAGGTAATGAATAATTTTTAAATGGACACACAGTGCTTGGGATATACTTATGCTAAAAACCTAACTCTTGTTTTTTTGAAATTCAGATTTAACAGAGTGGCTTTTATTTGTCAGTTTTACCTTAGGGCACTTGTTAAAAGTGGCATCATCCCCTTAGGAGATTCAGTAAGTCTGGGTGGAGCCCAGTCGGGAATATATGTATTTTTAAATGGTATTCAGATCACTAGCCAGCTTTGGGCACCTTGTATTGCGCCACACCAGGCTTCCTGGGGACCAGGCTTCTCTCTCCGTGAAAAACACACATTCATGCTCGTTCATCCATCAGTGTTGAATGAGTTAAACCAGTAGGAGTCAGGCCTTCAGAGTAGCAGTCCCTGGGACTTCTGCTGTGGCGGAGCTCTCTCGGGTGTGGTGCTCCTTCCCCCACTACACTGTCAGGACAACCTGCTCTGCTACTTTTCCTCACGCTGCCCAATTTCCTGTGCACCGATGATCTTTCGAAGTCCCAGGATCTCTCATAGGCTTGGCCAGCCACTCTCAGCGCAAAGCTGTAACCCTCAAAGTCAGCGCAATGGCAGAGGGCCGTGGGACTGGGTGCAAAGAAGAGGGAGGAGTCAGGCGTGGCTCCGCGTTCTTCCTTCTGTCTCTGTTCCCAGTCCTTCTGGGTTACCCGTCCGCTAGGGTCCTCTGCCCCGCTCCATTCCGGTGCCAGGTGAGGGAGGCTCTGGTAGCCTAAAGAGGCGTGGCCAACAGTCCTAGCCACAGCCAATCCCAGCGGGGTACTTGGGGTGGGCGGGGGGACAGGAGGGGGCGTGGTCTGAAAACAATTTTAAAGGCTGGACCAATCCAGACCGGGGAGGGGCAGGTAGCTCCGTACCTGGGCGCAGGTGCGTTCCGCTCTGCGTCTCTCGGTTGCTTGGCTCGCGTGATGGAGCGGGCCCAGGCGGCATCGGAAGGAGACCAGGCCGAGTTCTCCATGAACCCGCTGGGGAGCCAGGTCGCGGAGCCGCAGCAGCCTCAGGTCTCTGCCGGCGAGCGCCGGCCTGAGAGTCCCGAGGGCAGCTTGTGTCTGGTCCCGGCCGTCAAGGTGGCGGCGGGCGCGGGCCAGGACCTCGCCGGCGGGAAGAAGCAGCCCCCGCCCCGCCCGGCGTTCCTGAGGCTGCCGCCACCCAGCCTGGGCTACGGCGCCTTCCGCCGCCAGGCGTCCGCGGGCTCCGAGCCGCCGTCGCCCGGCCCCGCCGCGGCGGAGCAGCCCCAGGCCGGCGAGGCGCCGGGGGCCGAGCTGGCGCCAGGGGAGCAGCAGCCTGGCGCTTGGGCGCCGGTGGAACTGCAGGTGGACGTGCGCGTGAAGTCCGTGGGCGCGGCCGGGAGCAGCCGCGCGCCCTCGCCGGCGCCCTCCACGCGCTTCCTCACCGTGCCGGTGCCCGAGTCCCCGGCCTTCTCCCGCCACGCCTTACCCGCCCTCCCGCTCCTGCCGCGGAACCCTGCCTGGCCGGAGCGCGGCCTCGATGCCGAGGGCCGGGCCAGCCCCGCCGACGGGCGCACTGAGCCCCCGGGCTCCCCCACCACGTGCCGCGGCCGCTGCAGGGAGCTGGGGCTGGAGAAGAAGGAGGACGCCGCGCTGCTGTCCCGCGCCGAGACGCGCGGCGGCGAGAAGCTGCCCCGGGCCATAGAGCTCATAGGTAAGCGCGCTCCCGCCATGG